>NC_143478.1:33309251-33626126 GCF_027475165.1 Benincasa hispida
CCTCTTTGGCTCTATAAACTTTTCCACTAAAAGGTCTTTTAGTCATCTTACCCTCAAGACAAGATTCACATGGATGTAATGAATTATCTTCTAACTCACTTAGAAGTCCATCCTTTACTAATCTCTCGATCCTATCGAGATTAATGTGACCTAATCTTAAGTGCCAAAGATAAGTATTATTGTTACTTGGAGAAATTCTTTGTCTTTTAGTTTGTAGCAGGTTTACACATCTCATGATTTCAAAATGCTTTTATTTCGGTTGGTCTTAACACGTACAAAGTATTTTCTAGTTTTGCTAAACAAATATGTACACCATTTTTCAAAATGAACGCTTTATTATATGAAAATTTTATGGAATACAATTGTTCAATTAAACAGGAAATAGATACTAAGTTCCTTTTCATTTTAGGAACTATATACAGATTTCTTAAAAATGAAAATCTATTTAAAAAAAAACTGTAACATCCCGAGTTTTTCATAATTCAAATTTTGTATTTTCGTAAAATTTGAGGACATTTTATTAATTTTGAAATTTGATTTTTGTTTAAAGGAAAATTTAGATTTTATGTCGCATTAATTTGATATTTAAGTTAATGTCGAAAATTTAATTTAAATCGAGAAAATTGGTTTGATTTTAAAAGGAAAATGAAAGGGTTATATATATAGATATATATATTTGTGTATGGAAGGAAAGAATAAAATGAGATAGAATAAAATAAAATAAAATCTTATATTATTCTAATAAAAAAATAAAACTAAATAAAATATTTTTTTTTTATCTTTCTTCTTTCTTTTTTAAAATTTCACAAAATGACCCGAAACCCAAAAACTTTTCTACCAACGACCTCTTACTAAAAACTTTTCTACCGCTGACCTTTTTTCCATGCGAAATTTCAAAATTACCCGCAGTTTTTAAAAAGCTTTCAGACCACATGGTGAACGTATTTCTACGAATATTTTAAGCGAGCATTTAGATATTATTAAGCGATCAGATAGATATTACTAAACGATTAGATAGATATTACTAAGCGATCGGAGAGAGTACTAAGCAATCGTTTACTATCCGCTATAGTTTTTATTAAACGATCATGTAGAGAATACTAAGCGATCGTCTAGCTATCCACTAAGCGATCGTCTAGCTATCCACTATAGTTTTTATTAAACAATTATTGAGAGAATACTAAACGATCGTTTAGCTAACTGTTCCATGATCGTTTAGATATCAATTATCCGATCGTTTGGCTAATACTAAGCGGTCGTTTAGCTAATACTAAGCGATCGTTTAGCTAATGTTACGTGATCATTTAGATATCTATTACACGATCGTGTACTAATTTATAAAGCGATCACTTGGCTAATACTAAGTGATCGCTTAGGTTTTGTTATGTGATCATTTATATAATACTAAGCGATCGTTTAGGTTTTGTTAAGCGATCGTTTAGATAATACTAAGCGATCGTTTAGGTTTAGTTAAGCAATCATTTAGATAATACTAAGCAATCGTTTAGCTAATATTAAGCGATCGTTTAGCTAACTGTTACGCGATCGTTTAGATATCCATTACGCGATCGTGTACTAATGTATAAAGCGATCGTTTGGCTAATACTAAGCGATCGCTTAAGTTTTGTTATGCGATCATTTAGATAATACTAAGCGGTTGTTTAGGTTTTGTTAAGCGATCGTTTAGCTAACTATTACGCAATTGTTTAGATAAATTTGTGCTAAATTTGTAGAATACAATTGGTGTTGTACATTTAACTAAGCAAATAAATAACTAAGCGATCGTTTAGATAAATTTGTGCTAAATTACATATTGTACAGTGCAATTGGTGTTGTACACGTGCTAAAATTACATATTGTATAGTGTAAATTTGTACAGAATAAAATTGGTGCTAAAATTACTTATTATAAAAGGATCTAAGAGAAGAAATCATACATTGAATGAAGGCCGGGAGAAACCGTTGAAGAAAGAAGAAATGTGGACATAATTCTACAATGAAAGCTATGAAAGAAAGCTACCAGAGAATCCAAAGGGTTGAGGAAATCTGAGAGAAAGCTACGAGATGAGAGAGACGTTTAACGACAAAAAGTGAATAATGAGAGAGACGCTCCATTCTCTTCAGAATATTAGTTGGGAATAAATGTTTTGGTGGAATGTTGGTGGTGTATTGAATGCTCATTGAATGAAGGGCTGAGGAAAACATAGAAGGAAGAAGAAAAATATGGCGATCTGAAGGCTTTTTAAAAATTAGGGGTCATTTTGATATTTCGCATAGGGAAAAGGTCAGTGATAGAAAAGTTTTTAGAAAGAGGTCATTGGTAGAAAACTTTTTGGGTTTTGGGTCATTTTGTGAAATTTTCCCTCTCGCCCCCCTCTCACGATCTGCCCAAGCCAACCCCCACCCTTCACCGCGCGTCTGCTGCCATTGACACTCAGCCGATGCCGACCACCGTTTGCGACCTCAAAGCATCGCACGTCTGCCTTCAACCGGTTGCGCCACTGGATCCAGCCCTCGCGCTGCCGCTTCCAGTCGCTTGCCATCAATCGAAGTTCGTTACCCAACCATTGACTTCTTCACCCGTTCTTCGCCAAGCCCCATTGTTTGTCCACTGTCAACCATCGAGGCCTGCCGCGCGTGAAACAGTTGACGACTGTCACTACCATACGCATCGGATCGCACTTCCCTGTAGCCAGTTAGTCGTTCTGATTGATGCTCAGCCTCATATTTCGCTGGGTTCTTGGATTTTTTTTTAAATGATTGGTTATTGGGTGTTTTGGGTCGTTTTGGAAAGACATTGTTGTTGAATTAAGTTTTGGCCAAGAACTGAATTACTCATAAATTTTGAGGTTGGATTCCGAAAGTTGGATTGGTTAGAGCCACTGTCCGGTGAGATTAAGACTCTATTGACAAGTTTTCATAAGTTTTAAGGTTTCAAAACCATTTTGTTTTGGTTGATGTTGCTGTAAAATTTGGACTTGGAATCTAATAATGGTTTATGTTTAGGTTGGCTTTATTTGCAAAGTTTGGGAGCGAGTTCAATTTAAGCTTCAACTTTTGGGTGAGTCATTTGGAGAATTTTAGAATGATTTTATGTTTTGGAGCTAAGCACTAAAGTTTGGAGTTAAGCATATTTTTTATTTGTATCAGGAGTTTGATCCAAGATTATTCCATTCTAAGAAGAAGATAAACTTGTTAGTTATTTCGGCTTAAGTTTAAGGTAATTAATCTTACTACTGGAATTGCCTTTGTGTCGGGCGATAAGATTAAGGATAATATGTTGGTTCTAAGATTGAATGAACTGTTTAGAAAGAATATATGAGCATGTGATAATATGTTTGAAGCATGTTATATGTATGAGCATGATTTAGACTTTTTATGAGGTATATTAAGAGAACGATTGAGCTTGAGTCTAAATTATGAGATAAGTGACACTACTACTGAAATTCGATAGCACTAGACGAAAATTAAATATATGTTGATGTACATGTTATCATGAGATTTATTTTTTAATCTATAAATATATGTCATGTGATTTACCATGAAATTATGAATGATCCATTATGTGAAATATTTTAAGGAGTCTAGTGCATGAAAGAGATGTACTAGAGTCGATTCATTTTTACGAGATTACACATGCTTGTCTAGATTGATTTGCATGATACTATTTACAAGATTTTGTAGGACTCATGAATAGGTAAATGTTACATGTAATATGATCTTGGATGCTATCTTTTTTTCCTTTCCAATATTTGATTTATTTGAGTGCACGAAAGTGGTGCATGTCTAGTCGATTCATTTTTACGAGATTACACATGCTTGTCTAGATTGATTTGCATGATACTATTTACAAGATTTTGTAGGACTCATGAATAGGTAAATGTTACATGTAATATGATCTTGGATGCTATCTTTTTTTCCTTTCCAATATTTGATTTATTTGAGTGCACGAAAGTGGTGCATGTCTAGGTATGTATGAAAGTAATACATACCTAGAGGGGACTGAGGTGTACGAAAGAGGTGCATGCTCAATTGGTTATATGTATACAAAATAGGTGTATACATAACCATGTGTACGAAAGAGGTGTACATTCCTACATTTATAGAGAAGACCTGGGGTGCATGAAAATGATGCATTCCCAAAGGGTTCAATGTATATGAAAGAGATATACATCGGACCTTACGTGTGTGAAAGTGACGCACGTCTAAGGGAAAGGTAAAAGAGTGAGCCAGTTAATAGAAATTTTCAGGTCTCACTATTATAGAGTTTCAATTCATGTAGCATTTATTGGACATAAATGCTTACCCTGACCCCAGTAGTGGGGTTACTTACTAAGTATTTTATACTCACTCTTTCTCATGTTTATTTTTTAGGTAAAGGTAAGAGCATGTCGATGAATGACAAGTGGAATCCATGATCGAGCCACTAGGACCAGTCATATGCTTTCGCTCATGTTTTTAGGATTTTTATGTTTTTTTATTTCTAGTTTTGATATATGAACTCGAGGATTTGGTATTTGTGCTTTAGACTTTTAAGGAAGTTTTCTAGTTTTGTTTTATGGCTTTATGGATACCCTGCTATTTGATTTTTAGTTATTTAGTTTTTAATGAAATTAATTATTTTTCATCATTTATTTGGTTTTTACCAGGTTACGAAAAGATGTCAATTTGAATTCTATGCATGCATGTCTATAGTAATGGCCTAGCTTAAGTCCTAGGGAATCAGGTCATTACAGTTGGTATCAGAACACGTGCTTCGGGTTCTGAAGATTGACTTACCATGTAAGTCTAGATAATCCCTTTAGCCTAGTAACGGATTCCTTTTCATCACCAAGTATGCCTTACTAATAAGAGTTTTATTTATATATGTGCATGAGACAAGTTGATGTAATGCCTTAGTAAATGTGTTTCATTGAAGAGGGATCCAGTGAAAGCTGATCCGTGAGTTCATGACAAGACATGACACCCAAGTTCAGAGCAAGGAAGACAGTTAGAGGAAGAGTTTGGGACCCTCAAGAGTAGCACCCACAAGTCCAGGACCTTCCCCTACCAGGGATGCAGGAAGAGGGAATCGGTGGGAGTCAGAATGTCTCGACAGCTTCAAACCTACCCATGACTCATGTTGATGAGAAAGCGATGGAAGCAAGAATTGGGGAAGCCATGGCATCATCCTTGATGGAAATGATACAATACCTGATCCGTAGTGCAATGGCTAGGCAAACCACTTCAAACCAGACTCAGTAGGAGCAGTTGCCACAGGTTCAGCTGCAGTAGACTTAGCCGCAGAATTAGAACATTCAGGACCTGTCCCTTGAGGCTAAACACTTGAGGGATTTTAGAAAGTTGGACCCTGCCCTTCGACGAATCGTTGAAGGATCCTACAAAGGTAGAGATGTGGCTATCTGTTGAACGAAAAATGTATGCGATGCTTAGATGATGTGCTACAAGCTCACGTTGCCATAAACTTGTAACGATGGATTTATGTGACGATATGCACGCACAGTTCAAGTCCAATGTTATGTACTAATGACCTGACTTGACTTAATTCATGCAATACTACTTCTAGATATGTGTTAGTAATGGATGTTCTTATAGTATGTTATGCGTTGTCACAAGTTTCCTTGCATTGGAACCAAGTATAATTCCACCGCAAGTTTCTCAGTGTGATTTGAGGTTGAACGCAGAGACTGTTTGAGGTTATTGCATTATGTTTATGATACATGTGACCAGGTTTTCAATTTAATAAAAGGATTTGTGTACAAAAATATAAAGTTGCGATAAAGTAAAGGAAAGTAGTAAAAATGCGATAATAAAATAAAGTGTAATAAACCTAAGCTAAGATGGTACAAGATACAGATTTCATGTTACAAGATACTGAGGTCAAGGCTGACTGTGAAGATTATACACAGATCATGTGATGCAATGGCAAGTCTTATGTAAGAAGAAAAAAGAGAAAGATAACTAGTATAAACATCGCAAGTTCCTTAATTGCATTAAAGTGATAAACATGGTTCCGTATTTCCCTTAGCGTACACCTTTTAGTGATCGACCACGTTCCCACATATCTGTGGTGAAATAGAGACGATGACCGCAAGATTGCTTCCATCTCTGGAAGTACTACTTGCTCTAGTTAACGCATTCTTCTGACCTTCTCTCGATATATCAGAATGACATCTTCACTTCTGCTCTCACAGGTGAAGATGCCATCTAGCATGCCTTAGCTAAACGCAATTATCTCTTTAACACCGATTAAGTACTCCTTTAATTCATATTAACTACCAGGGGATTAAGAACACTTCATGAAGAAAGCGATAAATGGAGGAACGGAAATAGATAGAAAAGTGGTAATGAAAACGATCAAGACATTCAATATATCTATTTAGCGTCTAATACATGGTGTGTAAATGAAGGGGTAAAGAAGATAAAATACAATGATGAAAAGAGATAAAAAAAAATACATACAGGTGCCAACGTCTCGGCACCGATTTGGATGGAGATTTTCTTGCCGATATGGATGGATCGTGTGGAAGGATAAGCTTCCCTCTCAGGCTTACTCAACCGGTAGCAGGGAGTTGAGTATTGAGCTTCGCGGCGGGGGGGGGGGGGGGGGGGGGGATCTGGCAGATTAACACTGAGACTCACCTCTCGGCCTTGTCTCTTCTTCTTCTCGGATTTCTTCAGTTTAACACTCAACTCAGCCTTTCTCTCAATGACCTAATATCAATTCGCCCCGTATCCAGTAGCCATCCTTTTTCTTTGAATTCTATGGGGTATTTATAGGTGAAGATCTTTGACTCCGACCTTGTGGTCCCCACTTTTGACATGGAAATTCCGAAGATGGAGGGATATTATTCCTTCTGTTATGAAATTAGACCGTCAAATATGCACAACCGTTAGGCGTACACATGTCACAATCCTCCACTTTTGCGTTGCTCATTTGCATCTTTCGATCGGATGTCCGCATGCAGTGTTGTTTTTATTACCGCATGCAGTTGAAAGTCAGTTCTGGATCGACTGTCACATTGCACCGTCATTGCATTAATCATCTTTTCATTGTGGATTGACGGGCGTAATGTGACCGAGATGCGTTGGTCAGTTTGTCTTGAGCCTTGATCGCAAGCGGTGACTTGGTTTCCTGCAAAAACAGAGTAGAAATCTCCTTTTCTTCCATCTTAATGATGTTAATGGGTGTAATTGCGATAATTCATAATTATTGTATTTCGAAGCTAATTTTCATACAATTGGCACATATTTATTCTCTTTTTTGCCGCAATATCTAGATAAGGCAATATAAATAACTTGTATTTCTACAAGTTATCACTATCCTCGATCGAGACGATCTTTTGCTACATGAGGTGCCCAGAGGAGCACAAGCTCCATTATGCGGTTTTTATGTTGACAGATAATGCAGAGATATGATGGCATTCAACAGAGAAAATGATTGACACAAGTGGAGGACTTTCGACATGGGATCAGTTTAAGGAGTGTTTTTATGAGAAGTATTTCTCTACCAACACTCAGTATAACAAGCAAACGAAATTCCTAAATCTGAAGCAAGGGGTTTTGCAGTGGAAGAATATGAACAAGAATTTGATAAGCTATCCCACTTTGCCCTTGAGTTGGTAGCCACCATGGTAGTTAGGAAAGAGAGGTTCGTTTAGGGTCTAAGGAGTGGGTTACGAGGTATGGTGCATGCCCTTGACCTCAAGACTTACGTCACGACACTACAAGCAGCCGTGAGGATAGACGCTGATTCCTAGGAGAGGAATGAGTACAGGAAATCGTTGGGAATAAGGACCTTTGTAGGGCAGAAAAGGAAAGCAGAGCAGAAGACTTCTGAGCCTATACAAAAAAATTCGGAGCACAGATAGAACTCTATGACGTTAAGGGCAAGAAGGTCCCCAACTTGTAACTATTAAAGAGGAAAAGTCAGTCTGTAACTCATGCAAAAAGTGTCACTGGGGTCGTTGCTTAGTTGGAGTAGGGGTGTGTTATCGTTGTGGACAAGAAGGGCATGTGGCATATGGGTGCCCTATTAAGAGCTCTACATATGGTAGGGACCAACCTTCGAGCTCAGACCAAGGGGTTCAAGTGGACAATAACATCAGAATAGGAGCAATGCCACAACTTGACATGAGATGAAGAGGTCAGATGCTGTGATGAAAGGTACACTTCTCATTCTAGGTCATAACACCCTAGGGTTATGCTAAACCATTTAACCTATGTTTTCAAATTAGTGTTTACTTTGGAGTTGAAGGTGCTACTTATATAGGAAAAGTATAGATATTCACATGCTGTGAAAGTTTGAAGTACTATATACATGGTATAATGAATAAGTTTGAAATCCATTTGAAATCCAACGGATAAGATGAAAGCTTAGTACCCGGAGTTTTTTGTAACATCCCGAGTTTTTCATAATTCAAAATCTATATTTTCGTAAAATTTGAGGATATTTTGTTAATTTTGAAATTTGATTTTTGTTTAAAGGAAAATTTGGATTTTATGTCGCATTAATTTGATATTTAAGTTAATGTCAAAGATTTAATTTAAATTGGGGAAATTGGTTTAATTTTGAAATTGGATTTTAAGAGGAAAAGGACAGGGTTTTAAATATATATATATATATATATATATATATATATATATTTGTTTGTTTATGGAAGGAAAGAATAAAATGAGATAGAATAAAATAAAATAAAATAAAATCTTAGATTGCTCTAATAAAATAAAATTAAATAAAGTTAAATTAATTTTTTTTCTTTCTTCTTTCTTTTTTAAAAGTTCCCCCTCCCCCCTTTCGTGAAAGCCCTTGCGACCCCCACCCTTCGTCGTGTGTCCGTCATCGTTAATTCCCAGCCAATGTTGGCCACCATTCGTCGACCTCGAAGCGTCGCACGTCCGCCTTCAACCGGTCGCACCACTAGATCCAACCTTTGCGCTGTCGCTTCTGTCATTGCCTTCAGTCGCTTCCAGTCGCTCGCCACGATTGAAGTTCTTCATCCAACCGTCGGCTTCTTCAGTCGTTCTTCGTCGAGCCCTGCTATTTGTCCACCGTCAATAATTGAGGCCTACCGCGCACAAACCCACCGACAACCGTTACTTCCAAGCGCGTCGGATCGCACTTTCCTACAGCCAATCGGTCGTTCTGGCACTTTTCTACCCGTGTCATCATTCTGATCGACGTTCAACCTTAGATTTCACCAGGACCTTGGATTTTTTTTTTTTTTTTTTTGTAAATGTTAGTTGTTGTGAGTTGAATTTGTATGTCAATCAGAGTTCTATTTTGGGTGATCGTTTTGGAATACCATTTTTATTGAATTAAGTTTTGGCCAAGAACTAATTTACCCACAAATTTTCATGTTGGATTCTAGAATTTGGATTAGTTAGAGCCACTGTCTGGTGAGATTAAGACTCTCTTGACAAGTTTTCGTAAGTTTAAAGGTTTCAAAACCATTTTGTTTTGGTTGATGTTGGTGTAAAATTTGGACATGGAATCTTAATAATGGTTTATGTTTAGGTTGGCTTTGTTTGCAATGTTTGGGAGCGAGTTCAGTTTAAGCTTCAACTTTTGGGTGAGTCATTTGGAGAATTTTAGAATGATTTTATGTTTTGGAGCTAAGCACTAAAGTTTAGAGTTAAGCATGTTTTTTATTTGTATCAGGAGTTTGATCCAAGAATATTCCATTCTAAGAAGAAGATAAACTTGTTAGTTATTTTGGGCTTAAGTTTGAGGTAATTAATCTTACTACTAGAATTGCCTTTGTATCGGGCGATAAGATTAAGGATAATTATGTTGGTTCTTTGATTGAATGAACTGTTTAGAAAGAATATATGAGCATGTGATAATATGTTTGAAGCATGTTATATGTATGAGCATGATTTAGACTTTTTATGAGGTATATTAAGAGAACGATTGAGCTTGGGCCTAAATTATGAGATAAGTGACACTACTACTGAAATTCCATAGCACTAGACAAAAATTAAATATATGTTGATGTATATGTTGAGATTTATTTTTGGATCTATGAATATATGTCGTGTGATTTACCATGAAATTATGAATGATCCATTATGTGAATATTTTAAGGAGTCTAGTGCATTAAAGAGATGTACTAGGGTCGATTCATTTTTACGAGGTTACACATGCTTGTCTAGACTGATCTGCATGATACTATTTACAAGATTTTGTAGGACTCATGAATAGGTAAATGTTACATGTAATATGATCTTGGATGCTATCTTTTTTTTCTTTTCCCATATTTGATTTATTTGAGTGCATAAAAGTGGTGCATGTCTAGGGGCACTAGTACGTGAAAGAGATGTACTAGAGCCTATATGTATGAAAGTGATACATACCTAGAGGGGACTGAGGTGTACGAAAGAGGTGCATGCTCAATGGATTATGTGTATACGAAAGACATGTATATATAACCATGTGTACGAAAGAGGTACACATCCCTACATTTATAGAGAAGACCTGGGGTGCATGAAAATGATGCATTCCCAAAGGGTTCAATGTATATGAAAGAGATATACATCGGACCTTATGTCACACCCCGCCCCAAACTACCCTCTTAGCCTAGAAAAGGACGTGACTGCAGCAGTTATCAACCCTTTGGCTGACACTTACTGCCTAATAACTCTTGCGGAATAACTCTGATACCAAGATATAATTTATATATAGTGGAATTTCTTTAGGCCCACAATTTATTAATTTAGAAACATAACATATTTGGAGTCATTACAACACTAGATTTACAAGAACCAAAACCCACAAACCCTAGTCCCTATATGACCAACAGTAACATGTGTACAATATTAACAGTAACCACCTAAACAGACAGGTTACAAAACTCTTTATCCTTTAGTGGTAGAGCAGTTGCAAAGCTGTCTTCAGAGGATTTGACCACTACCTCTTAGGGGGGGAGGGAGAAAACATTTGAAAATGGGGTGAGCTTACACCCAGTGAGTGACCTAAGAAAGATAATTTATTCTCATGCAAAATCTCAATAAAGAGTTTAACTGAAATATAAGCTTCTACAGTACTTGTACTGCAACATAAACATTTTCCAAGCATAAAACATATAAAGCTGTTATAATCATAAAACAGTAAAACTATTTCTCAATTCAAAGTAACCCTAGTGTGGGTAAAACAATCACAACACTAACTGTTAGTCAAGAGAGAACCCTTTTTCTCAATCTCTAACTCCAACTACCTACGTGCACATGGCCACACTCAGTACCGTCATACCTTAGGTACTTCTGTTCAGATACCTTCTCAAACGTCCTTCAGTATCTGGTTGGTTTGGTACCTTCTCAAACGTCCTTCAGTACCAAAAGATACCTTCTCAAATTTCCTTCCGTATCTAGTTGGGCGAATACCTTCTCAAATGTTCTTCGGTATCGCGTTTTAAGTAAAACTAGTCATACATGACTTTCTCTTTAAAGCATATAAAGTATAACACATATAAAATCATGGCTTTAAAGGTACTAACGCATGCTGCACATATAAATAGCTTTTTAACAACTTCTCACATATGCATGTGTTTAAAACATAATTCATATCTTGCTTGGAAATCACTTTGTAAAACTAGTTCGCATGAGAATATTCTTCTTTAAAACATGCTTTCTATAACACATTGTAATCAAATGTTTAAGCAAATGTTTTAGTCAAAACGTTTTAGTCACTCACCTTGATTACTTAGGAGCTTTTCACTCTAGTAGCTCCCTTTTCTACCTCGGGCTCCCTTTTCACCCCTAGAATCTAGATTCAACTTACAACTTAGATTACTCATAGTTCTAAACCTTATTTTGAGACACTTTCTTCTACAAACATATTCTAAACTGTCTCAAGACGCTTACCCTAAAATATTAGCTCAGAACTTCTTGTGGTTTGGCCGGAATCATAGAATCTTCAAGACTGGCTCAGGCTAATTCGACAGCCTGACCCTTCTGTCTTCTTCTCAGTTTCTAGCCCGATCCCTTCGAGCTTTTCTCCCGACAGCCCTACCCTAAAAACTAAACTTTCAGAGATTTCAGGTGGCTTTGTAATCACTCCAAACGCACGAGTAAATTGGGAGAACTTCTTGTCCCAAATTGATGCGTCCTCCTCAGACCTCACTGTCCAATGCGTCCTCTATGTCTAACGCATGGATTTGGCTCCAACGCAAGGTTTGCTCAACTTTCCCACTCTTTTTACGGTATTTCTGAATTGTGGACTAAAAATGAAGTCTCTTGGCTCTATTTATAGGCGTCCAAACCTTCTCCGGAGTTGACACCACCTACTTGACTGCATGGCCAAATGTCTCCTCCTGACCTCATCAACGCAATGTGGTGGTCATCGCAAGCTAAGTGTCTTCTTCCCACCTTGCCAATGCATTGGCCTCCAATCTGATGCCACCACCTCAAATTCTTAAGGCTTAAGATTTTCCTCCCAAGAAGACACATGGTTTTAATGATGTTATCCTGATGATTTCATCCTTGTATGCGTCCAACTCTTGGTTGCTCAATGCCTAGTCCATAAGCAACGCATAGCCCCTACTCAATGCATAGCAAGCCAATTCACTAGCATTACAATTCAACTTAGCCATCGCAAGGAGCTAACCATCACCAACGTATAGGGTGACCGTCCATCCTCGACGCATGACTCACTCACATGGCTTGCTTGGCATGGGCGCATGGTGCTAGCCACCAACGCATAGGCACGCTGCATAGGTTGGTTGCTCGATGCATGGGCGTGCTTGGCTGCTCGACGCATAGGCGTGCTTGGCCGCATGGCTGCGCACTGCTCTTGGATGCTTGGTCGGGTGTTTAGGCGCATGGGCATGTTGCTTCAACGCATGGGCATGCGGCGCTTGTTGACCATCACTCGCTCGACTACATAAGCGCAAGGCATGGGCTGCACGATTGGCTACACGGCAGAGCACTTCAACGCATTGCACAGCTGCTCGACAGAGGCGCTTAACGCATGAGCCGTGGCCGCTCGGCAGTGCGCGCAATGCACGGGCGCATCCACTTGATGCATTGACAGGGCGTTCGGTCGAAGCTACTCGACGCATGGCTTGGGCGCTGGCCGAGGCTGCTCGACGCATGGTCTGGCCTACCCATGTGCCTTCCAACGCATCATCGCATGCCTTCACCAACAATCCTCCCAACACATCAATACCACCCTTCCAACGCATCATCACACTAATTTCCATACTTAGCCAAATTTTCCTCTTTTCTTCTATTTTCTCTCTACCATTCCATACTAGATTTAACATCAACCTACTTATCACACAAATTTCAATAGGGATATACTTAAGTAGAGAAATTTGGATTCAGGGTTCACACCTTACGTGTGTGAAAGTGATGCATGTCTAAGGGAAAGGTAAAAGAGTGAGCCAGTTAATAAAAATTTTTAAGTCTCACTATTATAGAGTTTCAATTCATGTAGCATTTATTAGACATAAATGCTTACCCACCCCGGTAGTGGGGTTACTTACTGAGTATTTTATACTCACTCTTTCTGGTGTTTATTTTTTAGGTAAGGGTAAGAGCATGTCGACAAATGACAACTGGAATCCATGATCGAGCCACTGGGACCAATCATGCTTCCACTGAGTTTTTAGGATTTTTATGTTTTTATTTCTAGTTTTGATATATGAACTCGAGGATTTGGTATTTTCACTTTAGACTTTTAAGGAAGTTTTCTAGTTTTGTTTTATGGCTTTATGGTACCCTGTTATTTGAATTTCAATTATTTAGTTTTTAATGAAATTAATTATTTTTCATTATTTATTTGGTTTTTACTAAGTTACAAAAAGATGTCAATTTGAATTCCATGCATGCATGTCTACGGTCTAGCTTAAGTCCTAGGGAGGGGTTGTTACAAAAATAACCTAGCAACTCCCACTACATGAGCTGAAATGGCATCTCCAGTTCCAATCTTGAGTGTTATTTCACTCTCAGCAAGCTACTGAAAGGAACTCGTTCCCTATAAAGAAGAACAAACATGATCAGTGGCTCCTGTATCAAGTATCCACGCATTGTGGTCATTTTTCACTAAACATGTTTCTAAAACAAGTAAATCACATTTACCTTGCTTTTCCTTCTTCTTCTTAGCAAGGTCCTTTGGGTTGTTCTACTTCCAATGACCAGTGGAAGCACTTGCCCTTGTCGGTTGCCTTGGCTTTCCTTTTACTCTTCCCAGCAAAGGGAGCCTTCCTTTTTCCTCCTTTCTTCTTCTAGACCTTCTTAAAACAAGAAGATGAGGCTACAAACTTAGTTCCTAAGGATGGACCCTTATGGAACTTTCTGGAATAAGCATCATTTGCCTCTCCTTCTACCGGTCTCTTACCTTTCATAAGAGACTAGTAGGTCTGCAACTTATTCAGGAGTGTCATTAGGTGTACTAGATTTTATTCATAATTGAATTGCTACGGAATTGAAGAAAGCTCTTTGGGAGAGATTCCAGAATAAAAGACACCTGACGGTGCTCATCAATGACTGCCTCATTCACTTCAACCGCATTGATGTCGAGAAAATGTTCTCTAACTGAAAGGCCTTTCTTCGTATGTGTATTTTATGTATTATAAACATATTTGAGGGCCCTATGCCGGATCTGAATGAACGCTTTCCCAAACACACCCTGGAGGGACTCCATGATCTCACAACCAGTGAGCATGGCTTTATGTTTCTTGTTGAGTACGTCAGACAGACTCACTAAGATATAGAGTCGGACCTTTTCATTGGCCTTTGTCCAGCGGTCATATGCCTAACATTTAGGGGTGCATTACGAGTCGGGACCTGGGGACACTCCTCAGTTAAGATAAACCGTAGATCATCTATAACTAGAATCGTATTCAAGTTAGATTTCCACGTCGCGTAATTCTCTCCGGTTAGTTTTTCATTTTTAAATATGGTGATAACTGAGGAAGACATGCTAAAAAACAAACAAACAAATGACTATTTTAGTTATCTTTGCCTTAACCCATCACAAAAAATATCCAATCAGTTCAGCAAAAACCAAGCAATCATAGAATCCTAAATAAACTATTGATTTGATTTTTGTAATGATACTTCAGAAGTTTAGGACAACAGTCACCGAAGGGTGATCAGTTATCTCTCCACTGAATTAAGACTATCTCAGCTAATTACTAATTATTACTAATTCCAAAATAACTCTTATTCCTATAGCTCTTAGCTACCGTTAATTTGGTCAAGGATTCATCAACTCGCTTAATTCATCCTGTAAGTGTGACCCTTTCATTTTTTAATTTCAGAGGTACGCTTCAAGAGGCTACCATTAGAAAAGACAACTGTTGAAAATTAACCTAAGAAATCCATCCATTTCTGGAGTTTGCGTTGTTCTGAAACCTATGATCAGGCCCCCCCAAAGGGATGGTCGCTCTAAGATGACATGCAGGTAGATCAAGAATCTCAAGATGCAACCTAATGAAGAACACCATAGGATACATTGACACGTGTCCTTAATATGAACATTTCCCCTATTCACCTTGATATTGATCCATGCAAACACTTTCCAAAGGGAGGCCCTGCCTAGGGTGACACGAAGGCAAACATGGATCTCCCACTAAAATGTTCTAATTATTTTAGGATTTTGTTATACTTAACTAAATTTCCATTAATGAATCTATCTAAGTTTATGCCTATTATAACTCTTATAATACGGCCTTTGTACTAAAGTTTTAGGTGTATTAAACCATTTAATTTACCTAGTGACATTGCATGCTAATAGGACCTCGGTTAATTCAACTCAGGTTCCGATCCAACCGTTGATAACGGGCAGAAATGCACGATATTACAGTGCTAACTTATTAAACAATGCAGACTTACGATGATAAAAATATATAAGATTGCATCCAAAAAACATTAAGTTCATAATATTGCGGTCGTATGCGTCCATCACATTAAAACAGTAAACTTATGTATTTTTGTGTAGAATATGCGTTGAAGCAAAACAAAAAATGTGATCCAAAGAAATCAGCGGTCGAGTGCATCAAAAGATTGCATTAACTCAAGGCTATGCAGTCATTTGCACTCGTAAATATCTGCTCAAGAAGGTTGCCGCATAGAGCCGACGAAACTTGGTGGGCGCATCCAGGTGAAAAGCTAATAAATCACGATGGGATAGAAAGCTGATGACGGTCGATTCCGAATTAAGTTGACAAGTCGTAACGAACTACTATAGCAAGTACACTCAACTTTTCGATAACAAATATTTGGCGCATCAGACAGAGAATTAATGTCATCCCATCAGTGTAATCATAAGAGAGAAGAAGTCTTTCACCACGAAGCTCTATAAATACCAGAGGCCACCTTCAGTGAAAGAGTTCGCTCAATTAGATAATTTTCCCTTTAGATAGAAGTAGCCTTGTTCTTAGTTTTCTTTTACTTAGAAGGCGGAAGTGAGGGAAGTGAGATTGTACCGAGAGATCGTTCCAGTGAACTTGGAAGAGTGTCGGAAGCATTAAGATCAGAGAGAGCGCCAACTCCTGTTGAAGCAGGAACATCTTTTGAGCACAATAGAGTTAATAGTGTAAAAGCCTTGGGAAGCAAGGGATTGCTACCAGGCTCTCTATCCTTATCTTTCATTGTCATTTTGTACTCTAAACTTATCTATAGAAATGGAATTTAATTCTTTATATCTATTCACTCTCTGTATATTACGCATGAGTAACTAAATCTGTCGAATGGGTTGAGAAGCACTTAGGTAGCATAACTGGGGATCTTCATTCTATGTGATTATCTTGTATTATGTATGCATCATTCGTCCATTAGAGATACTCGGGAGGGTAGTCTAAGGATAGAATCTAGGCTTGGAAAAGTCTGGTTAGAATCTAGGCTTGGGAGAGTCAGTTTAAAAACGCATAATCAAGAGATAGGAGCTTAGGAATAAGCGTTGTTTGCTATTAACGCATCGCATGCATCCTAGAGATAGGTTATGATTGTATGCGGCCATCTTGTCCTTGTGTGCATCTTGCATCATCGCATAGGCAAGAAATAGAGACTTAGGAATAAGCTCTATAGATATCATCGCATGCGTCCTAGAATTAGGAGTCACCGCATTGCATTGGAAAATGATTGTTGTCGCATGAGTGTAGAATGATCGCATAGTTTGAATGCATTCTCGGGAAACGCTAGCTAAAGACCTTCTCAACCCGTTCCTCTGCATACTCAGTGTATCTGTCGTATAATCAATCTTTTCTCAAATCCGCCGTATACTTTTTATACTTCAAACAACAAACCAACCAAACGATTAATTTATTTGTTGCCGCAAAGTGATCTTGAAAATTATTACCGCATATTGTTTTCCTTAGTCCCTGAGTTCGACCTTGGACTTACCAGGAAACTCAGTAGGATTTATACTTGAATTCTGCTGAGAAAACTTATTGCACAACGCATTTTCCATCACCGCAACTCCTTTCATTATTTCACCGCATAAAACAACGCATCAAGTTTTTGGCGTCGTTGTCGGGACTTCGGCAATTCAGTGTGCTAACGGTAATTTTTTGATTTCTTTGTAGCTCTCAATCTTTGGCGAATTACGACCAAGAGATTGAAAGAATGTTCCAATGAAGATTGACAGATAGCCGCCAATAACAACAACTAGAGAAAGACAACATGGCGGAACAACCTAGAAATTGAGCACCAAATGAAAATAACGTCATGGCGAATCCCATCCTATTGGCGAACAATCGTAATAGGCCCATTCAAGACTATGCATCGCCCAACCTCTATGATTTCTCCCCAGGAATCATGAGGCCCACTCTTGATGGATGATTCGAAATGAAACCGGTGATGCTGCAGATGATCCAGACTTCTGGACAATTTGGAGTAAGGCCTGGCGAGGACCCGCACGCCCACCTCCGGAGCTTCATAGATATTTGCAACACTTTTATGTTCCCGAATATCTCTACTAAAGAAGTTCGACTAACTTTGTTTCCATTTTTGTTGTGTGATCAAGCACGAAAATGGGCGTACTCTCTCAAACCGGGGGAGATTACTTCATGGGAGCAAGTGGTAGAAAAGTTAATGAAGAAATATTTCCCACCAACGGAGAATGCCAGGAGAAGAAAATTAATAACCAATTTTGAATAGGACATGGACGAATCGCTCAACGATGCTTGGGCGAGGTTTAAGAGGCTGATAAGAGACTGCCCGCAGAACGGATTACCAAACTGCTTACAAATGGAGATTTTTTATCACAAATAAAACCCTGCTTCGCAAACTACTGTCAATGCAGTAGCTGTTGGAGGTCTGCTAGATGAAACTTATGATGAGGCCAAGAACATTCTTGATTGCATCTCTAAAAATCACGAAGACTGGAGAGAGAGTGATCAAAGATTGAGAATAAAGGATAGTAACACAAACAATGGTGCTATCACATCACTTCTGAGTCAGATGACTGCGATAATGAACTTGATACAGGGAATCGCAATCAACAACCCAACAATGCATAGTGGGTAAGTGAACGCAATCAACCAGACTACCGCAAGGTATGTTACTTTCATTGAAGGACATGCAATAGAGGAATGCCCGCAAAACCCACAATCCATCTACTTTGTGAAGAATAACCCATTTTCTAACACGTACAACCCTAGGTGGAGAAACCACCTCAACTTTGCGTGGAAAAATCAGTAGCAAAATTTCCAATCAGAGCAAAAAGAAGGACCACCCGGATTTTTCCCATGAAACAATGGTCAGACGAGTAATCAAGCAAGCAGTTCGCAGGCGCAGCAATCTTCCTCTTTGGAAAGTTTGTTGAAGCAATATATTGAGAAGAACGAAACTGTGCTTCAAAACCAGGCGATGTCTATTCGTAACTTTGAAATATAGATAGGCCAGATTGTGGGCGAACTCAAGAACAGACCGCAAGGGGCCCTATCGAGTACAACGGAACTCCCACGCAACCCAAGGGGTACGCAAGAAGCCTAGTCGGACTGCTCCAATTGCCCTAGAACCAGAGATTGCGATGACTCGAAAGGAAGAAGGAGAAAAAGAGGCGATAGAGCCATAGATTGCGTCCACCTTAGAGCCAAAAGAATAGGGGACCGTGAGAGTACAGTTGCCACCTTTCTCACAGAGACTCAAAAAGAAGAAAATGATGAGGTACAGTACCAACGCTTCATGAATATGTTAAAACAATTGCATATTGATATTCCGTTCACTGAAGCAATTGAGGAGATTACCGTATATGCGAATTTTCTAAAGGATATGATGACAAAGAAGAGAGGCACTGGTAAGTTCGCCACGGTGGTTTTGATGCAAAGCTCAAAATTTATAATCCCACCAAAGATGCGTGATCCTAGGAGTTTTACTATACCTTGTTCCATTGGAGGATTGTACATCGGCCAAGCACTATGCGATCTTGAAGCCAGCATTAACTTAATGCCTCTGTCAATTTTCAAGCAGCTGAATGTGAGGCAACTTGCGCCCACGGCAGTGACTCTCCAATTAGCCGATAGATCTCTGGTGCATCCAAAGGGGAAGGTGAAGGACGTGCTGGTCACAATCGACAAATTTATATTACCGGCCGACTTCATCATCTTGGACTAAAAGCCGAGAAGGATGTGCCCTTCATCCTGGGGCGACCATTTTTATCAATTGGTCGTGCCCAGATTGATATGCACAAAGGAGAGATCACCTTGAGTGTGAATGGACAGAAGCTCAAGTTTGACATTATTCGAGCCATGAAATATCCTGACAAAGAAGACCTTAATGAACCTGATGATGAACAGAGTTTGAATGAAGAAGAGAAACCTTAAGATGGAAACAAAGATGAGGATGCGATCGCATCCATTGTTGCATGCAATGCATTCACAGAAAAAACAAACAAAGAAGATGAAATGATCGCAACCCAAGAAGTTGAGCCGACAGAGAATGAAGAAAGAAAAACAATGCAACCGTCCTTAAAACAACCACCAATAATAGAGCTGAAGACCCTTCCTAACCACCTAAAGTATGCATTTTCGGGGTCGAATGAGAAGCTGTCGGTAATCATTTCCTCTGCACTTAACGAAAACCAAGAAAATGCGCTGCTGAGCATTCTGAGAAAATATGTAAAAGCAATTGGCTAGATGCTTACAAACATTCGAGGAATTAGCCCCGCATACTGTATGCATAGAATTCGTCTTAAAGAAAACTACAAAGGATCGATCGAACATCAGCGCAGACTCAACCCTACGATGAAGGAGGTCGTAAAGAAGGAGATAATTAAGTGGTTAGATGCGGGCATCATTTATCCGATAGCAGACAGCACGTGGGTTAGCCCCGTGAAGTGTGTGCCGAAGAAAGGTGGGATGACGGTAGTCCCTAATGCAAATAACGAGCTAATACCACAAACGACTGTCACCGGGTGGCGGATTTGCATGGACTACCGCAAACTGAATGCGGCAATGAAGAAAGATCATTTCCCTTTACCTTTTATATCCAAATGCTAGATCGTCTAGCTGAAAATGACTTCTACTGCTTCTTGGAGGGGTATGTCGGTTATAACCAGATTATGATTGCTTCTGAAGATCAAGAAAAGACCACATTCACTTGCCTGTATAGAACTTTTTCTTTTCGCTGCATGTCGTTCGGCCTCTGCAATGCATCGAGCACTTTTCAAAGGTGCATAATGGCCATCTTTTTAGAATATCTCCAAGACTCTAGAAATATTCATGGACAACTTATATTTATATGGGCACACATACGAAGTCTGTCTTGACAACTTAGAGAAGATATTGAAAAGATGTGAGGAGACGAACCTCGTACTTAATTGAGAGAAATGCCATTTTATGGTGACGGAGGGCATTATGCTGGGGCATAAGGTATCTAGGGATGGGTTTGAGGTGGACAAGGAAAAAATTGAAGCAATTGAAAAGCTCCCACCTCCAACATGTGTAAAGGTTGTTAGGAGTTTCTTGGGACATGCCAAATTTTACAGACGTTTTGTCAAGGACTTGTTAAAGATAGCACGACCGCTGAGTGCATTGATGGAGGTTGATAGAAAATTTGACTTTGATGACAATTGTCTCAATGCATTCATGATTTTAAAGAATGCAATAATGACCGCCCACGTGTTGATCGCACCAGATTGGACACTTCCCTTTGAATTAATGTGCGACGCGAGCGAGTATGTGATGGGAGCAGTGCTGGTACAAAAGAGAAAGACAATACTACATCCCATCGCATGTGCGAGTAAGACTTTGAATCCTGCTCAAACTAACTACACCACCACAGAAAAAGAGTTACTTGCGGTAATATTTGCGTTGGAGAAATTCATAGCATATTTTTTGGGAACAAAAGTACTCATCCACATTGACCACTCGGCGATAAAGTATTTGATGACAAAGAAGGACGCGAAGTCGAGGTTGATTAGATGGGTTCTCCTCCTCCAGGAATTCGATATCGAAATAATTGATCGCAAGGGAACAGATAACCAAGTTGCGGATCATTTGTCCAGATTGGAAAATCCAGAGGTTGGCCGCAATCAGTCAGAGGTGAGCGCAGTGTTCCCAGACGAGCAGCTATTTCAGATTGAAGAGTTTCCATGGTACGCAGACGTGGTAAATTATCTGGTTTGTGAGCAATTTCCCAAAGATTATACCGACCACCAAAAGAGAAGGCTCAAACATGAATGTAGATCATATTATTGGGATGAGCCAAATCTATATAGGAGGGGGTCAGACCAGATTCTGCAACTGTGTGTATCGGATGCTGCTTACCAACGCATATTATCGCAATGTCATGATTCACCATATGACGGGTACTTTGGAGGCCAACGCACTGCAGCAAAAGTATTACAAAGTGGGTATTATTGGCTAACACTATTTAAGGATGTAAGAGACTACGCGATGAAGTGTGACCGGTGCCAATGCACGGGTAATATTTCATGGAAACATGCGATGCCCACGAACATCATTTTAGAATTGGAGTTGTTCTACGTCTAGGGCATTGATTTCATGGGACCATTCCCACCTTCGAATGGTCACAAGTATATTCCGTTAGTCGTTGACTACGTGCCTAAGTGGGTAAAAGTAGAAGCATGCGCCGCAAACGATGCGATAGTAGTCTCCAAGTTCCTGAAGAAAAATATTTTCACGTGTTTTGGCACTCCACGTGCCATAATAAGTGACGAAGGCTCCCACTTTGTCAATTACCTCGTTAAAAATCTGTTGCTCAAATACAATATCCTCCACAAAGTGGCCACCGCATACCATTCACGGACGAATGGTCAAGTTGAAGTGTCCAACCGGGAAATTAAGCTGATATTGGAGAAGGTGGTAAAGCCTTCACGAAAAGACTGGGCAACAAAGTTGGACGATGCGCTGTAGGCATACAGGATTGCCTACAAAACACCGATAGGCATGTCTCCATATGCCTTGGTGTTTGGTAAAGCATGTCATTTACTACTGGAGCTGGAGCACAAAGCGCTGTGGGCGGTGAAGAAACTTAACCTCGACTTAAATGCAGCAGGGGAAGCAAGAAAACTACAACTGGTCAAGCTTGATGAGTGGAGAATGCAAGCTTATGAAAATGCCAAAATTTACAAAGAACGAGCAAAAAATTGGCATGACAACCGGCTATGCAGCAAAAATCTCCATGTCGGACAAAAGGTCTTACTTTTCAATTCATGGTTACGGCTCTTTCCTGAAAAATTAAAGTTGCACTGGTCTGGACCCTTTATAATTAAACAAATATTCCTGCATGGTGCGGTTGAGCTGATTAATGAGGAGGGGACTCGTACATTCAAGGTTAACAGGCAAAGCGTCAAGGCATATTGCAGGGGTGATTTTCATCGAGAAAAGACCTCTGTAGACCTGAGAAATCTGGAATGAAGGAAAATCGAGTGGCCCTTGCGCTGGCATGTGACAGAAAATCATCTGGGGCGCAAGTCTTCTAGAGTATCATTTTTCTTACTTATGATTCATGAACTCTCACTACTATGATGTTATTTCAAATATCTTTATTTGTCTTCATTTTACATCCTTATATTAAAAAAAAAAAATTGTTAACTTCGTTTTTTTATTTGACCCTCTCAATGTTTTTCTTTGCAAACGATCGAGGTAAACGATTGTGGAGGCGCTACACAAAGACACAACTACTTAATTTCATCACCACAATCCAAAGAAAGTAGATCGCCGCAAAGTAGGATGCGTCAACAAATAATGCGGGCGACAGCGCAAATTTGGGGGTTGTATCTTTCCTTGACCTTATTCCAAATTTTGCACTATTGCATCGCATTTTAATTTTGAAAATTTTATCACCGCATCCTCTTTGGTTATCGCAATCATTTAACATTTATCAATTTAGTAAGTCACTGCATGATTTCTTTTTGCCAATTATGATTTCAATGATGAAATGCATGCTTCTATTTTTTCGTATACACTAGAGTCAACTTAATTTTAGGATAGTCACCTCATGAAATATTTCTAGAAGTTAGTGGTCTGCTAGCTTTCTTTCAAACTGACCCTTTATGAAACATCCTAAGAACATCGCATGGACTTCTTTCAATCTTTTGGTAATGAGGACATTGCCGCATTTTAAATTTGGGGGTGCGGTATTCATTTTCGACCTTGCTTATCTAAAGAAAGAAAAAGATATATATATCTATATATATATGTCATAATGTTGCGATCGGATCCTACTCGTAGTTGGATGTCCACATGACACATGTGGGGGCAAGCCAAAACGAATGTAGGAATCGTGATCAACGCATAAATAAATGACTACAACTCTACTGCCAAATGGGCATGAGTTTAGTCTGAGAAAGAACGCCTTGCTCGTAGTTGGATGTCTGCATGACACACGTAGGGCCATGCCAAAATAAAGGCGAAGAACTTTGATTAGCGCAAGGTCAAAGAAAGAAAAATAATGTCTAAAATATGCAAGGATAAAAAAAAAAAAAGAAATCATTTAACACCCCAGTGAAAAAAAAAATTGTTGAAATAAATCATGCGACCTGGAATCTAGTAAAGTCTTTTTGAAGATTAAACTTATGGTCCCTAAATTTTAGAAATATTTTACGAAGAGACTTGGATAAGAATTAAGAAAATTTTGGTATATAGGATTTGAATAAGGCATCCTTGAGAAATGTAGGAAAAGAGAAGCCGGTTGACTTTCTAAAGGAAATCTTTAGCTTATGCTTGAGGACAAGCATTGTTTAAATTTGGGGGTGTGATAACGGGCAGAAATGCACGTTATTACAGTGCTAAGTTATTAAACAATGCAGACTTGCAATGATAAAAATATATAAGATTGCATCCAAAAAGTATTAAGTTCATAATATTGCGGTCGCATGCGTCCATCGCATTAAAACAGTTAACTTATGTATTTTTGTGTAGAATATGCGTTGACGCAAGGCGGAAAATGCGATCCAAGGATACCAATGGCCGAGCGCATCAAAAGATTGTGTTAATGCAAGGCTATGCGGTCATTTGTGCTCACAAATATCTGCTCAAGAAGGTTGCCGCATAGAGCCGGTGCCAACTTGGTGGGCGCATCCGGGTGAAAAGCGTAATAAATCACGATGGGACAGAAAGCTGATGATGGTCGATTTCGAATTAAGTTAACAAGCCGTTAACGAACTACTATAGCAAGTACACTCAACTTTTCGATGAAAAATATTCGGTGCATCAGACAGAGAATTAATGTCATCCCATCAGTGCAATCACAAGAGAGAAGAAGTCTTTCACCACGAAGCTCTATAAATAACAGAGGCCACCTTCAGTGAAGAAGTTCGCTCAATTAGAGAATTTTCCCTTTAGATAGAAGTAGCCTTGTTCTTAGTTTTCTTTTACTTAGAAGGCGGAAGCGAGGGAAGTGAGATTGTACCAAGAGATCGTTCTGGTGAACTTGGAAGAGTGCCGGAAGCATCGATCAGAGAGAGGGCCAACTTCTGCGGAAGCAGGAACATCTTTTGAGCATAATAGAGTTAACAGTGTAAAAGCCTTGGGAAGCAAGGGATTGCTACCAGGCTCTCTATCCTTATCTTCCATTGTCATTTTGTACTCTAAACTTATCTATGGAAATGGAA
The DNA here is from genome assembly GCF_027475165.1 of Benincasa hispida. Lineage (NCBI taxonomy): Eukaryota > Viridiplantae > Streptophyta > Magnoliopsida > Cucurbitales > Cucurbitaceae > Benincasa > Benincasa hispida. Next base: position 33,334,275 of record NC_143478.1, read on the forward strand.
TTTATTTCTTTATATCTGTTCACTCTCTGTACATTACGCATGAGTAGCTAAATTTGTCGAATGGGTTAAGAATCACTTAGCTAGCATAATTGGGGATCTTCATTCTATGTGATTATCTTATATTATGTATGCGTCATTCATCCATTAGAGATACTCAGGAGGGTAGTCTAAAGATAGAATCTAGGCTTGAAAAAGTCAGGTTAGAATCTAGGCTCGGGAGAGTCAGATTAGAAATGCATAATCAAGAGATAGGAGTTTAGGAATAAGCGTTGTTTGCTATTAATGCATCGCATGCATCCTAGAGTTAGGTTATGATTGTATGCGGTCATCTTGTCCTTGTGTGCATCTTGCATAATCGCATAGGCAAAAAGTAGAGACTTAGGAATAAGCTCTATAGACATTATCATATTCATCGTATGCGTCCTAGAATTAGGAGCCAACACATTGCATTGGAAAATGATTGTTGTCGCATGAGTGTAGCATGATCGCATAGTTTGAACGCATTCTTGGGAAACGCTAGCTAAAGACCTTCTCAACCCGTTCTTTCGCATACTCAGTGTATCTGTCGCATAATCAATCTTTTCTCAAATCTGCTGCATACTTTTTATACTTCAAACAACAAACCAACTAAACCATTAATTTATTTGTTATCGCAAAGTGATCTTGAAAATTATTACCGCATATTTTTTTCTTTAGTCCCTGAGTTCGACCTTGGACTTACCAGAAAACTTAGTAGGATTTATACTTGGATTTTGCTGAGAAAACTTGTTGCACAACACATTTTCCATCACTACAACTTCTTTCATTATTTCACCGCATAAAACAACGCATCAACCGTCAACTTAAATGTCTCCAGTCTAGATAGAACTGTATCGGTTGAGTTTCCTTATAACCTTAATCCTATTTGACCTACTTAGTCAATTTTAAAACTATTTTAAAAGAAACTAAGTAATTATTTTAATCTAATTAGAAATGTGATCTTAGGTCTAATTAATTTTAAACAATTTAAAATTAATAATATATTTTTCCTAAGATCCTATGTTTGTATGTAACTCTTTGTTATAGGTTAATAGTTACTAATCATTAATTTGTATAACTATTAAAAATTTTAATGATTATTCCTATAACATGCCCAATATGGTATCAATTAATTAACAATCATATTTTAATTAAAAAAATTAAACCATATTACATGTATTTCATGTGTCATGCCCGATGCATATTGATTTCCAGTTAAATATAACAATTATATAATATTTTAAAAATCAACCAAGCATATTCATATACATAAATAAATATAACTAGTTGTATTTTCTAATTAATGTCATGCAACATGCTTTTCCAATTTCATATATTTAACATATCACATACATTAAATAAATCTTGAAATTATAAATCATGCATTTCATACCATACATTATAACACGTATAATATACAAAAAATCATGAACATGTTCAACCTAAGATGAGATTTATTTAAATAACATCCAAAAAACATTTAAATAGCAAATGAATATGCAATTTTTTGCCCCTAGGATAAAATAAAGCAATAAATTATACTAGTTTAGCTAATTTTATCCTAAAATTTCTTTTGCCGCTCTAGAAATGGACCAGACCAACTTGAACCAACCTGAACCGAATCACCAACCTACGAACCAAGCCAAGCCAACCGAACCAGACCACTAACTGAACCGTAGTTGAATCGGACCTGCTTTGTTAACCCTAATTCTCTATAGAATTGTGTAGGGATGCATAATGTCGGCAAAATTGCGATTTTGGCTGAATTGGTCTTGATCTTCATCGACACGAACCCTAATTCTAGACCTGAACTTACCAAGGAATGATTTACAACAATAATGCCCAAAAAAACATTAGGGTCCTTACATTGATCGTATCAAAATTGTAAATCTAAGGCCAAATATTGCAGAAAACATTCAATTGCAAACCATAGCTGCAGTAAATCCCACCAAACCAATGAAAAAAAATATTAATAGCCAAATTGATAATATGATTTGACTCTGATACCAATTTTAGGGATGAAATACCTAAGGCACAGCGGAAGCCATAATATACAGAACCCAAAACATATTTCAAAATGTCATTTAAAATCAAAATATATATTTTTTTGTCTGGAATAAAAACTACATATCAAAATAGATTGAACATGCAATTCTAGAAACAAAACTTACAAAGAGAAGAAACCCTACCTTGCAAACCTTTTGGGAATTATGTAGAATTCTTTCGTACAAATTGGGAATGAGTACCACCAGTTAGAGTCCTCCCTATTTTTGTAGGAAAATTGAGGATTTGAGAATTGTGAGATTCTCTTTAGAAATTGGGAGGATTTTGGAAAAAACACAGAGCGTTTTTGCTTCTAAAAAAAGAGAGAGAGAGAGAGAAAATTGCTCTTCTTTCTGCATTTTATTTATTTATTTATTTTTATACCGAGAGAATGAGAGAGAAATGAGGAAACGTGGGATTCATACCCCGTCTCTAGTAACTCCCATACGTGGGGAGTTACATTTGATTTAATTAAAATTAAATAAAACTATTTATTTAATTTAACTAAATAAATAAAAACCAATAACCATTTAAATCATATTTAAATGGTTCCCTTTCACATAACCTATAGTTTTAATGTGCATTTAATGTGCATTAATTTTAACCTATAGTTTTCAATATGAATCCTATTCACATTAAATTAATATTCGAACTCCTTTCAAACATTTCGTTATCTCATTTATTAATTTTGAATCATATCCAAAATTAATAATAAAGCCTAAAATTAAACTTTATATTAAAATGTATCAACATACATTAAAAAATCCCAATCTTGAATTTGAACATTTCAAATTCAATTTAATGACAAATTACCTCCATACGCTTTACAAGCTAGGAAGTGGACCTAATGAACCTGTAGATCAAAAGCTCCAACGATGTGAGATTAATTGGCCAAACTCATTAGCTAAATTAATCAATATTTGTTAACTGTGGGTACAATCTATTAAAGACCTACATCTGCACTCTTCTCACTAAGATATATTTCTATGTCCAAGGATATAGACCAATAATTGCAAGTTAGTTCTTCACAAGTGTTCGTAACACCAGTTGGGTCAAATTTCCATTTTACCCCTAAGTTACCTCTACATTCTTAAGTACCAATGCTCCTCTAATGAACAACCTATTTATGGTCCAACCATTAAATAAAAATTCTTCTCGGGCCAGTGAGAGGGTAGGGCCCTTAAGTCTCAGAGACACCACTTAAGGGAATACTCATCTACTTACCCTGATGTTGGGAAGGAGTGAAATTCATCTTATATGATTACGTTTCTAGCTACCCACTCAGTCTTATCCCTAAAATGGTAGGCATATTGAGTTTGCGAACTGGTCACTCTCACCCATATAAATCAAAGGACAATCCCTCGTGAACAGAAGTTCACAAATACTCAAGAGTAAGATTTAGTTGCCAAGGTCATCCTATTGAAATAGAAACTTAACTAGTTAACGAAGTTACATCTAGTGGTTACTATTTCGTGGTCGGTCTTGTGCAAACTCATTGCCCAGAATATCCCCACTCATGTGTCTCCTACACGTACGTGTTGGATCATTGTGTTTGTATCCTATACAAAGCGGATCGTATCCATAGTGTTACCAGGATAAGGTACCCAACTTTACTCCTATACTATAGACCATTTAAGTTGTATCTTGAACATTGATCTCTATATGTCTCTACATACAGTTCAAGATTCATAAGACGACCTAGGATGTTAGTTTATTGGATTTTAGGGTTAATAAAACATTAATAACACTTCTTGAGAAAAACATTAATAACTATTTATTAATAACGGCCATTTAATTACATTCACTATCTACGAGCTTTAAGGCATAAAACCCAACATAAAATATATATAATAGATACATAAAATGTGTATTTGTTTGATTTTTAAAATATGGCTATAATAATATATAGATCCAAATCAAGATTGAAGGCGAAAAGAGGAATTATTTGGAATCCCCCTATTAAAGTAAGTTATTTTTCTATCACATTAAGGTATCTCATAAATTTATTTTTATAATAATTTCAATTCTTATTATTTATTCATATAAAGCCCTCGTCAACCTAGATCGGTAGAATGTGGATATTATGTCATGAAATTTATAAGAGATATTGTAATGGATCAACAGACTCATTCTCTTAAATACTCGGTATGTTGTGAACTATGAGAGAACTATATAAATGAGTTATCTTATTATGCACATATGAGTCTGCATAATCTTTGTTTGTTTATTTGTTTTTATTTTTTTTACAATTTACGAAAAAAGGCATATGCTCATGTTGAGATCGATGAGGTTCATGATGAATGGGGAAATTTATACAACAATATATTATTGTACAAACTGAAATTTAGTAGGTTTAATTATTTGACTTGTCACAATTTAGTATTTGAATGCTAGTGTTTGTACACATGACCTTAGTGTGTGGAAAAATTTGATTAGGTAACATATTGACATTACATTTGTTTATATCAATCAAATGTTTATATTTATTAAATTTTGAAATAATAAATAATTCAGAGATGGACGATGGTTTATTAATGCACTATGGTGGATCACATATATTATCTATCACTATATACCACAACTAATGTTATTCGTTGTTTATTCAAATAGACTATGGTTGATATAAACCATAGCCTATTGGTACAATATACAACACTTAATTTTTTTGTCGTGGTTTATAGTAAAATACAACAAATAAGGCAAGTTGTGGTCTATAAGGACATAAACCATGGTTGACATAATCGTGGTCTATATATTTATAGACTACAACTAACGTTACCCCTTGTCTATGATAATATAGACCACAACTGATATTAGTCATTGTCTATAACAATATAGAGCACAGTTGATATTAGTCGAGGTTTATAAATATAGATAACGATTGATGTTAGTCGTGGTCTATAGTATAGAGTACACTGGAATAGACCATGGTTGCACAATTGTAGTTTATTCAAATTAACCACTGCTAAATGACCGTGATCTATATCAAAATTTGTAGTAATGGTCATACTTTCTCTGATAATCCCCAACTATATTTACTTGAGCTTGAGGACACTCTTTAGATGGGTGTCCTACCACACCGGAAGCTCCACAGATCTTGACTTGGGCCACTTCTCCTTGCGCCATATGCGTAACCAAAGTAGTCAAGCTAAATAGCTGTGATCTCAATTCCTTTACCTCAGAAGATGAAGAAGGATCAAACTCAGTAGCTTTGGTTTCAAAATTCTGTATCATTCTCAACCATGCACAATATCAACTCCTGGGCCTCCTTAGGAGTCTTATCGACAAGAGCTCTTCTACCCACAAAATCAATGAATTTCTATCATTGGATAGCAAACCACTACTGGATCAGTAATTGATCAGATATCTAATGATGAGGAAAACTTTCATATAAACATTTATATCTCTCCCAGTATTCAGATAATGTTTCTCCAAAATTCTATTTAATGCTATAAATATCCTATTTAATCAAATTGGCTCTAAAAGCCGGAAAAATTTATTTTAGAAATTTCTTTATCAAATCATTCTAGATAGTTATTGTTGGGGTTGATGCCCTAAATCTCGTAGGGTCTAATAGTTTGTAATTGTATTGTACAAATATTTTATTTATTTAATAAAATATGAGATATTTTATTTGAAATTTAGTAGCATTAAACCCACAAACTAATAAACTAATATTCAAGGTTATCATCTGTAGATTAAACATGCATGTAGAGATTGTTGGGATTAATGCCTTAAACCTCGTAGAGTCCTGTAGTTTGTAATTGTATTGTACAAACTTTTTATTTATTTAATAAAATATGAGATGTTTTATTTGACATTTAATAGTATTAAACCCACAAAAAATAAACTAACATCCAAGGTTATCATCTATAGCTTAAACATGTATGAGAGACATACACATGGATTATGTTTAAGTGATAACCTAAATGATCTATAGTAGATGGATAAGGCTGGATACCTTATCCTAGTGACACTACGAGTACGACCAGCTTTATAGATGTTACAATTGTTGTAAAGTGCTACAAATGATATAATCATGATCATTCATGTGGAAACATGTGAGCGAGGATATTATATACAAGGAATTTGTATAAGACCGGACCACGAAATGACTAGTCTCATTATATAACACCATTCATAATAGAGACTTACATTTCACTAGGATAACCATAGATGACACGACTGAATCATGAGTGAGTTGTGAACTTCTTCCTATGAAGGTGGTCCTTTGATTTGTATGGGTGAGAGTGGCCAGATCGCTGATTCAACAGGCCTAGCATTTTGAGGATTTGTCTGATTGGGGAGTTGAGAACACAGTTACACAAGATGGAATTCACTCCTTCCCCAACGTAGAGGAAAGTAGATAAATTGCTCCCTTAAAGGCTGATTCCAGGACTTGAACAATGTGGTGCCACACCCCTCCTGACCCAAAAGGGATTTAGTCATAGTTGGACTATGACTTATTGTTCATTAGAGGGATCAGTGGTACTTAAGGAGTTAGATGTAACTATAGGGGAAAAACAGTAATTTTGTCCTAGTTGTACTTACGAGCCATTTGTGAAGGGTCATCACGTTGTTGATTGGTTATATTCAATGGGTGCAGAAATATATCTGTAGTGCGAAGAGTGCAGCTATCAGTCTTTAGTGGAGTGTTCGACAGTTAATGGATGTTGAATAATTTAATTAAAGAGTTTAATTAATTATTCGAGTACCATTAGAGCTCCAATCTACAGATCCATGAGATCCCCTCTGTAGCTCAATGGGGATTAAATGAGAATCAATTTTGGATTAATTTAAATTGTTCAAATTAATTGAGGGAATTAATTATATGTGACATAATTAATTTTAATTTAATTATATATGATATAATTACTATAATGTATTTGATACATTATAATATAAAGTTTATTTGAGAGGAAATAAATATTTGAATATGATTAAAATATTAATTATTTGAATTGGATTCATAAAATTAAATTTAATATAAATGAGATTTATATTAAATATTATTAATGTGAGAATTAAACTATAGGTTAATATAACATATAGTTTAATATATATAATAAAGTGGTTATCATATAAATATATATTAATGTTTTATTAAAGTTATTTTTAAATAAATTTATTTTTCCACGACATACATGAGTGAGTGTGGTGCAAGGAGTTGTTACCATCTTCTTCTTCCCTTGAATTTGACAGAACAAAATAAACAAAATTATTTTTTAGAAAACTTCTCAAGTTCTCTATTCTTCCCCTATTCCTCTCTCAAACTTTTTCCCTCTATTCAAAATTTCTAAGAGCCCACAACTCCTTAGTGACTCTCATCTCATTAGAGAATACAGGAGACTTTTTTCATGGTAGTGATCATTTGGATCGAGTTTTTTTGTGACAGATCCAGAGAAGGAAAATTTGTGAAGAAGGTTTCTTCAAGGGTAAGTCTTCTCTCACCCTAATTCCTTTTTCATTAATGTTTGCATGTTGTAAATTTTTTATTTATGCATAACGTTTATATTCTATAATTTTTTATTATGTGAAAATAATTTTTTTATCGATCTCCACGCTTTCGCTCAAGGACCTTCAAAGGTTCCTTCAATTGGTATTAGAGCACATTTTTTATCCCCAATTTTTATTGTTCTAGATTTTAACTATACATAATTGGTGGGTAACATTCTATATATGTTCATGTGATAAATTTTTGTGAATGGGAATGGTTTACGATTATTAGATGCTTTCAGGATTGGACTATTTATATTTATCACTTTCAATTTACAAATTGGTTTGTAAGGGCCCCTATTTTGAGCATTATTGTTTGCGATCGAGTCTGTAATTTAAAGTTTTGAGTCACTTATGTTGTTCCGGGTGTGTTTCAGAGGAAAAACAAAGTAATGATACAATGAGGAAGAGATCGTTCAACGTTTGCTAAGAGATCGGACAACTTATGCTAAGAGATTGTGTACCGTTTGCTAAGAGATCGCGCAACGTTTGCTAAGAGATCGCTGCTAAGAGATCACTGTTGAGAGATCCTTGGTGGGCGATTCGATTCGAGCAGTTCGAGGTCTGGTTCACTTGTTTCAAACCGGTTGACTATTACTTTGTAATAGTTAGTTTTTTTTAATTAATTAAATTAATATGTTAATTATCAATTATTTCATTACATTATTATATAATTGTTATATATAGTTAGTAATGAAATGGAATTGCATGAACCATGACATTACCTTAGGTAATTTATAATTGTTATAATTTACTAGGTATGTCATCGATGCAATTGATTGGTTTTAATTTGTTTCATTTTTTTATAATTTTTATAATTAAATGAATTTAGAAATTAAAATCAATCATTCATAATTGCATGCAAACCTTAGATTAAAATCATCTTCTAAAATTGTTTTAAAATATGATTCATATAGGCCTAAGATTACTTTTCTATGAGAATAGAAATTTAAGTTTAATCTTTTAATTTTTTTTAATAGGATTAAATTGATTCTTAATTAAAAGATTAAATTTGTAATAAATGTATCTATAAGGGACCTTTTGTCTAAGGTTTGTTCTATCTAGGCTGGGGTATTTAAGTTGATGAAAATGTTACACCCCAACCTAGGAACTGTTGGAAGGAACCAATGCACAACGGAAGAAACCAAAATTCATAAGCACTCTACTTCATTAATTTTGGAAGAAAAGAAAATATGCTTCAACAGAAAAAAAATGGATTTCATGACATACCTTTGAAGAACTTCCTCTAAGCTTTGATTCAACTGCAAATCTCCACAGAATCTTGTTGTAGACCACCCCAAGATCTTCCCTACTATTCTCTTGGAGCTCAAGATTGAGTAGTGAGACTCAAAATAAGCTGAAATTAAGAGAATTTGGAGAAGCTCACAGTAGCAACCAAATAAAAGAATAGTCTTCTTCTCTCAAATTTTTCTCAAAATTTTGTTCGGTTTCCATCACTTCAAAACACTCGAATTTCATCAATATATTGCAGATATTCATTCAAAGAAATTTTCTGCATGAGATGCAGCTCATGCTTGGAGTTAATGAAGAGTTAATGTGGGTTGTTGGTGAGCTAGTAGAAGAAGACAATGGAAAAACTATTTTCCAACTTTTGTGTTTATCTTTTCTTTTTCAATTTTATCTAAATTGATTTCAAAAATCAATTTTATTTAATAAAACTGAATGTATTATTAAGTTTACAAAATTAATTTCATAAATTAATTTTCTTTAATAAAAATAATAAATAATTATTTAAACAATTTAAATAATTCTAATTAATTTAATATCAAATAGTAAATTAATTTTTACACAATTCCATCTTCAAATATTTAAATATTATTTCTCCAAATTTATATAATTCTAATTTGAACACTTCAAATTAACTTATCACGCTATTCTAGAGCTTATCCATTTACGAGCTAGTAGGGGATCTCGCGAACCTACAAATCATGGGCTCCAACGATCCAAGATTAATCGGCTAAACTCAATAGACCGATCTAACCCCCATTCCTTAACTAATGGGCGATTTCATTAAAGCCCATAGCTGAACTCCCCTCACTGTAGATATATTATATCCACACGATATAATCATGATCAGTAAGTTAACCCTTTACAAGTTGCTCGTAATAACAGCTGGGTCAAATCTCTGTTTTACCCCCAAAATTGCCTTTTATTCCTTAAGTTCCACTGATCCCCTAATGAACAATTGATTTTTGATCTAATCAACAAATCAAATCCCTCTCAGGCTAATAAGAGGGTGAGACCTCTTGTTCAAGACCCAGAATCAGCACTTGAAAGGAACAACCTCTCTATTATCTCATACCACTCACGAATGCTCATAAAACCATTTTTATTACCCCACACTACTCACAATGCTCATAAAACCGATTACCAAAGCTCAATTATTCAACTATAATCCCCAAGTAGGGGGTGTTTCGTAGACCGTCAACTTAAGTACCCCCAGCTTCGATAGGATTATACACCGGTTGAGTTTGTAACCCTAGTTTTACAAGTTTTAACAACCTATTTTAACTATTAAAACAAGTGGTTAACCTAAGTGAGCATGTAGTTGTTCTTTGTTATGGATTTTAAACGTCTAACCCAATTTTATAACAGCTTACAAAATTTTTAGACATGCTAAACATCCAAAACAACAAAGACATTCAATATCTAATATAACTATTATATTAAATAAAAGAAACCCTAACATGCATACTATATATTATAACATTTTATAACATACTTTCAATGCATGTAGCATGCTGATGACATGCAGAAATGTATGTCATCTTAGGCCTTTTACTTAGAATTATGAAGGTTGTTAGGCAGAATATGCAGCAATCATGTTAGGAATTCACGAGGAAATGAGCTTGCGTCGATCAGCATGTCGAATCTCAGCCAACCCGTTATTTTGCATTAATTATGCGTTCAATGTTCTATTTTTGTAGCTAATACAGGAAATAGATGCAAACGTGGAAATTTGACCACCGCATAGATGACCGCATGCGGAGAAACACTCCATCGCAAAGACAAATGCATCGATCAATGCATGGATGTTTCGGTAAACAACCATATGCATCCATCGCATGGGAGTTGTGCTCGTCAAGCGATTGTGGTCATCATGTAGAGTTATGGTATTAAGCGAATGCGCTCATTGAATGATTATGGCTACGCGACAATGCATACTAATGGGATCAACGTAAGGTAGGTGAAATGAATGCATCAACGCATCTACGAGAAAAACCAAAAGATGATGCTGACATTTCTCCTACCACGCCGTTAGTGGCAGAGGTTCAGAAAAGGACTAATGCGCCGAATGTCAGACTCAAAGCAGTCCAATTAATGCTGTCGGCGGCCCAAGCTCTATAAATAGAAGCCGATGAGCAGAAATTTAGGGGATCCAAGGTTTTTGCCTGAGGTTCGCCTAAGGCGGATCCTTATGATCCAGACAAACGCGTGAGAAGATGGTTGAGAGTTCTTCACCTCCTTCATCCATTCCGAGTGACGATCGAAGCCTTCGACCGGAGCTAGATCTCGAAAGAGTCAATTCCTCCGCCCATCCATGTCACCACCGGCAGCCTTGACGCACATCCGCTGGAAGTAAGTCTTTGCTTCTAGCCGATCATTTCCTTTTCCTTTCTTTCTTATATTATATTGTATGACATTTTGTGATTAGAGAATTAATACAATTTTTTTCCAATGCATTTCTCTATTCCTTCAACTCCATCTCCATCTTCTTTTCTTAGCATCTTTACTTTCAATGCAACACTTAGTGGGATTGCTTGGGTATCGCATACTTAGTCATGTGGATTAGGGATATGAAGCATGTAGTAACCCACCGAGAGGTGTGCGTTGCGTGAGTGTGTGAGTAATCTTAATTGTTTAGTGTAAAGTTGCTGCAATGCCTGTCTATAGGCTAATGCATTGCTTGTCTATGAGTGAAGTCAGCAACAATCAACTGAGGGTAAGTGGTTGGACACATTAAGCACTGTATACATTGTTCACTAGGGATAGTAACAATCTTCGGTCAGCCAAGTTTATGCGTTTTGTCTTGTATTAGGTATGCTTCATTCGTCCATTAAGGATACTCGGGAAGGTAGTCTAAGGACAGGATCTAGGCTTGGAAAGGTTAGGTCAAAATCGAGGCTCGGGAGAGTCAGATTAGAACACATAATACAAGAGATAGAAGCTTAGGAATAAGCACTGTTTGCTACTAACCTATCGCATACATCCTAGAGATAGGATAAAATTGTGTGCGATCACTGCAACGTTGTGTGCATTTAGCATCATCGCATAAGAAAAGAGTAGAGACTTGGGAATAAGCTCTATGGGCACTTTTGCATTCAACACATGCATCCTAGACTTAGGAGCACCGCATTTGCATTGAAAAATGATTTGTCGTGCATGAGTGTAACATGATCGCATTGGCTTGTGTTGACTAGGGTTGCCCTTGCGGTCGCTCTTAAGGGTTGCAATGAAATCATCTTCGCATTTTATCTATTTTCCCATACATTTATTTCATGTCAAGTGTTGTTGTGTCTCTACCTCTCATGCATATTCTCATTGCGTTGTCTGTTAGATAGAAGTAGGAGTAGGATTAACTTAGCAACATCCCTTCCATTCTTTTATTTAAATTGCCGAATGCACATTACCGCATACATATAGCTACAAGTCCCTGTGTTCAACCTCGGATTACCTGAGAAACTTGTGTTTGCGTTATACTTAGTGTGAATGCAAGAAAACTTGTGGTAGGACTCATGGTCAGCGCATATATTCATTAACGCATTATCAGTCCAACGCATGACCATCGACGCATGACTATCAATGCATATTTTAGGAACATGCGTCGCATACTGCGTCCACGAGATTTTGGTTGTCGAGTAAAATTGACTTCTAAATTTCCGCCACCACATGCTTCCTATGGTGGGATTTTAAATCTACATGGCATACTGTGTACACATACAAGATTTATTTAATTATAATATACAACACATGCATAAATAATTAAACATTAACTGATATGGCTTTAGTTTTGGCAAAACAAGCAAATAAAACCTAATTATTACAAAACAACTTCTGAATCACTCCTGGATCACTCGAACCGCTCCAAAACGTATTCAAATAGCTTGAACCAGACCCAAACCATCTGAACCGGACTAGCCAAGAACCATTCGAAGCTGAACTGAACGAGACCATAATAGAACCGGTCGAACCGGTCGAACCGGCAGCCCTCGCTCATGTTTAACATCTCGCTAAGTCTCATCGTTTAGCAATGACGACCATCGTTTTGCATTATGCCTAATATTTAGTAAATGCTTGATCGTTTAGCAAAGCTATACGATCATGTAGTATTTTCCTTCTATCACATAATGTCATCGTCTAGTGTCGAAGGAAGCTACACGATCGCTTAGTGTCTTACACTATCACGCAGTTCCATCGTTTAGCATGGACAATTTACTACATGATCGCTTAGCTCCATCGTCTAACGCCTGAAGCCGATATTTAGCACGTGCAAAAGGTAAACGATCGTTTAATGCCATCGTATAGCATTCAACGCATCGTCCAGCTGCCACACATAAGTAAGCGATCGCATAGTGCTATTGTTTAGCATCTCGACGCATCGCTTAGTCGCCGCATAGAAATAAACGATCGCTAGTGCTATTGCTTAGCATCTCGATGCATTGTTTAACTCCTGATCAAAGGTAAATGATCATGGTAAGCGATCGCTCAGCGCTATCATATAGCTCTTCATCGCATCACTTAGCTCCCACTCGAAGCTACACGATCGTGTACTACCATTGCATAACAACACAACACATCACTTAGCTTCAACAGGTACACGATCGTCTAGCACACAATACCTCAACGGTCAACGCCCAAAGCTACATGATCGCTTAGCTTTTTTATCACATTGTCAAACGCATGAAGCTAAACGATCGTTTAGCTACTGAAGCTCAACGGCGATAAGAACAGAGGTTGATTTTCTGGAATCTGCAACTCGGCTTTTTCGCTTGTTTCTTTGATTTACAGCTTAATTTCAACTCTAATGAATCCAAATAAATTGCAAACTCTTGGGAACACATTAAAGCTCATCAAGCAGGAGCCAATTACAAATTTAAATGGAAAATCAAAGTGAAAATAAAAGCCAAAACTGAAAGAATCGAATCAGTACGACAGTTCCATATTTTTCATATAAAACACCCACCAAACCAGAATTAAACCGAATTAAATGCTTCTTGATGATCTGATACCAGTTGTTTGAAGGAACCAATGCATAGCGAAAGAAACCAGGATCCATAAGCACTCTAATTCATTAATTTTGGAAGAAAAGAAAACACGCTTCAACAGAAAATAAATAGGTTTCATGACATACCTTTGAAGAACTTTCTTTAAGCTTTGATTTAGCTGCAAATCTCCACAGAATCTTGTCGTAGACTACTCCAAGATCTTCCCTACTATCCTCTCGGAGCTCAAGATTGAGTAGTGGGACTCAAAATAAGCTGGAATTAAGGGAATTTGGAGAAGCTCACAGCAGCAACCAAATAGAAGAATAGTTTTCTTCTCTCAAATTTTTCCTCAAAATTTTGTTCAGTTGCCATCATTTCAAAACACTCCAATTTCTTCAATATATTGCAGACATTCATGCAAAGAAATTTTCTACATGAGATGCAGCTCATGCTTGGAGTTAATGAAGAGTTAATATGGGTTATTGGTGAGCTAGTAGAAGAATACAATGGAAAAACTATTTTCCAATTTTTGTGTTTATCTTTTCTTTTTCAATTTTATCTAAATTGATTTCACAAATCAATTTTATTTAATAAAACTTAATATATTATTAATTTTACAAAATTAACTTCATAAATTAATTTTCTTTAATAATATTTATAAATAATTATTTAAACAATTTAAATAATTCTAATTAATTTAATATCAAATGTTAAATTAAATTTTACACAATTTCATCTTCAAATATTTAAATAATATTTAAATATTATTTCTCCAAATTTATTTAATTCTAATTTGAATATTTTAAATTAACTTATCATGTTATTCTAGAGCTTATCCATTTATGAGCTAGTAGGGGGACCTCGCGGACTACAGATCATGGCCTCCAACGATCTGAGATTAATCAGCTAAACTCATTAGACCGATCTAACCTCCATTCGTTAACTAATAGGTAATTCCATTAAAACCCATAGCTGAACTCCCCTCACTGTAGATATATTACGTCCACACGATATAACCATGATCAGTAAGTTAACCTTTCACAGGTTGCTCATAACAACGTTTGGGTCGAATCTTTATTTTACTCCCAAAATTACCTCTTGCTCTTTAAGTTCCACTGATCTCCTAATGAACAACTGATTTATGATCTAATCAACAAATCAAATCCCTCTCAGGCCAATGAGAGGGTGAGACCTCTTGTTTAAGACCCAAAATTAGCACTTGAAGGGAACAACCTCTCTACTAACCCTAATCGGGTAGGAGTGAATTCTCTTTTGCACCCTATGTTTCTAGTTATTCATCCGGTCTTATCCCCAAAATTGTAAGCTTATTGAGTAGAGGCAATTGGTCTACTCTCACTATTTGCAGATCAAAGGATAATCCTAAACAAACAGGAGTTCATAGTTAGCTTAGGATTAAGGTTAAGTTACCTAGGTCACTAATGTGTAGAATTATGATGTGTTATGCAGTGATCATGCAAGTTTTTCTAACAAACCCAAGTGTAAGCCTTCTTAGGTTTCCGGTAAGTTCATGGTTGAACACAGGGACTACTAAGTAGTATGCGACACTCTTTGATTCTATTGCGATGGTAAAAATAATGAAGTGGATAGTGTTTTGATCTAGATTTTTCCTATGCGATGGAGTTGAACGCAAAGTTGATGAGAGCGTAAAGTTACTATAAGTATGCGATGAAGGGGTTGAGAAGGGGTTTAGCTAACATTTCCTAAGATTGTGCACAAGTTATGCAATCATGCTACACACAAATATCAGTACTACATCTCTCGATGTAGAATGCCATAATTCCTATTTCTAGGACGTATGCGATGTATATGCAAAACAGTCGATAGGACTTATTTCTAAGTCTCTACTCTTGCCTATGCGATGATGAATGATGCACACATAAAACAAGGTGATCGCATACCATCACTTCTATTTCTAGGGCACATGCAATGTGTAAATAGTAATAGAACTTATGTCTAAGTTTCTACTTCTTGCTTATGCGATTCTATTCCGACTCTCTCAAGCCTAGATTCTAATCTGACTCTCTCAAATCTAGATTCTATCTTTAGACTACTCTCTCAAGTATGTCCAAAGGGTGAATGATGCATACATAATACAAGATGATCGCATGAAATGTAAATCTTAAGTCATGCTAGCTAAGTACTTCTCAAACCATTCAGAAATTTAGCTACTCATGCGTGGTATGGAGAGATTGAACATAGATTGAAATGGGGTTTCCATTTTCTGCAAATAAAGTACTAATACAAAATAACAAATGGATTTGAGAGATAAGAGCTTGGTAAGCAATGTCTTGCTTCCCGTGGCCTTTTACACTGCTCTTTATCACTTTAACTCTGTTCTAGTTGTGTATTATTGCTCTCGCAAGTGTTGGCTCTTTCTCTTTTGTGTTGCTTTCCAGCAGTCTCTCAATCTATCTGAGAGTGATTTCTCTTGACTTCTTCCTCGTCTCCTTGCTCTCTTCGTCTGCTATGTATATGTATGAATATGTGCGTGAACAGACTAATTGACTAACTCATTTTTCTCTGTGGCCTTCGGTATTTATAGATTTCAAGGTGAAGTAGCCTTTCTTGCTAATGATTGCAATGATGGGTGCCATTAATTTTCCTACTCTGTTGTGCCATTTAATAGTCACCGAAAGTTAAGTGTACTTGCTACAGTATGGCTTTTAACGGCTTGTCAACTAAATTCAGAATCCGTTATTAGCTTTTCGCCCCATCATGATTTATTATGTTGTCGCCTTGATGCAAGGTCTTTATGTGGCCACCTTTTTAAGAAACTTCTCTCGATCGCATGGCTTGCAATCACAATCTTCAAACGCACTGACGCATTGTGCCTTTGGATCGCAATTTCATATGTGTCATCACATTGTACCTGCACAAAATAGTTAAATTAACTGCTTTTATGTGATGAGCGCTTGCGATCGCAATTCCTTTTAGTTTAGTGCTTTCGGACATGATATTGCCTATTTTACCATCACATTCTCTCATTGTTTTACTTATTTAAGCTGTAATAACTTGTATTTCTACCAGTTATCAGCCATCGCTTTGAAATAGTCAGTTTTAAACAGTAAATAGCATTATAAAGTAAAAGTGACTAATTTCGTGGTTCGATCTTGCACAAAACTCATTTACACAGGACACCCTCACTCCTCATGTCCCAACATGAATGAATTAGGATCACTTCGTTTGTAGCAGTTTACAACTCTTTGTAACAACTACAGAGTAGGTCGTATCCAATAATGTTGCCAGAATAAGGTACCCAATCTTATTCATATACTATAGATCATTTTGACTGATTACTCGAATCTGATCCACTTATATGTTTAAGTACTCATATAATATTCAAGGGACTTAGGCTTATTAGATTTCTAAAAACAATATATTCAACAACAACTTTATTGAATTTTCTGAATAAGTTCTAATGTTTACAAACCACGAGTTTTAGGACATAAAACCCAACAGGAACTTACTTGGAAAGGTGAATTAGATAGATTTGTTCAAAGCATGCAATGTTTGATTAAAGTTTATTAAAAAACATTAATCAAAATTTTTTAACTATCCAAAGTAAGTGTTACATTTGGGAAAATTAAACAAACATCGAGTTAAAATCAGTAGCCAAATTTTCGTACGTTAATTAACCGTAGGTAAAACGCTCAGTGGGAGGAAAATGGGGTATATGATACTTCATTTTTCCTCTTCATATTTCTCCCTAAATGTTCACACTTTGAGATCCATACTTGGCCTCAAGGCACCTTAAGTGTCCCCATACGGATGGTGTTTGTATAGATCAATACCAAGGTGAATGAAGAGAGTGTTTATAGTAAGTGGGAGTGAGACAAGTGTCAACTCATCCCTCGATCTCTCTCATTAGTTTGAAGTAAAGTTTCATGCTCGGCCTCCTGTCACCTTGAGTGTCCTCCTACAGATGGAATTTTGCATGGCACTTTATTCAAACTTCATAAATGGATAATGGTTACTTTAGTTTTTGCTTCAATTGGTTTTTCCCTACGGTTGGCTCATTGAGGTGGATCTTTAGCATCTAAAATGAGGGGTTATAGAAACGTTAAGCAAGTTTAACTTTTTCTGGACCGAACAATGGTGACTAATAGTTATAGTAACAAAGGGTTGTTCTGTCTATTGGTTGAAATAGTCTCATTTCAATGAAGGGGCACCTGATCGTCTTGTGGTGGCTTTTGTCCTGTCTCACTGAAGCATCATTGCAAAATAGATGTCACTTAAGGTGCATTAGATTATTTTGCTAAAATTGATTGGTTTTTCTAAATGGATTAATGAAAGATATACTAATACAAATAATTTGTATGATTTTAGCAATTTAATTATGACTTCCACGACTTTAAATCTGCTCATCGCCGACAAACTAACAGGCAATAATTATACATCCTAGAAAAACACAATCAATACTATACTGATCATTGGTGATCTTCATTTTGTCCTAATGGAGGAATGTCCTCCTATTCCTGCTTCAAATGCCACTCGAGATGTTCAAAAGGCATACGAGCACTGGACACGGGAAAACGAGAAGGCCCGAGCATATATCTTGGCAAATCTTTTAGAAGTCTTGGCCAAGAAGTATGAGCCCATGATCACTGCCTATGAGATTATGGAGTCCTTGCGGAGGATGTTCGGACAACCGTCTGCACAACTCAGGCACGACGCTCTTGAACCCATCTTCAATGTCCATATGCAAGAAAGGGCATCTATTAGAGAACATGTTCTCAACATGATGGTCCACTTCAACGTGGCAGAGATGAATGGGTCTTTCATTAATGAAGCCAATCAGGTTAGCTTCATTTTGGAATCTTTACCTGAAAGTTTCATTCAGTTTTGTAGCAATGCTGTTATGAGTAAGATTGACTACAACCTGACCACCTTACTTAATGAGCTTCAGACTTTTCAATCCTTGATGAAAAGCAAGGAACAAAAAGGAAAGGAAAACGTTACCTCATCCTTAAAGAAGTTTTACAAAGGATTGTCCTCTAGAACTAAGTCTGTACCTTCTTTTTCCAGCACCAAAAAGTGGAAGAAGAAGAAAGGTAAAAAAGGGAAAACTAACCCACCAGCTGTTGCCCAGAAGGGCAAAAAGGCCAAGGCTGCAAAGGGAATTTATTTCCATTACAACCACGAGGGACATTGGAAGAGACTTGGCAGAAAAGAAGAATGCCAAGCAAGGTAAATATGATTTACTTGTATTGGAGACCTGTTTAGTGGAGAATGATGATTTTGTCTGGATAATTGATTCAGACGCCATTAACCATGTTTGTTCTTCATTTTAGGGAATTAGTTCTTGGTGACAACTAGAAGCTGAGGAGATGATGATGCATGTTGGAACTGAGCATGTTGTCTCGGCTGTAGTAGTGGGAGGACTCCAACTGACTTTATAGAATAAATATGTTTTGCTTGAAAGTGTATATGTTATTCCTGGTCTGAAAAGGAACTTAATTTCTGTAAAGTGTTTGTTAGAACATAATTATTGTATTCAATTATCTATAAATAAAGTGTTTATTTCAAATAATGGTATTAACATTTGTTCTGCTAAGCTGGAAAATAATCTTTATTTGCTAAGGTCGTTAGTGACTAAAGCCCTCTTTACACTGAAATGTTTAAACTACAGTAACCCAAAATAAAAGACTTAAAATTTCTCCTAAAGAAAATGTCCAACTTTAGCAACTAGGATTAGGGCACATCAATCTCAATAGGATTGAAAGATTGATAAAGAATGAACTTCTAAATGAGTTAGAAGCAAACTCTTTACCTATATGTGAATCATGTCGTGAAGGCTTTGACTAAAAGATCTTTTACTGGAAAAAGTCATAGGGCCAAAGAACCCTTAAAGCTTGTACATTCAGATCTCTACGGTCCGATAAATTTAAAAGCAAGATGAGGGTTTGGA
The DNA here is from genome assembly GCF_027475165.1 of Benincasa hispida. Classification (NCBI taxonomy): domain Eukaryota; kingdom Viridiplantae; phylum Streptophyta; class Magnoliopsida; order Cucurbitales; family Cucurbitaceae; genus Benincasa; species Benincasa hispida. The sequence continues at coordinate 33,353,988 of NC_143478.1, forward strand.
TATTTCATCACCTTTACTGATGATTATTCAATGTATAGGTATGTTCATTTAATGCAACATAAGTCTGAATCCTTTGAAAAGTTCAAAGAGTTTAAGGTCGAAGTTGAAAATGCATTGAATAAAACAATTAAGACATTTCGATTAGATCAAGGTGGAGAGTTTTTGGATCTTACATTCCAGAACTATTTGATAAAGCATGGAATTGTATCCCAATTCTCAGCATCTGGTACACCTCAGCAAAATGGTGTATCAAAAGGAGAAATTGAACTCTATTGGCATGGTTTAGTCAATGATGAGTTACACTTCCTTACCTAATTCATTTTGGGGTTTTGCAATACAGACTGCAACGTATATTTTGAACTGTGTTCCATCCAAGAGTGTTATGAGAACACCTTTGGGTTATGGAATGGTCGTAAAGCTAGTTTACGTCATTTTAGAATCTGGGGTTGTCCAGCATATGAGTTTAAGGCAAATCCTAAGAAAGTGGAACCTTGTTCAAAATTGTGCCTATTTGTAGGCTACCCCAAAGGAACAAGAGGTGGTTACTTCTTGGACCCTAAGGAAAATAAAGTGTTTGTGTCGAAAAATGCTACTTTTCTTGAAGAATACCATATAAGGGAGCACATACTCTATAGTAAAATTGTGTTGAATGAAATTTCCAAAGAAACTACTGAAACTTCAACAAGAGTTGTTGAAGAACCCAACACTTTAACAAGAATTGTTGAAGTTGGATCATCTAGAAGGTCAAATCCACCTCAAGTGTTGAGGGAACCTCAACGTAGTGGGGGGGTAGAGAATCCATCTGTCCGTTATATGGGTTTAACATAAATCCTAGCTATGGTAGCTAATAGAGATGTTGATGATCCATTGTCTTACAAGAAAGCAATGGAGGATGTTGACAAAGATGAGTGGATCAAAGCTATGGATCTTGAAATGGAGTCTATGTACTTCAATTCAGTTTGGGATCTTGTAGATCAACCTGATGGGGTAAAAGCTAGAGGTTACAAATGGATCTACAAGAGAAAACAAGGTACTAATAGGAAGGTACAAACATTCAAGGCTAGACTTGTGGCAAGGGGTTATACCTAGGTTGAAGGAGTTGACTATGAGGAAACTTTCTCACCTATTGCCATGTTAAAGTCTATCTGAATTCTCTTGTCCATTGCCTCATATTATGGCTATGAGATCTAGCAAATGGACGTCAAGACTTCCTTTCTGAGAAGACCATTTATATGCAGCAACCTGAGGGATTCATAACCCAAGGTCAAGAGCAAAAGGTTTGCAGGCTTAATCGGTGTATATATGGATTGAAGCAAGTTTCTAGATCTTAGAATATAAGTTTTGATACTACGATCAAATCTTATAGCTTTGATCGGAATGTTGATGAGTCTTGTGTATGCAAGAGGATCATCAACAATTCAGTAGCTTTTCTAGTGTTGTATATAGACGATATCCTACTCTTGGGAATGATGTAGGTCTACTGATTATAGTTAAGAACTGGTTAGCGACACAATTACAAATGAAAGATTTGGAAGGAACTCAGTTTGTTTTAGGAATTCAGATCTTTAGATATCGGAAGAATAATTCAGTTGCTCTGTCTTAGGCATCGTATATTGACAAGATGCTTGTCAAATTTTTGATGCATAACTCCAAGAGATATTTACTCCCTTTCAGGAATGGAGTTATAATGTCTACGGAACAGTGTCCTAAGACACCTTAAGAAGTTGAGGAAATGAGACGGATCCCTTATGCATCGTCTGGTAGCAGCCTAATGTATTCGATATTATGTACTAAACCTAACATATGCTATGCAATGGGATAGTCAGTAGATATATGTCTAATCTAGGATTTGATCACTGGACTGTCATTAAGAACATCCATCCTCAAGTTTCTATAGAGAATGAGAGACTACATGCTTGTGTATGGTTCTAAAGATTTGATCATCACAGGATACACGAATTGTGATTTCCAGACTAATAAGGATTCTAGGAAATCCATATCAGGATTAGTGTTTACTTTTAACAGAGGAGCAGTAGTCTAGAGAAGCACCAAGCAAGAGTGCATTGTTGACTCCACCATGGAGGCTGAGTACGTAGCGGCTTGTGAAGCTACTAAGGAAGCTGTGTGGCTCAGGAAATTCTTGATAGTTTTGGAAATGGTTCTAGACATGTCAAAGCTCATCACCCTTTATTGTGATAATAGTTGTGCTATGGCTAATTCTCGAGAGCCTCGGAGTCATAAACACGAGAAACATCATCTCATTCAAGAGATTGTGCATCGAGGGGACGTGATCGTCACATAGATAGCTTCAGAGCACAACATTGCTAATCCATTTACAAAGCCCTCATGGCAAAGGTGTTTGAATGTTACCTACAAAGTATGAGTCTACGGGACATGCCACATTTAGTCTAGGGCAAGTGGGAGATTTTGTATTGGATGCGTGTTATGATCTAGTTTATTGATTTGTATATTGTATACCCCACTAGCTTTAGGACAAGTAGGAGATTGTTGGGGTTGATGCCTTAAATCTCGTAAGGTCCCGTAGTTTGTAATTTTATTGTACAAACTTTTTATTTAATTAATAAAATATGAGATTTTTATTTGACATTTAGTAGCATTAAACCCACAAACCAATAAACTAACATTCAATGTTATCATCTGTAGCTTAAACATGTATGTAGAGACATACAGATGGATCATGTTTAAGTGATAACCTAAATGGTCTGTAGTAGATGGATAAGGTTGGATACCTTATCCTTGTGACACTACGAGTACAACCCGCTTTGTAGATGTTACGATTGGTGTAAAGTGCTATAAATGATCTGCCCTTATCATTCATATAGAGACATGTGAGCAGGGGTATTCTATATAAAGGAGTTTGTATAAGACCGGACCATGAAATGACTAGTCTCATTATATAACGCCATTCATAATAGAGACTTACATTTCACCAAGCTGACCATAAGTGACATGACCTAAATCTTGAGTGAGTTGTGAACTCCTGCCTATGGAGGCGATCCTTTGATTTGTATGGGTGAGAGTGGCCATTATCGCCGACTCAACAAGCCTACCATTTTGAGGATTCGTCTAATTAGGGAGCCAAGAACACAACTACACAAGACAAAATTCACTCCTTCCCCAATGTCGAGAAAAGTAGATAAATTGCTTCCTTATGGGTTGATTCTGGGGCTTGAACTATGTGGCATCACACCCTTTCCTAGCTCGAGAGGAGTTTGTTCATAGTTGGATTATGACTTATTGTTCGTTAGAGGGATCAGTGGTACTTAAGGAACTAAATATAACTATAGAGGCAAAACAATAATTTTGGCCTAGCTATACTTGAGTAATTTATGAATAGTCATTGCACTATTGACTGGTTATATCCAATAGACACAAAAATATATTTGTAGTACGAAAAGTGCAACTGTCGGCATTTAGTGGAGTGCCCAATAGTTAATGGATGTTGAATAATTTAATTAAAGAGTTTAATTAATTATTCAAGTATCATTGGAGCTTTAATCTACAGATCCATGAGATCCCCTATGTAGATCAACAGGGATTAAACGAGAATCAATTTTGGATTAATTTGAATTGTTCAAATTAATTGAGGGAATAATTACTATAATGTATTTAATATATTATAATATAAAGTTTATTTGAGAGGAAATAAATATTTGAATATGATTCAAATATTAATTAAGTGAACTGGATTCATATAATTAAATTTAATATAAATGGGATTTATATTAAATATCGTTAATGAGAGAACTAAACTATAGGTTATATTGTATTGGATACAATATTAAACTATAGGTTATATGTTAAATTTGATATATCATATAGTTTAATATATATATTATATGATAAAATGGTTAATATAAAAATATATACATGAGTGGGAGTGGTGCAAGGAGTTGTTACCATCTTCTTCTTCCCTTGAGTTTGACAGAGCAAAACACATAAAACTATTTCTGAGAAAAGTTCTCTATTCTTCCCCTCTTCCTCTCTCAAACTTTTTCCCTCTCTTCAAAAGTTCTGAGGGTCCACAACTCCTTGGTCACTCTTATCCCATTAGAGAATATAGGAGGCTCTTTTTGTGGTTGTGACCATTTAGATCGAATTTGTTTCTGACAAATCCAAAGAAGGGAAATTCGTGAAGAAGGTTTCTTCAAGGGTTGATCTTCTCTCACCCTAATTCCTTTTTCATTTATGTTTGCATGTTGTAAATTTATTATTATGCATAACGTTTATATTTTGTAATTTTGATTATATGAAAATAAATTTTAGATTGATCTCCACACTTCCACTCAAGGATCTTCAAAAGTTCCTTAAGAGACATACAGGTGGATCATGTTTAAGTGATAAACTAAATGGTCTGTAGTAGATGGATAAGACTGGATACCTTATCCTGGTGACACTACGAGTATGACCCATTTTGTAGGTGTTACAATTATTGTAAAGTGCTACAAATGATCTGATCCTGATCATTCATGTATAGACATGTGAGCGGGGATATTCTATACAAAGGAGTTTGTATAAGAATAGATTACAAAATGTTTAGTTTCTTTATATAACGTTGTTCATAATAGAGACTTACATTTCACTAGGATGACCATAAGTGACATGACTTTAATCCTTAGTGATTTATGAACTTCTGCCTGATTTGTATGGATGAGAGCGGCTAGATCACCGACTCAACAAGCCAACCATTTTGGGGATTTGTCTGATTAGGGAGCTGGAAACACAGGTACACAAGACGGAATTCACTTCTTTTTCGATGTTGAGAAAAGTAGATAAATTGCTCCCTTAAGGGCTAATTCAAAGGCTTAGACAGGCGACACACCCTCTCCTAGCCTGAGAGGGATTTTTTCATAGTTGGATTATGACTTATTGTTTATTAGAGGGATCAGTGGTATTAAGGAGTTAGATGTAACTACAGGGGCAAAACGATAATTTTGGTCTAGCTGTACTTACAAGCAATTTGTGAAGGGTCATTTCCTTGTTGACTAGTTATATCTAATGGACACATAAATATATCTGTAGTGCGAACAGTGCAGCTTTCGTTTTAGTGGATGGCCCGATAGTTAATGGGTGTTGAATAATTAATTAAACTCCTTTAATTAAAGGAGTTTAATTAATTATTCAAGTATCATTGAAGGTTCAAACTACAATTCCATGAGGTCCCCTTTGTAGCACAACGGAGATTTAATTAAAATTAATTTTAGATTAATTTGAATTGTTTAAATTAATTGGGGGAGTTAATTATAAGAGATCTAATTAATTTAATTTAATTATATATGATATAATTACTATAATGTATTTGATACATTATAATATATAGTTTATTTGAGATGATATAAATATTTGAATATGATTCAAATATTAATCATGTGAATTGGATTCATATAATTAATTTTAACATAAATGAGATTTATATTAAATACCATGTATTAATGAGAGAATTAAAAAAAAACTTTATATTAAAATAAATATAATAAAATATAATATATATTTATATAATAACTAATTTTTCATATAATATATATATTAAACTATATGTTAATTTGTTAGAGTTAATGCCCTAAATCTCATTGGGTACTATAGTTTGTAACTTTAATGTACAAACATTTGATTTATGTAATAAAATATGTGATGTTTTATTTCAAAATTAATTGCATTAACCACAAACCAATAAACTAATATCCAAGGTTATCTTGTAGCTTAAACATGTATGTAGAGACATACAGGTGGATCATATTTAAGTGATAATCTAAATGGTCTGTAGTAGATGGATAAGGCTAGGTACCTTATCCTGGTACCTTATCCTGGTGACACTACTAGTATGGCTCGGTTTGTAGGTATTACAATTGTTGTAATGTTCTACAAATTATCTGATCTTAATCATTCATGTGGAGACATGTGAGCGGGGGTCTTGTATACAAAGGAGTTTGTATAAAACCAAATCACGAAATGACTAGTCTCATTATATAACGTCGTTCATAATAGAGACTTACATTTCACCAGGATGACCATAGGTGATATGACCTGAATCCTGAGTGAGTTGTGAACTTCTGCCTATGAAGGCGGTCATTTGATTTGTATGGGTGAGATTGGCAAGATCACCGACTCAATAATCCTACAATTTTGGGGATTTGTCTGATTGGGGAGTTGGGAACATAGCTACACAAGACAGAATTCACTCATTCCCCAACATCAGGGAAAGTAGATAAATTGCTCCCTAAAGGACTGATTTCGGGGCTTGAACAATGTGGCTCCACACTCTCTCCTAGCCTGAGAGGGGTTTAGTCATAGTTGGACTATGACTTATTGTTCATTAGAGGGATCGGTGGTATTAAGGAGTTAGATGTAACTAAAGGGGTAAAACGGTAATTTTGGCCTATTTGTACTTATGAGCAATTTGTGAAGGATCATCGTACTATTGACTGGTTATATCCAATAGACATAGAAATATATTTATAGTACGAAAAATATAGCTGTCGGTCTTTAGTGGAGTGTCCGACAGTTAATGGATGTTGAATAATATAATTGAAGAAGTTTAATTAATTATTAGTACCATTGGAGCTTCAAGCTACAGGTCCATGAGGTCCCCTCTGTAGCTCAACAAGGATTAAATGAGAATCAATTTTGGATTAATTTGAATTGTTCAAATTAATTGAGGGAATTAATTATATGTGATATAGTTAATTTAATTTAATTATATATGATATAATTACTATAATGTATTTGATACATTATAATATAAAGTTTATTTGAAAGGAAATATTGAATATGATTCAAATATTAATTATGTGGATTGGATTCATATAACTAAATTTAGTATAAATGAGATTTATATTAAATAATGTGCATTAATGAGAAAATTAAAAGAACTATAGGTTATATTGTATTTGATACAATATAAAAACTATAGATTACGTGTTATATGCGATATAACATATGATTTAATATATATATTATATGATAAGTTAGTTATTTTACAAATATATATTATATTATAATTTATTTAATATTAAATTTTGATAACTCCCTCCCCCTCTTTTCTCTCTTTTTCATATAGGGAGTTAGGGACATAGTGGTTTTTTTTTACTTGATCTTCTTAATAGAAGAATTAAGAAAACAATTGGATTTCTCTATGATTTTCTCCTAGTCTCCTTTCCCTCTCAAATCTCAATCTTCTTCTCTCCCAAAATTCCAAGAGCTCATCCAACTCCTTGGATTCTCATCTTAGAGAATACAGAGGAAATTTTTATGGTGGTGGCCATTTGGAGAACGATCATGTTTTGTTCTTAACAATCTGGAGAAGGGAACTTTCGTGAAGAAATCTGTTCTTCAAAGCTAAGGGTTTCTCAAATCCTATACTTCTTCTTTCTTTAATTTTATTTTGCATGCTGAAATTTTTGTGTTTTTTGCATAATCATGTTTCTGTAATTTGTGTTTTGTGAAAACAAAAATTTCGGACGATCCGTATTTTTGCTCATAGCCTTCATAGATTCCTACAATTATAGACCGGAGGGCTTAGTAGTACAACAAATCCTTAACACCATCATGTAATGAAAAATGAAAAGCTCTAATATTTGGTTGTTCTTCTGTAGCCTACGAGTCGCATACTTATGCACACTATGTGGAAATCTTTTATATCCTTGTGTGGTTTCTCCTTGAAACTCCCCTGAAGACAGGCAACAAATTTATCAAACCAAGCTTGAGCTAGAATGGCATAGTGGTTGGAGGAAAAGCAATATATAGGAGTTGTTGATCCATTCTAGTTTAGCCAACTCCCTTAGAGTTTTCTCCCTGCCCTCTTCTTCCTTTACTTCTATCGAATTTTCAGCAACTTAATGATCTTCTTCTTCCAGTGTCTCTCTTCTACATTCCCTTCAGATTTGCCTCTCCTCTCGAGTAATATCTACAAAAAAAATTAAGCTTTACACTCCCAGAGGAGCGAGTTATACACCAAATGAAAATTAATAACACATTGTCTTTTTTTATCTTGTTTTTATTCAAAATTCTAAAATTGTCCTGGACTAGTTGCTAAGCTTCCCCAGCAATGGCGTCAATTTGTTCACAGTTAGGTATTATAGATTGTTGTCTCATACGATCCTCTGACTAAACAAAAGAAATATGTTCACCGAGCTTAAAACTTATACCAAAAGAGCAGTACAAGTAGTAAGAATGGGGTCGAATCCACAGGGAAACAATGAACTAGCTAGGATGATGAAAGAATTCCATATAATAGGGGGATTTTGGTTTGGTTTGTAAAGAACTGAATTAAAAATAAACATGCAAAGAATTAAAGTTTGAACGAGACTAAAACGTACAATTGGATTGAAATGAATCAATAAAAAGACTCTTGGAAATAGTTCGTTATGTTTAATTCCAACCATTAGATGCTAAGAAACAATGCACATTCCATGAACTCCACAACCTATTAGTTAAACTAATAACCTATTTAGCCAAGTTTGAGATTAATCAATTTGACCCTACATTAATTTTAAACTCTTCCTTCTCAACGAAATCCAAGCAAAAACTAATTTGCAATAAGATTAGGGTCCATACATTGTGACATCCTACAAGTTGAAAAGCCTAGACTCATAGCATGATTCATTGAGTAAGATTAAACTAGGGCAAACAAGCGTGAGTTTAGAAAAAGTTTTCGCTGACATATGCATTCCTAATTCGTGCAACATAATCTACAATTATGCATAGCGCCATGTAGATTTTGCATACAAGAATCTAACAAAAATGATTTGTCAGTCAATTCTATCAAATTCTATTAAAAATAACCCAATTCAAACTCAAGAGTTCATAGAATTCAATATCTCTAACTAAACATCCTCAAGAAATTGAACAAACTACTAAACTCAAGAAGAAAAATTACCTAGCCTTGCATCTTCCTCAAATCAACAACAAAATCATCATCAAAATCATCTAAAAGAAGAGAACCTTGAGCGAAAGTGGATTGTCCCAATTTCCATTTTTCATTGAATGTAAACTTTTACAGTAAAGAAATAACAAGATATGCATTTTTATAAATTACAGCATGCTTTAAAATTAGGTTTTAGAAAACTTACCTTTGAAGATAGATCTTCAAGAATCCCTCGAACAGTATACGAACACCTTGAAGAATTTTTTCGAAAATTCCTCGATCAAGTACATGAACACTACCACAATAGTTTCTTCGGTGTTCTCAAGCAGAGAACCCAGGAGTGGTGAGGTCTGGCTATTTTGGAATGAGGGAAAATGATTTCAGTAGAGAGGAGGAAGAGTTGAGAACGTTTTTCAACAACTCAAAACTCACAGAACTCTTTCTGTCTTTTTCATAATTTTTTGTGTTTCGATCAACCAGATCATCAATAAGGAGGAAACTCTCTTTTGTCTTTCAAAAGTCAAATACAACAACTACCCACTTACGTGGGTGGAGAGAAAAGTGAAGGAGGGAGTTGTAACTCCCTCCCTCATTTTTATTTAAAATAAAAAAAAAATGACATTTAATATAAATATATAATTATATGTTATATCATATATAACGTATAACCTATAGTTTTAATATTGTATCACATACAATATAACCTATAGTTTCTTTTCTCTCTTATATGACATTTAATATAAATTTTATTTATATTAAATTTAACAATTATGAATCCAATACATAATAATAATATTTGAATCATATTTAAATATTTACTTCCTCTCACTAAAACTATAATGTATCAAATACATTATAATAATCATATAACATATAATTAAAACTAACTTAATTATATCATATATAATTAAATCCCTCTATTAATTTGAACAATTCAAATTAATCCAAAAATTGATTCTCATTTAATCCTATTGAGGTACCAAGAGTCCTCATGGTCTTGTAGCTTGAAACTCCAATGGTTCATGAATAATTAAACCTTTTAATTAAATTATTTATCATCCGTTAACTGTCAGGCTCTCCACTAAAGACTAATAGCTGCACTCTTCGCAATACATATATATTTATGTGTCCATTGGATATAACCAATCAATAGTAGAATGACTCTTCACAAATTGCTCATAAGTACAACTAGGCCATTACCGTTTTGCCCATGTAGTCACATCTAACTCTTTAAGTACCACTGAACCCTCTAATGAACAATAGATCATAGTCCAACTACGACTAAACTCCTCTCGGGCCAGGAGAGGGTGTGGTGCCACATTGTTCAAGCCCCGAAATTAGCCCTTAAGGGAGCAATTTATCTACTTACCTCGACCTCGGGGAAGGAGTGAATTCCTACTTGTGTAGCTATGTACCCAGCTCCCCAATCAGACGAATCCCCAAAATGGTAGGCTTGTTGAGTCGGCGATCTGGCCACTCTTACCCATACAAATAAAAGGATTATCCTCATAGACAGGAGTTCACAACTTACTCAGGATTCAGGTTATGTTACCTATGGTCATCTGGGTGAAAGTCTCTATATGAACGTTGTTATATAAAGAGACTAAATATTTCGTGGTTCGGTCTTATACAAATTTATTTGTATAGAATATCCCTGCTCACATGCATGAATGATCAGGATTAGATTATTTGTAGCATCTTACAACAATTGCAACACCTACAAAGTGGGTCATACTCGTAGTGTCACTAGGATAAGGTACCTAGCCTTATCCATATACTACAGCCATTTAAGTTATTACTCAAACATGATCAATCCATATGTCTCTACATATATGTTTAAGCTACAAGGTAACCTTGGATGTTAGTTTATTAGTTTTTGGTGAATGCAACTAAACCATGGAATAAAAAATCATATATTTCATAAAATAGACAACGAGTTTGTTCAGTACATTTATAAACTATAGGATCCTATGAGATTTAGGGCGTCAACACTAATAGTTTGCATGCTTCTGTCCTATATCATTGTGCTAGAGCGTTGTGTTAGCTTTTCAACACTGATTGCCCATCTCAAAAGTGGTGCTTATTGCCTCTCAGCGTCACATGAGGGTCGAGGGATGGTTGCAACGCTGGCTTCAAGGGCAGTTTGGTATTTATATGTCTTCTTTCAACATAGTGCATCAACTCCCGTTTTTGCTTCTTTTTTGGCTTGATTTTTATCCAAATGACAGGCTTGCCCTTCGGGATCGATTTACCTACAAATTAGACAATTTAAGCATAAGAATGATTTAATAATAGCGGGATTAAGGACATAATATTAGCTCTTTTTTAGATCTAACAATGACTCTTTATTAATGACAGTCAATTATTTACATTTACTATGTACGAGTTTTAGGGCATAAAATCCAACACCTTTGAGTTGTCTTGGTGAGAGTGATCAGATTCACCAACTCCATAAGCCTTCTATTTTGGGGATTTGTTCAAGTAAGAAGCTGGAACATAGCTACACAAGATGGAATTCACTTCTTTCCATATTTAGGGTAAGTAGATGAACTGCTCCCTTAAGGGCTGATTCTAAGTCTTTAACAAAGAAGCATCTCACCCTCTCACTGACTAGAGAGGGGTCTAGTTTATAGTTGAAATATAATTAATTGTTCATTAGAGGGATTAGTGGTACTTAAGGAGTTAGATGTAATTACAAGGGTAAACGATAATTTGATAAAGCTATAGATACAGGCAATTCGTGAAGGGTCGACTTACTATTGATTGATTATATCCATAGACATAGAAATGTATCTACAGTGCAAATAATGTAGCTGTGAGTCTTTAATCAAGTGACCTGCAATCAAGGAATGTTGATTACTTAATTACAGAGTTTAATTAATTAATCTCAAATCATCGAATATTCTAATCTGTAAGTCCATTAGGCCCCCTTCCTAGCTCGATAAGGATAAAATTATGAATAAATGGTTTTGGAATAATTTAAATTGTTCAAATTATTTAAGAAAAATTTTATATTAATGTGATTAATATAAACTATAATGTATATTGATATATTATAATATATAGTTAATTATAAACATGATTTATTATTAATACTATATATAAGAGAGATAAATATTTGAGTAAGATACAAATTAATATAATGTATATTGATACTTTATCATATATATAATAAATTAGAAATATGATTTATAATTAATACTATATTATATATGAGAGTAATGTGTTTGAATAAGATTCAAATACTATTTATATGAATAGGATTTATATAAAAAATATAAGTTAAAATTAATATGAATGAGATTCATAATAAAACTATAGGTTATGAGGGAGTTATATATTTAAATATGATTTAAATGCATGTTTAATTAATTAATGAGATTAATTAATTATATATATTTTATTAAAAAGGAATTTTAGATTTGGTTTTAATTAAATTTATATTAAATAATATTTTTATTTAAAATTTAACTTTCCTACAGTTGCAGGGGAATGGTTATTGGAGTGAAAGGGAGTTATTCCCCTCACATCATGGTCTCTCATTTTGAGGTTATGTAAAAAGTTACAAAAAGCATCACGAGTTTTTGCAAAAAAAAAAAATATCTCTCAAATCCTCTCTCCAAGTTCCCTTCCTCTTCCAAAACTAAAACAAATCCCACAATTTGTATTACTTGTCTGAGAATAGCAAGGAAGTCCAAGTGGTGGTGTCCCCTATGACTTGTTCGGTTCGTGGAAAGCTTTTGTAGAGCGTTGAATTCGAGGTACGTACTGTTCCGATTCGTGGAGAGGAGTTGCAAGAAGAAGAGTCTTCAAGGGTAAGTTTTTTCTCTTCCCCTCATCCTCTTCAAAAGCATGCCTTAAATTATAGATGTTTATTCTATATTATTTCTTTGTTTTGAGTTTTTCAAAATTGATTAAACATAGCACTGCGTTAATACGCTTTCGCTAAGGAATTAAATTCTTCAACTTTGTGTGAGGCTATTACTAGAGAGGATGTTCGCTCTGTATTATTTTCGATGTGGGAAAGCCCCTAATTTGGATAGAGGTTCTTTGAAGTTGTTTGGATTGTGGTTAGGCATAAACTTTGTGATGTTGTCCTCCATTTCTTTGACTTTTATCCTCCCTCATTGATCACTCTGGTTCTAAAAAGGTCCAATCTAGGAGGCTTAGAGATTTCTGGTTGATTTCTTGTTGCAATATACTATATAAGTGCATATGAAAGACTATTGTGAATTGACTTGGTGTATGGTTTCCTTCATTAGTCCCAATTAGCCTGCCTTTCTGAAAGGTCGCAATATTATAGACAATATTTTGCTTTATGAGGAGATTGTGGGAGGTGACTATAAAAATGATGGTAAAGATTGGTGTGTGGTGAAGGTAGATCTCCAAAAGACTTGTGACTATGTTAATTGAGATTTCCTATTTGGCACCCTTCTAGCTATTGGGGTACACTCTTGTAGATTTGTGAGTTGGATTAGGGTTTGTATTACCTATCCTATGTATTCTATTTTTATTAATGGTTGGATTTGGGTTTGTATTACCTATTCTATGTATTCTATTTTTATTAGTGGGTATTTTAAGGGGTATTTACCTAGAAAAAAGATCATTGGCAAGAGAATCTTTTATCATCATACCTCTTTGTGATTGTCATGGAAGTTTTTATCTCGATTTTTGAATTTTCCTCCTCCTTCCTTTCGACTTCATTATTGTTGTGATCAGATTGTGTTCATTCATCTTTGTTTTATTAATGACTTGATGACTTTTAGTGTTGTGGACAATGGTTTGGCCTCTTTCGTGCAGATGCTTTTGAGGCAATTTCAGGGGTTTCTGATCTTATTGCTAATGGTGAGAAAAGCTCATTGTTTTTGTGCTAACATGGATCCGGATGAGGTTGAAGTTCTTTAGCATTCATGAAATTCTCATTGGCATCTCTCCTTATTTGATATCTTCTCTAGTAGGCTCTTATATGCAGATTATTTGCCTCTTTTGGAGAAGATTATTGTCCGTGTGAGAAGTTGGTCGAGTGGGTATTTGTCTTATGTTGGCAAATTACAGCTTATCCATTTTGTTCATTAGAGTTTTTAGGCTTATTGGGCAAGTGTATTTGTTTTGTCTGCTAATGTAATTCAAGACCTAAATCATGGTCTTTGATCTTATTTCTAGAAAGAGAAGTTGGATGGTATTGGTGGGGCAAATGTTGCTTGGTCAGATGTTTACCTTTTATTATGCGAGGGTGGTCTTGGTATCCACCAAATTCATTCTTGGAATGATGCTGCTATCATGAATCTAATATAGCTTATTTGTTTCATTTGAGTTCTCTATGGTCACTTGTGTAGAGGACTATAGCTTGAGTGGTCGAAGTATTTGGTCAGTTAGTTCCTCTAAATCTTCTTGACAGGCTATCCTTTGTGTTCAAGTCAGATTGTGGCCCTTGGTTTGATTCTTTATAGGTGACGATTGTCGATGTTCAATTTGGTTTGACCCTTAGTTAGAAAGGATTCTATTATGCAATAGTTTAATACCATGGTTATATTGGATGCAAATAGTTCATTGATTTTCTCCGTATTGATGAGACTTAGGATTGGTCTTTTTTTAACTCCAGAGAGCTTATTGATCTCTTTGATTAGTACAATTGATTGCAGTTGAGGTAGTTAGGGAGGATCTTGTGATATGACTCCCTTGTCGCTTGGGAGGTTTTCAGTTGCTAGTGCTTGGGATTCCTTGCAGCCTAGGCAATATGTAGTGACTTGGTCTAACCTACTTTGGTTTGGAGGTAATATTCCCATATATTCTTTCATAGTTTGGCTTGCTATACAGAATCGGTTACAAGCGTTTGATCGTATCAACAAGTGGTATTATGATGTACCTAATGTATATGTTCTGTGCATTGGTGGAGTTGAGACTAGAGATGATTCATTTTCTTGTTACCCTTTTAGGCAGGCTATTCGGAGGGACATCCTCATGTGGGGTGCATGCTCCCACAAGATCGCTCATTTTGATATATATCTCATTTGGATGTGTCATTTTAGTGTGGTTAATTGGTAGAGTCATAAGGTCTCGAGAGTCACTTGGTGTGTGGTTACCTATCATATTTGACGTGAGTGTAATCTAAGTGTCCATGAAGCTACCTTGCATCCAGTTAGTATGTGTGATCTCAGTGACTTGGATCTTCTCCGGCAGGGTTCTCCTTCTTGGGATTTATTTCCTTGAATTGTGTATGTCTTTTTCTTTTTCTTTTCTTTTTCTTTTCTCTCTTGTTTCTCTTAATTTATTTTGGTTGTGAGGTCATTTGGTTGTGTTTTCTATATCTTGACTTTGGGCTGTGAAGTCCTTTTCCTCTTATTACAATTGAATACATTTGGGGAAGATAGAGTAGTCGTTCTTTTTAATAAACTTTGAATTTGAATGGTTTTTCATTTTCGTTTCACGTATTTGGGAAGAATTACATCATAATTTCTCAATCGCAAGAGTGAAATCTAACTTATATGATGACCCAAAGGAATTTCTTGGAACTTCGTCAGGAATCAGGATCCAGGAGACTTGGAAAGCTTTGCTTGAAGCTTGTCGTTTACATCCATAGATTGACGTATCATATGGGGACAAAATAAATACAATATCTTTCTTGACGTATCGTCCCCCAAAAAATGCAGAGTCAAAGCTCTCCAAACCCACCTTCTTCGACTTTCGCCGCGGGACCCAACTGCACCCAATTTCTCCATTCCGATCATCTCAGTGCCACAATCTCTCTTGGTCGACCAGTCAATTTTCAGAAGAAAGCTGTATCATCTATGATGGCACTCTGGAATTTTTCTTGCAAGTTTTATAGCTCGTTTCCGGTTTCTATTAACAACTTCAACAATAGAGTGCCCATTTTCTTTAATTTGAATCTGTTCCCTTTTGTGGGTATAGTTGATTTTTCGTGCATTACGAACTTCCCTGATTCGGGTAATGAGTTCTGGTCCTGATTATTTCATTTTCAGTGTTCTCGTTTTGATTTTTTGAAGTTGGTTAGAAACAGATGCTTGGTGTGATCTTACTGTGGCTATGGATAATCTTTCTGTATTTCATTTGTGCCATTTAGTGTTTTTCTGTTGCTTTTTGTTCGGAATTTCCTTGTGGGTGGTTTCATGCCAGTGGAGTTTATGCTTTTATGCAGACAACTCGGTGTGAATGTCTATGAAGTTAAAACGTATGGAGAGACTCTTTTCAAACTGATTTCTAATCTGATTCCTTAAATTCTTTTTGCCTCTTTTGTGTGCTTGTTTCTATAAGTTGGTTTGAATTCGATATTTATCATTTTGAAGAAATTGATGCTCATAGCTTCATAGAGGGTAGCAAAATCTGCTATTATCTTCTCAGTCTTTTCAACTACTGGGTCACTTGGATTGGACCTTGATCATCCTCAATTTGTTACTGGTCAGGTTTCAAGATCCGAGGCCATAGAAAATTACTGGAGTGGAGTTTCATAGTGGATGAGTAAATGAATTCAGGTCTCCACAAAGCATTGGCTTCTAGTTTTGGTGGAACTAGAAGAACTGAAAAGCTACTGAAATCTTCTTCTTCTAATAAACTTATACCTGAAGGCTTGCCCTCAGAGAAGAAAATTCTTGATCCACAAGGGCCATTTCTTCAAAGTTGGAACAAGATATTTGTGCTGTCTTGTGTGATTTCTGTTTCGCTGGATCCTTTGTTCTTTTTTGTTCCTGTGATTGATAATAGAAAGATGTGTCTTAGGTTAGATGGGAAAATGGAGACTGTAGTCTGTGTATTGCGATTTTTCACAGATTTATTCTATGTTGTGCATATTGTTTTTCAGTTTCGTACGGGATTTATTACTCCATCTTCCCGAGTATTTGGAAGAGGTGTTTTAGTAGAAGATTCCTTGACAATAGCAACGAAGTATCTGTCATCATACTTTCTAATTGACATTTCTTCAGTCCTCCCACTTCCACAGGTGAGGAAAGTTTCTTAGGACTTGTGTTAATTTGTTAGCAGCATTTGCTAAGGGAATTCTTCATTCATGTATCTGTTTGATTCAATCCTTTATCCCTCTCTTTCTTGAAATGGTTTCAACAAATTGTCACTTCCTACTTTTCCAATTATGCAAATTTCCACCCTAGCTTCTGGGAGAAAATTATTGGTTTTTTCCTTGTTATATCTGCATGATATGGACATGTTGTCAGTAATATATTCTCTCATACTTAGTCTTGCCATGAACAATTTTTGTTAGTAGGAATTAAAATGTGATGGGTAGCCTACGTTGAAAAATAGGTTGTAACCCTAGGGGTATTTTAGTAATTGTATGTACTCTAGGACTTCCCACTGGTCTATTTATTTGGCCTATTCTCATGTACTTTGTGTATCAATTGAATAATAAAAAATCAGTCTCTATCGTGGTTTTTTCTCCCTGATCTAGGGTTTTCCACGTAAATCTTGTGTTCTTGCCTTCTCTCTTTTTCAACATAGTATCAGAGAACGGCGACGAAACCCTAGCCATCATAGATGAGAATAGACCAGATTCTCCATCAGCAACCTCCTTTGGGACTAGTGGGACCGTAAACGCCGACATCACTAAAGCCGTACGAGAAGTCGTGGAACAGTACCTCCAAGCCGCGCTGTCGAAAATCATCCAATCAATGTCGGACCTCAACCCTAGCCGACCTAGCTCCAGCTGCTCATTCCCAGACAAACAGATCCCGTCAGATTTCAACCCCAGCCGACCCAACTCCAGTCGCTCTGCCGAACAGCCGCACCTCCAGTCGCATGATCCCAATGCGTTCCAGACCCAACCGGTTTATTCTGCAGCCCGACTTTGCGATGACCTAGCCTTACAAACCATCCACACCCTTCACCTTAGTTCATAGTGATGTTTGGGGTCCTTCACTAACCACAACCTCCACAGGGAAATGCTGGTTTGTCACCTTTATAGATGATCACACTCGGCTTACTTGGATCTTTCTTCTCACTGATAAGTCCGA
The DNA here is from genome assembly GCF_027475165.1 of Benincasa hispida. NCBI lineage: Eukaryota > Viridiplantae > Streptophyta > Magnoliopsida > Cucurbitales > Cucurbitaceae > Benincasa > Benincasa hispida. The sequence continues at coordinate 33,371,850 of NC_143478.1, forward strand.
GGTGTCATCTGTATTCCAGCAATTCTATGCCACTGTAGAAAACCAATTTAATGCAAGGATTGGTATTTTGAGAAGTGACAATGGGCGGGAATTCTTTAACGTTTCCTTCCAGGACTTCCTTGCATCCAAAGGAATTATCCACCAAAGTTTGTGTGCGTACATCCCCCAACAAAATGGGGTAGCTGAAAGAAAAAATCGTCATTTGGTGGAAGTTGCTTGGTCCTTAATGCTATCCACATCACTCCTGTCTTACCTATGGGGGGATGCTATCCTTATTGTCGCTCACTTAATCAACCGAATGCCTTCCCGAGTTCTCCACTTTCAAAATCCGTTAGACTGTTTGAAAGAGTCCTACCCAACTACTCGTTTAGTCTTAGATGTACCGCTTCGGATTTTTGGCTATGGCCTAAACTGCATGAAATTCACCTCCGTGCTAAAAAATGCGTCTTTGTTGGATGTCCGCTCCATCAGCATGGGTATAAATGTTACCACCCATCCTCTCGCAAATATTTTGTTTCCTTAGATATCGCCTTCCTTGAGGATCAACCCTTCTTTTCCATTAACCATCTTCAGGAGGAGACATCTAGTAAAGAGGCTAACTGGTCCATATATACAGTTTCCTTAGAGTCATTTCCTATTTCCGAACATGTCGGTCCTATCCTCCCTACCAATCAAGTCTCATGGATAACATACTATAGGAAGAATCTCAAGAAGGAAACGGCGCCACCTGTCGCATCTCTGGCTCCGGTCCATGAGTTAAACCTAGCATTAGGTACGTGTATTCCTGAAATTAATGAGATTGATACTTGTGCCGAGACTAACGAATGCAGAGAGGAAAAAGGAGAAAAAGGTGCTAACAGCACCATTATAGAAGATGGGAAGACGACGGTGAATAGTGATTCCAGTTCCAGAAAATGTGAGTGATACTAGAGATGATGGTGTAAAGGGGCCTTCTGAAGATGAAACCCAGGCAGAGGAGACTATTGATCATAATGGGAAATCTGATAGTTTGGAAGAGCATGATGCTTCTCTCGATCTTCCAATAGTCCTGAGGAAAGATATTCGGTCATGTACAAGGTACCCTAAGCATAGTTACATGACATACAGTAACCTGTCATCTAAATTTAAGGCCTTTACCACCAGTTTAGATACAGGGGTGATATCGAGTAGCATACAGGAAGCAATGAAAACTGAAGTTTGGAAGGCTGCTATTATGGAGGAGATGAGGGCTTTTGAGAAAAACGGAACGTGGGACCAGGTGATCCTACTCAAAGGGCACAAGACAATTGGGTGCAAATGGGTTTTCACTATAAAGTACAAGTCAGATAGAACCGTTGACCGATACAAGGCCAGGTTATTTGCCAAAGGGTTTACTCAAACCTTCGGTGTAGATTACTCCGAGACATTCTCTCCCGTAGCTAAACTCAATACTATCTGAGTATTGTTGTCAGTTGTAATTAACAAAGATTGGCCTCTGCATCAACTGGATGTAAAGAATGCCTTTCTCAATGGAGAACTTGAGGAGAAAGTCTACATGAATCCTCCTCCTAGATTTGAAGATTAGTTCAAACAGCGAGTCTGTCGGTTGAGAAAGTCACTATATGAGTTGAAATAGTCTCCGAGGGCCTGATTTGATAGATTTGCCACCTTTGTCAAAGGACAAGGGTATATCCAAGGGCACTTAGATCACACACTGTTTACAAAGAATTCAACTTTAGGGAAGGTTGCAGTTCTCATTGTGTACGTTGACGATATTGTGCTCTCTGGTGATGATGATGAAATTGTGAAACTCAAAGCAAAGATGGCCAAAAAATTTGAGATTAAAGACCTTGGGAAGTTAAGATACTTTCTCGGAATGGAAGTTGCTTGGTCAAGGGATGGGATCTCAGTGTCCAATGGAAATACACTATTGACCTCCCAAAGGAGATAGGAATGATTGGGTGCAAATCTGTTGACACCCCAGTTGTATATAATTCAAAGCTCAGCAATATTGGTAACAGTGTCCCGCTCAATAAAGAAAAGTATCAGCGGTTAGTTGGGAAATTGATATACTTATCTCAACGAGACCCGATATTTCATATGTAGTTAGTGTTGTCAATCAGTTTATGCAGAGGAACACATGATAGCAGTTGAACGCATCCTACGATATCTGAAAGGAACACCAGGTAAGGGGTTAATATTCAAGAAGTCTGATAAACATTACATTGAAGCCTACACTGATTCTGATTGGGTAGGGTCTGTTGTTGATAGAAAATCAACATCTGGGTATTGCACATTTGTCTGGGGTAATCTAGTGACCTGGAGGAGCAAGAAACAAGGAGTTGTGGCCAGAAGTAGTGCGGAAGCTGAGTATCGGGCCATGAGTTTAGCGATATGTGAAGAAATCTGGTTGATGAAAGTGTTGTCAGATCTTCATCAAGGTAAGGAGCTCCCAATGAAACTATTCTGTGACAATAAGGCAGCAATAAATATTGCGAATAATCTTGTTCAGTATGACAGACAAAACACATTGAGATCGACCGACACTTCATCAAGGAAAGACTTGACAATGGAAGTAAATGCATTCCTTATGTTCCCTCAAATCAGCAAATTGCAGATGTGCTCACGAAAAGATTACTGAGACAAAGCTTTGATTATTGTGTCAGCAAGTTGGGCCTTATTGATATTTACGCCCCAACTTGAGAGGGAGTGTCGAAAAACAATTTGTAACCCTAGGGGTATTTTAGTAATTGTATGTACCCTAGGGCTTCCCACTAGTCTATTTATTTGGCCTATTCTCATGTACTTTGTGTATCAATTGAATAATAAAAAATCAGTCTCTATCGTGGTTTTTTCTCCCTGATCTAGGGTTTTCCACGTAAATCTTGTGTTCTTGCCTTCTCTCTTTTTCAACAGCCTAAAAATAATTTCTCAGGTATTTGAGAACTGAATTGAAATTCAATTTTCTTTTAGACTTAGTTCTTTGTAGACAATAAGTTCATATTGTTATGGGAATTGTAGTTCCACTTATTTCAAGGTTGCCAGTGCAATTTTGTGCTCTTTAATGCATGAAAAATCCCCATTTTCTGGTAGCATACTTTTGAAATATTTTTATGGTATTCGTCTTCATATTTATATACTGCAATAATAACACAAACCATATTTGTATTGTAATCACTATGGGATGATCTCAACTTGAGTTAAGCATACATTTATAATGCTGGACTGTGAGCTTGATACCGTCAACTGTCTGAGGGATTGATTCAACTAGGTTGAAAAATATGTTGATCAACATTTATTTCTCAAGTTCATTTGATTTTGATGCATGAACTGTCATGCTTTTCTATAATGTGCCTAGGTGGTGGTTCTGATAACAAGAGGTTCGAGATCATTGAAAACGAAGGACTTGCTGAAATATGCTGTATTGTGTCAATTTGTGCCGAGGTTTCTTCGAATCTATCCACTGTACAAAGAGGTTACGAAGACCTCGGGCATACTCATTGAAACAGCTTGGGCAGGAGCTGCATTTAATCTCTTTCTGTACATGCTAGCCAGCCACGTTAGTTTTCTTCTATGCTCCTAGTCATTTTTATCAACTCTTGTTGTATGTTGGTTACTTGGTTGGTTTTGATCTTTCAAAATTCCTTCCTTTCTTTGGAGAATATAGAGAGGGGAGAGGGAGTTGGGTGACATAAGGTGCCATGCTGACATGTGGTTAAACCATTGAAGCCAATGAACCATTAAACTGAAGGGACTCATCCCAAAATCTTTACGTAGTATTACTAATTGATGGTTCTCATTGAATCTAGGATCGATTAGAAACAAAGACAAAGTAGATGGATGGTTCTGCTTCTGCATGCAACCATTTGCATGTGATTCCTCAACCTCGAGTGTGCCAAATGAATTATAATATTTCTAGTGTATGTCAATTATACTCACGCATTTAATTCATCCTTCTCTTGCAGTAACATTTTTCTTTTCTTTTTTGTGTCTTGCCATCCTTAGGTAATTGGGGCGATCTGGTACTTATGTTCCATAGAACGAGTAGCCCAGTGCTGGCAAGATGCTTGTAGCAAGCATTCTGACTGTACCTTTACTTCTTTTTATTGTGATCACAATTACAGTAATGTAGGGAATCAATTCCTCACTGTTATGTGCCCTGTCAAAAAGGCAAAGATAGGACCTTTTAACTTTGGAATATTCATTCAAGCCCTTCAGCCTGATATTATGGAATCAGGTTTTCCGAAGAAGTTCCTTCACTGCTTCTGGTGGGGCTTGAGGAATCTAAGGTATACTGTCCACAGCCCCTATGGGATATTCCTTCTGATCCAGAGATCTTCTATAAATTTATGAGCTTCCTAGGGACAATGTGTTTTTATGTTCATAATTATATGGTTACTACTTCCTGTTGCTTTCTCTGTATATTTGTTGGGATGAAGAAGGTTTTAGGATTATAATTGTGTATCGTTGTACCAAGTCCACTTCTGGCTGGCCGGAGTTCTATACAAATTTCTCCTCATTTAAGCCGCTCTTAGTTTAATTAGCCTAAATTCGCAATTTCATGGTGAAGGTTGATAATGTTTATTTAAATTGGCCGCTTGCAAATATTTATATATGTTATCACATAATATGGTTCTAAACATAAATAATATGGTTTCTGTTGGATAAACTTATGCTGATTGATTAGAGCTCACAGAAAGATTCACTCAATTTAATGCATTGCTTGAGACATTATGCATAAATTTGAGCACTCTAACCCAATGAGAATACCGAACGTGTGTAATGATGATACTCTTTGCAGTATTTTGTTAGTTCAAATGGAGTTGTTTTACAATCCATTAATCTGTCGAATTTCTATGATGTTGAACATTTTACCATCAAGTATTGAAGTAGTTTTCTGCATACTTCTACTTCTCTCTTGGATGCAGCTCTTTGGGGCAAAATCTTACTACAAGTCCTTGCACATGGGAAAACTGCTTTGCCATTTTCATTTGCCTCACTGGCTTAGTTTTGTTTGCATCTCTCCTAGGCAACGTGCAGGTTGGTACCAGTTATTCTTGCTGCTTTTTGTCATCTTAGGCTGGCATAGAATCACTTTCCTTTGCAAGAATGAAAGTTGGGCATTTGATTTGATTATGGGCTGTTGAGAAGCACATAAATCTACTTGTTATAAAAGCCTATGCAATGTTTGATGCATATTTTGCATTGGTATGGTTTTAGAGCCGTTATTCTTGTGCGATTCTTGTTAGAAAGATGAGTCTCTCTGTGTTAAACTTGCTGTGGAATAGATGTATTGGCGATCCACAAACACAAGAGTGGAGGAGATGAGAGTGAGAAGGAAAGATGTTGAACAGTGGATGCAACATCGCTTACTCCCTGAGAATCTGAGGGAGCGGGTCCGTAGGTATCAACATTACACTTGGCAAGAAACCAGAGGTGTTGATGAACACAGCCTGCTGCATAATCTGCCTAGAGACATCCAAGGAGACTTTAAGCGGCATCTTTGCTTGGCTTTGCTCATGCAAGTGAGTTTTTTTTTTTTTTTTTTTTTTTTTTTTTTTTTTTTTTTGGTTAGTCATGGAGGAGAATAGCAGTAGCATCTATGCATACTATGTACGAATACATAATGTGTGTGTGTGTGTGTATACACATAAATATAGGGTTGACAAGATTAAAAATGAGATTGAAATGATCTGAGAGTAGTGTTTTAAAGTGAAATACGTTTCTTCCCCTATAAGAACTTTTAGAGATGATACTAGCTCAGTTAAGTATCCTATGTTTGAAAAGATGGATAAACAATGGTCATAAACAATCACTAGCTCAGTTAACATACACATTCCGAGCTTGACTTTCTGAATTGATTCGCATGATCTGTTTACACTTTCCATTAAGGTTCCAATGTTTGAAAAGATGGACGGACAATTGTTGGACGCGATGTGTGCCCATCTCAAGCCAGTGCTGTACACAGAAGAAAGCTGCATTGTTCGGGAAGGTGATCCAGTCGATGAAATGCTCTTCATCATGAGAGGCAAGCTCTTAACCATGACTACAAATGGTGGGAGAACTGGATTCTTCAACTCTGATTTCCTCATGGCTGGTGATTTTTGTGGAGAAGAGCTACTGACTTGGGCTCTTGACCCTCATTCCTCAACCAATCTCCCAATTTCAACTCGAACTGCTCGATCTCTAACAGAAGTTGAAGCATTTGCTTTTGAACCCAACGACTTGAAATTTGTAGCGTCACAGTACCGCAGACTTCACAGCAAGCAGCTACGCCAGATTTTTAGATTTTACTCACAGCAGACCTGGGCAGCTTGTTTTGTACAAGCAACATGGCGGTGGCGACGCCATCAAAGAAATAAGCTCAGAGAGTCTCTCAAGGAAGAAGAGAGTAGGTTGAAAGAAGCATTAGCTTGCCTCGAGGGGCGGTCATTGAGTTTAGGCGCCACCATCCATGCATCTAGATTTGCTGTTAACATGCTTCGTGTGGTGAAACGAAATAGTCACAAGAGCTAGGATGTCCATGCTGCTTCAGAAACCAGCTGAGCCAAATTTTTACCTTGAAAGATAGCAACACGTAGCCATACAGTAGAAAGATGACATTCAAATTTATTGCTCATCACTTTGTATTGCTTTTTGGTTTGAAGATGAGGACATGTTAAACTGTTGTTCAAGTTTGGAATGGTTGATTTCATTGCACAGGTTTGTGAATGGCATTTACAATATCTTTGGTAGAATCCTTCAAATAATGGAGTTTTGGTTGTAATTCATTATGCAGTAAGCAGAAATGTTTTTCTGCTTTTTGTTATTACACATTGACCAGTCTATGGTAGAGGGTCCCAGTTTCAGTGGAACTTATTGAACTCCGGTCTTCCCTAAATAAATTTCTAGTTATACTGCATTGAGTTTTGTTTATGTTTTTGTTTTTTGTTTTTTGTTTTTTGTTTTTTTTGCATTTTTGTTATGTTATGGATGGCAAAGTCATTTTTTCTTTCAAAAGAACAAGGTACACAATTTTTAAGTGATTAATGTAATTAAGATGTGATTATAAGACTGACCCACAAGGTGAACTATTTATGTTTGGTTTGGAGTTATTTAGACTAGATTTTTGGTGGCTGTTTTTCTCTTTCCCACAATTTTATTGTCCTTGCATTATTAAATTTTCATCAACATGTCCATATTTTCATCTATACTTTCACGATTCTATAGATTTGACATCAATATGAGAAGTGAATCTATATTTCTCTTATATTGTAGAAATAATCCATGAAACATAAAAACTTAACATCAAAATACCACTAGTATAAATATAATATAGATAATAGGCATGACAATTTGTTTGAAAATTCTAAAATATTAATTTACTAATTTAAATTTATTTTTTTGACTTATTTTTTAATTTTTCTAAAAATATCTATCGAAATCAACCTTTTATTAATAAATCCATCGAATTTTTTGCAAAATTAAGACATTAATATTTATATTGACATCGACATTCTAAATCACTATACTGTTGGATTTCTTCTTGTCAATCCTAAAATTGAGATTTTAAGTTATATTATTTTAGGAATATTTTACTATTATGTTAAAAGTATCAATTTTAATTCAGACGATAAAATTGATACTTTATTTTATATTTTATATTTTTTTGGTATTTTTTTACAATTGGAATTTGATTCCAATACTTGTTTTGATAAATAGTTTTCTTTCATCAATTCTAAATTGAGATTGAACATGATGAGCTTATAATTAACATGACTTTACTCTTGGAGTCCCATTCCTATATTGTTGTACTAATATATATATATATATCTATATATATATATATATTTATATATATATAAAATGTATTATTAGCCTAAAAATTCTAAGATTTTAATTTTTCTAATTAAATAATTAAATGAATTATCTAAAGTTAAAAAAATTCTCTACTTCAATTAACTAAGTTAAAATAAAATATCAAATGCCAAAATAGGGAGATTTTTATGAGATAGAAAAATTGATATATAGTATTATAATTAATTCTATGTAGGATCGATATTACAATTCTAGAGGGGTTGAATAGGGTATAATCAAAGCAATTTACAATTTTCTACTGTGGGCACAATTCAACAAATTAACAAACTTTTTGCTAACAAATAATTTAAACAATAAATTCATATAAATAAATTCAACCCAAAATAGTCGAGTAATTAAAATTAACACTTTTAAGCACTCAATTTAATTTTAATAAAAAGATTGGTATGAGATATGTAAAGATCAATTGAACCAATCTAAATAAACATTAACCCATTAATTTAAGAAACAAATATTGCAATTAATTTCATGCAATAAAATATAACAATATATTAATTACAAAATTAAAGTATGAGAGATAGAGAAATACCGAAAATTTTAGGCACAACTGGCCTATTAGATACTTCACTAGAAGTCTTTCACTCTCTCCACGACTTATAGTCAAACCGTTATAACGTTCTTTTTTTGGGTATAAGAACAAACTGAATCCTTTCCATGGTTGAAGATCAAACCATTACAATGACTATTTTTCCAAGATCAAGAGCAACCCTTACAAAATATTTATAAAAATAAAGAGCACACTTGACAAACTCTCTACAAGATTGGATTCATAAATTTTAGCTCACAACAAATTAGCCCTCACAATACATAAAATATCTCCCTCAAGAATTAGATGAAAAGAAGAAAATTGAAGCTTAGAGAGAGAACAACAATGGTAGTTTTGAGTTATGGAGGAAGCATAAAATTATTGTTAAAATTTGGAGAAGATGTAGTGTTTAAAAAGAGAGGAAAGTTGGTGAAAATCACATTCAATTTGGATCATTGGATGTTGGTAAAAGAAAATTGAATGATGTAGATTTAAACTCAACTAGCCGTTAGACACATATAAAAAAATAATATAATAATATATGTCTTTTAAAATCAACTAGCCGTTAGATACATATAAAAAAATAATATAATAATATGTCTTTTAAAATCATTTCTTTTAAAAACCAAATGCTAATCATGTGTCCATTGATTAATTCCTCATTTAAATCCAAGTAACAAATTTGTTGGGTGCAAATTTAATTTTAAAACAGTCCATTGATTATTTTTTAAAAAATGGTCCATTGATTATTTTTAAAATGATCCATTGATTATTTTTAAAACGATCTGTTGATTAATTTTAAAACGGTCCATTGATTAATTTTAAAACGGTTTGTTTCGATGCTGAAGGTCTATAAAAGGCGAGGCCTTCAGCAGTTCGAATACACATAATTCATTTTCTAAATTCCCTCTTCATTTTTCTCTCCTCCTCTATCTTAGCTTTCCGAGCAGTGAGTTTAGAAAGGGTGTACGTTCCGATCGGCAACGGTGCATTTCCGATCGGTTTTCATTTGGCTGTTTTATCCTAGGGATGACGTGACAATTCTCAGACCTATTTGCACACTTGGGCAGAGCCGCGAAACATCTTAAAGAAAGCGAGCTCCGTGACTCAATGATAACTTGTAGAAATACAAGTTATTTATACCGTTTTATTTAGATTATGCAGCAAAAAGAAGGAAAAAGTTCTACCGTATAGAAATTGGCTTAAAAACGCAAAGGTTGTAAAGTGTCGTAAGCACACCCGTTAACCCCATTGCGATGGAAAAATGGAATATCCAAGCCTTTGTTTTGCAGGAAACAGGTCACCGCATGCGATAATCGCTCGAGGACGAAAAAGAACAACACATTCGCACCGCATGTGGCAATCGATCTTGGATAAAAAAAATCAACACAATTGCAGCGCATGCGACGATCGATTGTGGACGGAAAGATCAACGCATTCGCACCGCATGTGGCGATCGATCGTAGATGAAAAGAGCGGCGCATTCGCAAGGACTTCTGAAATTGTATAGCTTTTCTGTTGTACGATCTGACAAATTGAACGTGGAGCAGAGCGAACGTTTCCACTAAGCCATGGCAGGAAAAAGCAGCTTTTCAGAGCGGGACCATTGACACAAGAGGTGCCAAGGTCTATAAATAGCTACATCAATTTCAAAGAAAGTAGGTTGGTCTGAAGAGACAACTTAGAGAAAATCTAGGGAGAAAGACGAGACAAGACCGAAAGGGAAGTCTCAGGAGCAAGAAATTCATTCCCATTACCGAAGAGAAGCTCTGTGCAAAGATCACTTCTACCTGGAAAACAAGCCTGAGAAGGAAGTTCTCCACCACATTCCTCCCACACACCGGCAAGCACATCGTCTTCAATCGGGATCCGTATCAAGACATTGACACGCTTTTCTTATTTGTTCTCACTTTCTATTCATCAACTGTGTTCATCTCTAATCTTTCATTCATTATCTATAACAAACGCTTATCCTTAGATTTTAATATCATTATCATATTCATTGTCATCTCTCTATTCTTCACCATGCATTCATCATCCATTTCCTTCACCATGTGTAACTAATTCCCAAGGGTAAGGGGGAAGGATTAAGTGAGTAAGTAAAACCTTGTTGAAGAAATTAGCTGAGTTTAGCTAACGCGTGCTCAACGGCATCTTCATCTGTGAGAGCAGAAGTGAAGATGTTATTCCACCTCTCGAAAGAAGGTTGGAAGAATGCGTTAACTAAAGCGAGAAGTATTTCCAGAGATGGAAACAACCTTACATTCACAACATTCATCCCTGATTCACCATAGAATTATGGGAATGCGGCCGATCACTGAGAGGTGTAAGCTAAGAGAAAGTGGAACCTTAGTTGTGTCCTCAACAGGACTGAAAAACTTAGATGTCCTTTCCCTCAACCTATTCTCTTTCTGATACATTTCACAAAACTTGCCACCACATTCATCAGATATTTGCACATCTTCACAGACAGTCCTCAATTTGTTTATTACCGCATCTTATTTTATCACTGCAATTTATTTTATCATCACTTTTTATTTCATCATCGTATTTTATTCATTATCGCATTTTACTTTCTACTGCATTTTACTTTACCCAACACAATTGATTATTATTTTGTTTTTCGGTCGCATATATCACATTAGTATCGCATTTATCACCGCAATCCCTGTGTTCGACCTCAGATCACTATGAGAAACTTGCGTTGGAATTACTTGGTTCCAGCGCAAGAAAACTTGTGACACGTGCTTACTACAAGAACGCATACTACAAACGCATCTAAGCATCACTACATACATCATTTTAGAACGTAGTATCACATTTATCATTATCATTAATTTATCTTTTTCTATTGAAGTATTTAGTTTCCAACTCATTAATTCTATTGTTCAAACTAACATTTTCATCTTTTAATCCTAAATAATAAGATTCAATTTTCTCATTTTTATCCCTCAAATCATTCATTTCAATTTTCATTTCACATGATAGAAATTTGAGTTCATCATTCTCATTCTCAAGAAACTTAATTCTACATTCAAGTAATTTTTATCAACACAACAACATAACATTAGCTCCATTTTTCAAGCAAACATTTCCATTTATCAAAGATTCATTCTCAATAAACAATTTACTTTAAACTTCTTTGAAAATTTCATATATTTATAATTGAGTTTTTCTAAATCATGTTGCATATTTTCAAAAGCATCATATAGTTCATTATAAGAATAAGTTTTATGATTTACCTCATTTTCATCACTCTTATTATTAGAATCTTTATCTGAATGAGTCATTATGCACAAAGAGGATCTATCACATTTTTCCTTTTTCCCATCAAAGAAATTTTCTTGATTTTGACATTAATAATTCTCCTTCACATCAAATAAATTGTTAGTAGTACAAGGAGAATTTTCTATGCTATACATATTGTCAAGAAAAATCCAAATATCATATGTATAATCAAATTGTGCAATTTTATCACATACTTTACTATCCAAAGCACTGCATATGATATTTATGGCTTGGGCATTAAAAGAGAATAGTTTATCATTCAATTTTAATTTTGACAAATTGTGTTTAAAAACATACAAGATATTAAAATCAATAGCAAGAAAAAATGTCTTCATTCTCTTTTTTCAAATATCAAAATTTTTATCATTAAAGAAAGGACTATCAACACATTGAGTTGTCATAGCTCTAGCAATTAAGCTTATTCAAATAACTTTAAAAATATTAGTAAGATACTTTCATAAATCAAAATAGCATTTGAAAAATGATTTACGTAGAAGAGCTACTAGTTCTAATACCAATTATTGGAATGAAAAACTCAAATAATAGGTATCAATCCAAAATGATTTAAAAAACTTTTTTTTATTATTACAAACAAAAGCATCTGGCTTTGATACCAATTGTAGGATTAATATGACAATCCTAGAGGTGAATAGGGTTTAAACAAAGCAATTTAAAACTTTTTACTAATGTGGGCTCAATTAAACAAATTAACCAATCTTTTTGGCTAACAAATAATTTAAACAATAAATTTATGTAAATAAATTCAACCCAAAATAACCAAGTAATTAAAACTAACACTTTTAAGCACCCAATTTGATTTTAATAAAAAGATTGGTATGAGATATCTAAAGATCAATTTAACCAACCTAAACAAACAATTTAAGAAACAAATATTGTAATTTATTTCATGCAATAAAATATAACAACAAATTAATTACAAAATTATAGTAGGAGAGGGATAGAGAAATTAATATAGAAAATTTTATAGTATTTTGGCACAACCGGCCTACGTCCACTTCCCAAGTTCCTCTTGGATACTTCATTAGAAGTTTTTTGACTCTTTTCACGACATAAGAGTCGAACACAACTACAACGTTCTTTTCCAGGTGCAAGAACAAATCCGATCCTTTCCACAGTTGAGGATCAAATCGTTACAACGTCTCTTTTTCTGGGATCAAGAGCAACCCTTACAAAATGTTTGTAAAAATAAAGAGCACACTTGACAAACTCTTTACAAGAGTGGATTTACAAATTTTAGCTCACAACAAATTAATTCTCATAATACATAAGATATATGATCTCTCAAGAATTAGATGGAAAGAAGAAAATTGAAGCTTAGAGAGAGAATAACAATGGTAACTTTGAGTTATGGAGGAAGTGTAAAATTGTTGTTAAAATTTGGAGAAGATGAAGTGTTTAAAAAGAGAGAAAGATGGTGAAAAATCACATTCGATTTGGACCATTGGATGTTGGTAAAAGAAAATTGAATTGTGGAGATTTAAACTAACTAGCTGTTAGACACATAAAAAAATATAATATAATAATATATATCTTTTGAAATCATTTCTTTTAAAAACCAACAAAAATCAAATGCTCACGATGTGCCCAAATTAGTTGTTAGACACAAACATAAAATAATATTAAATTCAATTTCTTTCTAAATTCATTTTCTTTTTAAAATCAATCTAAAAATCAAAAGTTCATCATGTGTCACTCCTCCATTGGTTCAAGTGGCACATTCCAATTGGTCTACTTTGATGAAAAAAATATGTGACGTCATCGGTTCTTATTTTTTCATTAAGCTTATTTCACATATATCTTTTTCCTTGCCCTTCTTCTTCTCTAAGCGCCCTTTATTAGCTTCGCACTTCTTCTCCTTCTCTTCTTCTAATCTCCTTTTCTCTTCTTCCTTCTTCTTTTTCTCTTCCTCTTCTTCTTCTTTTTCTTCTCTCTCAAACTCTTCTATAAACTGCTCGGAGGCCAGCAACAGACGTTGTTCCTCTTCACTCTGCCTTATTGCTTCAAGCCTTGCGAGTCCATTATTATGCGCATTTCCTCATCTTGCAATCTTCTCTTGCGATTTCCTTCTGTCATGATGAGTTTTGCGCGCTCATTTTCTCCTTTTTCTCTTTCTCTTCTTTTCTTCCTTTTTTTTTCTTCTAATGCGATGATTAATCTTTGAGGGTCAACAGTAGACATGCCGCATCAGGGGGGTATCTTCTCCTTCTTCGCCGTCCTCTGTCGCAACCATTTGCGTTGTTTCAGGTTGCGCTGGTTCCATCAATTGCACTGTTTCCCCCTATCCTCCCTCACGGAGGTTGATTCTCCATCCTTTTCAGGGCTCGCAGCCCTTTGCTTCTTTTCTTCTTCCTTTTTTAGGCGCCTTTCTTCACGCTGGTGCATTCTTCTTTCTTTCTTCTCTTTCTTCTTCCTCTCATTCTTCTCTTCCTCATCTTCATCATCATTCTTCTTCTCTTTATTCTTTTTCTCCTTGCGATGATGAGAAGACTCAGCTTCTTCAGCCTTTCTCCCTTTGTTTTTCTTCTTCTTCTTTTCCTCTTCAACTACTTCCAGTTGCGTCTCCACTGCAACCTCATCCATCGCAACTTCAGCCACTGCAACCTCCTCCACCGCAACTTTGGAGGTTTCGTCATAGGTTTCTGCATTGGCAGTCACCTCAGAAGTCTCTAAGGTCAGAGTGTCTCTTCCTCTCTTCTTCAATCACCACTGCCTCTGCCACAACCATTTCTTCAGCCACTGCCACCTTTTCAGCCACCACCCTCGCCACCTCCTTCGTGGACAGTTGTTGGTTTACCACCCATACCTTGGGTAATCCTTCTCCTTGCTCTAAATGACTCAGAATGTTGCCAAACACTTCCTTGTCATTACGCCTCTTCTTCTCGCTCTTAGTTGAGACGGTAGAAGTTGGAACTGGGGTATTTTCAGTGTTGTGCCCCCTCTTGAACTGAGGAGGTCGGACAGACAGTGGGCTTCTCTGGGTTCTACCAGCGATTCTCGGGACGGTATGGGGTTGGGCAGCAAGCCTACGACTAGAAGCGAGGAATGCTATCTCTCGCATGGCGATTTGGTCAGAGGAAGGGGTTGAGGGTGAAGCAGAGTGTTGGGAAGCTTGGTCAGCCATGGATGGTAAGCTAGGGAGGACTGAAAAATTTGCTAGGGTTTTTGGGAAGAAGAAGGCTTCGTATGCTGGCACTTTTTTCAAAGTGTAAATGAGGTAAAAATCTCACAAACAGGGAAGGGTTCCTATTTATAGGTTGGGCCGCAGTGGGCCCAACGCGATTTTTGCAGCGACAGACCTCGAGAAGCTTAAAAAGCCTATCGTTCAAACTTCCCTCATTTATGAAATTTCAGAAAAACGTCCTTTCGTCTGCAGAATCATCATTGCTTTGGGATATGAAATGATTGGACTTCTCAAATGCAAAAAGAATTTTTTTTTAATATTTTATTCAAATGGACGCAATATAAAGATTAATGCAATGTGCTCACCAATGCAAATGCATCTTCGTAGAGGATAGGCAACAATGCATACACCCTCACAACACACCCCTTAACTAACACATTTCTGGAGGATACTTCAACATAATGCATTTAGCTAAGGACGGGCAAAGGATATATACGCGCGCAACACACCCCTCAGTTTCAATGCATTTGAGTTGGATGAACGCAAAGCGTGTCTTGCTTGGTTCAAGATGCGTCCATCATTGCCTTGCATACTAGATGTTGATTGTTTCATTTTATTTATTTTATTTTATTGTTATTTTTTCATCAACGCAAGTTGCTAAGACTTGCGACAATAAATTTTCCTTTATTTCTTAATCATTCACCATTTAAAGAATAACACATTAATTATAGAAAAGTTCAAAGAATTAATGACGGTGTAGAAACAAATGCAAAGGAAATAAATGAAGAATCAATTCATAAATTCATGAAACAAATTAAATGTAGAAGTAAAGACAAAATTCAAGAATTCAATAAGACAGAAATCAAAGAAAGCATTAAACATAGTTGTGAAATATGGACCGAAAGATGCGTTTCTTCGAATGAGTGCAATCCACATCCTTGCAGGCGATCCGGCTTGCCTGCCCAATGTCCTAGGGACATTGCTCCTTTTCATTGGATCCTAGGGCTTCTGAGTTGCTGGGCAACATTCCTGGTGCTCTATTTCTTAGCTCAGATGCCAGCTGGCCCACTTGGATCTCCAAGTTCTGAATTGAAGACGCATGCACTTGCATTACTGCATCATTTTTATCCATATATTGTTTTAGCAGGGTCTCCAATGAGCTTCCAAAGGTGTACGATGATGAGGGTTGCTGGTTATGCGATTGCCTTGGTTGCCCCTAGTTATGGTGAAAGGAGGATTTCCTTGACTGCCACTCTGATGGTTGATTGGCCCTCCTTGGTTTGGATTGCCACCCAAACCGAAGTTAGGATGGCTCCTCCAGCCAGGATTGTAGGTGTTGTTGAAAAGGTTTTTTTGGATGGCGCATACTTGCTGGAGATTCAATGGGCATATTTCAGCTACATGAGCCTCTCCACAATTAATGCAACTTATTGCGGCCACTTGAGCCGGTGCAGTAGGTTGCGCTGATTGTTGGGAGATGGCTCCTTGATTAATTGCCATCGATTGAAGGATGGAGGTCACCGTGGCCATCTGAGCGGCCAATGTGGTCATTGTCTCCGTAGGGAGGATGGCAGTTTCGTTCTTTCTTCTTTCGGTGCCTCGACCTCCATAGCCATCATCAATTCAATCATCCATATTCCGCGATATGTGGTCAAGGATGACTTTATCCTCAGTATACGTTTTGTCCATAAAACCTTCTGCCGTGGAGGCATCAGCAACAGCCTGTGTCGATCTGTTCAGGCTGTTATAAAAGGTCTCCATCAAAACGTAATCTGATATCCCGATATGCGGGCAGTTTTTCACCAATCTTCTAAATCACACCCAGGCGGTGCTCAGGGTCTCATTTTCCATTTGCTCGAAGTTCAGAACATCCTTTCGTCGCCTTGCGTTGACGGCCGATGGAAAGAACTTCTTCATGAATCGCTCTACCAGCTGATCCCATGATGTAATCTCGTTCAGCTCCAGTGAATGAGCCCACCTCTTGGCTTTGTCCCTCAAGGTGTAAGGGAACAAATACAGTCTAATACTCTCTGGGGTTACGCTAGGTAGTGAGAAGTTGCCGCACATTTCTACAAAGCTGGTCAAGTGGGCATGCGGGTCTTCACCTTGCAGACCTCCAAATTGCCCTGCATTTTGGATCATTTGTAGCATGACCGACTTTATTTCGAACTTTGCGTTCTCCTCAACAATAGGCCTCGAAATTCCAAGCGAAAAATCATACAGGTTGGGTGCCGTATAATTCTTCATGGGGATGTTGCGATCAGTAGCCAGGAACACAGGATCCTGCGCTGGCCTAATAGCCTCTTGATTTACTACGAAAACCACATTGACGTTATTATTTGCCATACTCGCTGCTTTCTTTCGCCTTATCCGATTCTGACATGCCCGTGCGCGAAAGGTACGCTCGATCTCAGGGTCAGCTTCGAATTCTGGTTCCGCACCAGTACTCATAAATCATCAAGTTGCTCTCCGCGTTAAACAACTAGTATAATGAGATCTGTCCTACAAAACACCACAAACCCACTCAACTAATAAATCGTTAACCAATCCCCGACAATGGCGCCATAAACTTGTAACGTGAAAATTGATTTTATGTCACACAACGCATGGATGCATATAATGCAAGTTCATGTCATAAACTTGTTGACATAGATTTTATGCGATGATATGTGATACTACTTTTAGATATGCGTTATTTATGAGAATCTAGTAGTATACTATGCGTTGTCACAAGTTTCCTTGCATTGGAACCAAGTGTAATTCCACCGCAAGTTTCTCGGTGTGATCTGAGGTCGAACACAGGGACTGTTTGAGGTTATTGCATTATGTTTGTGATACATGCGACCAGGGGTTTTCAATTTATAAAAGTTGTTGTGTATAAGAATATAAACATGCGATAAAGTAAAGTAAAACGGTAAAGTTGCGATAATAAATTAAATTGTGTTAATGTAAATTGCAATAAAGTAAATCTAATCTAAGATGATACAAAATATAGGTTTCATGATACAAGATACTGAGGTCAAGGCTGACTGTGAAGATATATAAAGACCGTGTTATGCGGTGGCAAGTCTTATGTGTGAAATAGCAAGAGAAAATATAATTAGTACAAACATCGCAAGTTTCTTAATTGCGTTAAAGGCATAAATACGGTTCCGCTTTCCCTTGACGTACACATCTCGATGATCGGTCGCGCTCCCACATCTCTATGGTGAAATAGGGACAAACGTAATGAACGCAAGGTTGCTTCCATCTTTGGAAGTACTTCTTGCTTTAGTTAACGCATTCTTTTAACCTTCTCTCGAAAGATCAGAATGGCATCTTCACATCTGCTCTCACAGGTGAAGATGCCGTCTAGCATGCTTTAGCTAAACGTCTTTATTTCTTTAACACATATTAAGTTACTTGTTTAATCTATATTAGTTACCAAGGGATTAAGAAGACTTTGTGAAGAAAACGATAAACGGAGGAACGGAAATAGACAGAAAAGGGGATATGAAAACAATCGAGACATTCAATATTTCTATTCAACGTCTGATACATGATTTGTGAATGAAGAGATTAAGAAGATGAAATACAGCGATGAATAAAGTTAAAAACAAATACAAATAAACGCCAACGTCTTGGCACCGATCTGGATAGAGATTTGCTTGCCAATGTGGATGGATCATGCGGAAGGATGAGCTTCCCTCTCAAGCTTGCTCAACTGGTAGTAGGGATCTGAGTACAGAGCTTCACGGTGGGGATCTGGCAGAATAGCACTGAGACTCACCTCTCGACATTGTCTATTTTTTCCCAGATTTCTTCCGATCAGTACTCAGCTCAGCCTATCTCTCAGTAATCCAGCTGCAATTAGCCCTCGTATCAATTATTTCTGTATCAAGTATATCTTTCACTAAAGTCTATGGGGGTATTTATAGGTGAAAAGCTTTGACTCTTGGCTTGTGGACCACACTTCTTGTTATGAAAATTCCGAATATGGAGGAATAAATATTCCTTCTGTTATGCAATCAGACCGTCAAATCTGCACAACAGATAGTTGTACATGTGTCGCAATCCTCTGCGTTTTCGTTGCTCATTCGTATCTTTCGATCGGATGCTCACATGCAGGGTTGTTTTTATTACCGCATGCGGTTGAAATTCAGCTCGGGATCGATTTTCGCATTGCGCCATCATTGCATTGATCGTCTCTTCATTGTGGTTTGACGGGCGCAATGTGACAGATATGCGTTGTTCAGTTTCTTGTTGAGTCTTGATCGCAAGCGGTGACTTGGTTTCCTGCAAAATAGAATAGAAATATCTTCTTCTACCATCTTAACGATGTTAGTAGGTGTAATTGCAATGATTTATAATTTTTGTATTTCTAAGCTAATTTTTATACAATCAATGTATATTTTCCCTCTTTTGGCCACAATATCTGAATAAGGCAGTATAAATAACTTGTACAAGTTATCAAACACCTGGTATGCTACCCAGTAACTCGAAAGCACCTGGACCAAGTGGGAAGGAGCAATGTCAAGAAGTGACATTGGGCGGCAAGCCTGATCGCCTGTGGGGATGCATTTGTGGTAACACTGAAGACCCTTTTTAAACAGCATCCCTATCAACTATCTTTACTGCTTTATTTACTGCTTTGTTATTGCTTTAGTAAATTAGTTTTCTTGCCTACTTGAATTTATTTCCATTTCAATCTCAGCTTGCGTTGATTTTAATTTTCTGTTGAATGAGTCTTTGATTGCATTGACTTAATTTATTGTTGCATGAATGATGTAAGTGAATACCGCAATGTCTTATCAATATAGTTTTGGGATAAGCGTTGCGATGTTGGTGATACATAGTAATGTTAGGTATGCATTGTGTCGATAGGTGTATCTTGCGTTAATAGGTACACTTTGCGCCCGTCCTCCAAAGATGCATTGCGTTGACGGATGTGTTGCGCTAGTATATACATTGCGCCCGTCCTCCGAATATGCACTATGTTAACGGATGTGTTGCGTTGGTAGAAATACCTTGCGCCCGTTCTTCAAAGTTGTGTTACGTTGACAGATGCGTTGCGCTAATATATACATTGCGCCCATCCTCCAAATATGCATTGCAGTGACGGATGTGTTGTGTTCACAATTAAACATTGCACCCGTCCTATAAAAAACGATAAAATATTCATGGAGAGGGTAATCGAACGATCACTTCAACTCCCAAGGAAATTATTACATAGCAGACGAAAGGACGTCCTTTTCTGCTATGTCATAATGGGAGGGGCGCTGCATCGATTGCATTGGGCTCATCAAGGCCCAACCTATAAATCGCCTATCCTCAGCCCCTTGGAGTTCACTTTCATTCTCTTCGCGAAAACCCTACCAAAAACTCTCTGCATACCTTGACCGCTGTCCACACTTTCTTCTGAGAAAAGAAAAATTTCCAACTTCTTTCCCTTAATCGAAACATGGCCAGACAGTCATCACACTCATCTTCCTAACCATCATCCCCTTCCCACGCCCTTGTCACCACGTGGGAGGCAGTCTTCTTTGCCGTCAGCCACTGCCTCACTGCCAAGCCCAAGCCAACCCCGAGAATCACCGGAAAACCCAGGCAAAAACCCTCTATGACCGTAACACCGTCCACCCACCGTGAGAGGCCAAGCACGGAGAGTACCCCTGCCACTAGACCTGAGGTGGCACTCCCAATACCTTCAAACGAAAGTGAGATGAAAAGAAAAGACAACAAGGAGGTATTCGGGAGTATCCTAAGCCATTTGGAGAGGGACGAGAGGTTGCCAGAGGCCAGAGTAGTAAACCAGCCCCTACCGTCGGAGGAGGAGTTAGCTTTAGCTTCGCGGAGGATGGCCCTTACCATCTCAGATCCTAAGGAGACTACCTCAACAAACTCCAATGAGGGACCCATAAGGGCTATTCTGGAGGATATGGAGGCGAAGAAGCGGCCGGAGAAATACGAAGAACAGAAGGAGGAGAGAAGAGTTGAAGAAAAATGGGCAGAGAAAGATGAAGTTGCCCGACTAGAGAAAGAGTAGAAGGAAAAGCGGATAAGTGAGAGAAAGCAACACAGGCGAGAATAGAAGCGCCTGAGGAAAGAGGAAGAGAGGAGGAAAAAATCGGAAAGCGTGGATGTTGATGGAGAATCAACCACCGCAAGGGTGGAAGTGGGGGTGTCAGCGCAATTTAAACCATCAACGCAACTACAAACATCATGGCCACATTCCAGACTAGTTGCGTCGGAGGCTTAACTCCACGGTTCGGATGACAAGAAAGACCCTGACATCTTCCCATTAATGCGGTGTCGCAAGGAGAATGCGCCGCAAGGGTCCACAAGAGACCCAAAAGTTTATGAACGCATAGAGAAGGAGAAGAAAGAAAGAAGAAGAAAGTTAGAGGAGAAGGAAGAAAAAATGGCACGGGCATGCCAAATCATTGCATCGGCCAATTTGGCCAGACAAATTCATGATGAGGAGGTTCGCCATGACAACGCAAGGGCAAAAAAAGAAGAGAAAAGAAGGCTCGAGGATGAGCAGCGCATTGCGCTCGCCTCGTAGCAGTTTGAAAAAGAAATGAGAGAAAAAGAGGAGGTAGAGAAGAAAGCAAAGGATGAAAAAGAGTTGCGTCGCAAAGCAAACATTCAGCGCACCAAAGAGTGGAAAAGAAAAGAAGTGGACGAATGGGAAAAGGAAAAGCAAGAGCAACAAAGAGTAGGAATGCATTCAAAGACAAAATTCTCGCCTTGCGTCCGCTCAAGATAAAGGCAAAGCAAAGGTGGAAAGTAGCGAGCTTGCGCCGGCCAGGAGGCACCCAAAAACCAAGAAGGAAAGTGATGATCTATGGATGGAAATGGGCTTCTTTCCTACGCTGGCACCACTACCAGATCTTATCATCGGCGTTATGGTGAAGCATGGGTGGGAAGCTTTCTGCCAATGCCCACCGATTGTCATTCCATCGGCAGTGAGGGCCTTCTACCATGGTCAGCTCCACGACACTGAAGATGCGGTGATCGTTGATGGGAGGGTAGTGTCATCTAGCGCAGAGGACATCAATCAGCTCTACCAATTAAAGAATTTCCCAGAAGCACCAGGTAACAAATTGATTGATGATCCTATCAAAGAAGATATGGAGGATGCACTAAACGTACTAACGCAACCGGGCACCAAGTGGTCGGTGTCCTTAACTGGTATCAAAACCCTCGCCTCCAACCGTCTGCTACTAGAAGTGCGTCTTTGGGTCTACTTAGTGAAGAGACGGCTCATCCCGATGTCACATGATAAAACCATTTCAAGGGATAGAGTCATGGCCGCATACTGCATTGCGCGCGACATTTCAATTGATGTGGGCAAGCTTTTTAAGAAGAAAATCTGAGGTTATGTTGGTCGTGTGAGAGGCCAGTACTTCTTTCCATGGATGGTTTCTAGCCTATGCCTATTTGTGGGCTTGGGCATTGAAGAAAAACCCATGTAAGAAGTCCACGGCATCATCAGCACGAAAATCCTGAGAATCCTTCTCAAAGATTCGCTGCATTGCCTTGAGCCTCCACCGAAGCGGCCTCTCATCGATTTAAATGCGCCGCAACCACCAAGACCTAAGAAACGGCGCTGCAATGACAAAGGGAAGGAAATCATCCAAGGAAATGCATCGCATCGGCAAACCAATTTACCCTTGGACCCTTTACCCTTAGTCATTCGTCCATCAAGCTCAATAGCTGAACCCCTTTCCCCTCTTCCCGAACAATTTACCAATCTCCTTCTCACGTCCGACTCCAACCCCGTATCACCAGTAGCTTCCATCCACCATCCATCTCCACCTCACTTTTCTCCGCAAACATCGCCACATGTTGATGACCCACACGGTTTGGGAGCAGGCCCTTCTGCTTACCACAAAATTATGCAGGTGAGACATCTACGGCACCACCTCCCACCGCATCCCTAGTTGTTTCCCTCGAAGTCATGTAGGGATTTTTATCTTAAGAACTATCCTTCTTCCACCATATAATAATGGAGTTGCGAGAGAGCAACGCAGAGCTACGTCAGGCGATGATCAACATTCAACGCAACATTTTTACCCTTCGGCTGAATCAAAGACAGATGGCCAAACGTAACCATGAGTACTTCAATTTCTTGACCGCATATTTACATGGTCCCATGGTGCCTCAACATCAACAGCTGATAACTTGTAGAAATACAAGTTATTTATGCCACCTTATCTAGATATTGCAACCAAAAGTTAGTAAATATGCACCTATTGTATGAAAATTAGCCTGGTATTATAATAATTATAAATGTTTGCAATTATACCCACTAACACTATAAAGATGGAAGACAAGCCGAATTTTACTCATTTTGCAG
Source organism: Benincasa hispida (assembly GCF_027475165.1). NCBI lineage: Eukaryota > Viridiplantae > Streptophyta > Magnoliopsida > Cucurbitales > Cucurbitaceae > Benincasa > Benincasa hispida. Next base: position 33,394,983 of record NC_143478.1, read on the forward strand.
GATACCAAGGCACCGCTTGCGTTCAAGGCTCACGAGAAACTGATCAATGCATCTCTGTCACATTGTGCTCGTCAATCAACAATGAAGATACGATTACTGCAATGACGGCGCAATGCGACAGTCGATCCAAAGCTGTGTTGCAATCGCATGCGGTAATAAAAACAACACCGCATGCAAACCCATGATCGAAAGATGCAGCTGAGCAATGCAAAAGCGGAGGATTGAGACACGTGTACAACTAACGGTTGTGCATAATTGATGGTCTGATTGCATAACAGAAGGAATAATATCCCTCCATCTTCGAAATTTCCATAACAATCAGTGGGGACCACAAGGCCGGAGTCAAAGACCTGCACCTATAACTAACCCATAAATTTTAGAGAAAAAAGATGCTACTTGATACGGGGTAAGTACTGCAAAACTATTGAGAGAAAAGGCTGAGTTGAGTGCTTAAGTGAAGAAATCAGGGAAGAAGACGAGATAAGGCCGAGAGGTGAATCTCAGATCTAATCTGCCAAACACCCGATTGAAAGCTCTGTGCAAAGATCCCTGCTAACAATGGAGCAAGCCTGAGAGGGAAGTGCTTCCTACCATCAAATCCATCCTATCTGGCAAGCAGATCTCCATCGAATCAGTGACAAGACATTGGCACTTGTTTGTATCTGTTCTATCTCTTTCATCGTTGTATTTCACTGTTTCTTTACCTCTGCATTCACACAATGTATCAAACGCTTAATAGAGATATTAAATGTTTCAATAGCTTTCATTTACCATTTTCTGTCTATTTCCGTTTACCCGTCAATCACTTTCTTCATGATGTCTTCTTAATTCCTTGATAAGCAATATGAATTAACCAAGTACTTAATCTGTGTTAAAGATATAAAATGCGTTTAGCTAAGGCATGCTAGATGGCATCTTCACCTGTGAAAGTAGAAGTGAAGATGCCATTCCGACCTATCGAGAGAAGGTCAGAAGAATGCGTTAACTAAAGCGAGCAATACTTCCAGACATGGAAGCAACCTTGCGTTCATTATGTTAGTCTCTGTTTCACCACAGATATGTGGGAGCGCGGTCGATCATGAAAGGTGTGCGTTAAGAGAAGAGTGGAACAACATTTGTAGCTTCAACGCAATTGAGAACTTGCGTTGTTATATTCTTTGTCTTTGTCTTTCTATTTTGTTCATAAGGCTTGCCGCCGCATTCCACGTTCTTTGCATAACTTTCACAGCCAGCTTGACCCCAACATCTTGTAACATGAAGCATGTATCTTGTATCATCTAGCTTAGGTTTATTGTATTTTTATTTTATTATCGCACCTTTACTGCTTTACTCTAATTTATTGCAATTTATATACCTATACAAACCAAACTTTTAAAGATTGAAAATATGGTTGCATATATCACGAATATACCACAATAACCTAAATCAGTCCCCATGTTCGACCTCGGATCACACCGAGAAACTTTCGGTGGAATTACACTTGGTTCCATCGTAAGGAAACTTGTGACAATGCATGTTATACTACATGAACATCCATAATTAACGCATATCTAGTGGTAGTATCGCATCATTTCGAGATAGAACATCATCAATCATACATCTCAGTGTTAGCGTATATAAAATGTCCAACAAGTTTATGGCGCCATTGTCGAGGAAATGGTAACGGGAACATGGACTTGTAGCTTAGATCATTGTACATCTTATGCCACAATAGTAGTAGCCTCTGTTCTTTCAAGAAGCGCCGCAAGGAGCTCCTCTACAATGCCCTCCTCACCAAGAGCCCCCACCGTAAAGATAAATTTAGGGGTGTACCACCTTCTCCTTTATATTTTTTAATTCTTTTTGCGGTCATTCCAATTTTTTTTATAGATAGCTATACCTTTGTATTCTTCTATATATGCTTACAATTTTGTGTTTGCGATCATTATAATTCTTTGTATACTTAGACAATTTTTATATAATTGAGTGATTATTCTTTCCTTATGTTTTGGCCTCTTTTTATCATCCTTTTTCAATTTATTGCGGTAATTCCTTTCTTTTCATTTGCGTTGTTTATTTGCACTGGTATGACGAGCATTATGCATAACCTTAGCGCAATTTCTTTATACATTGCATTTTCTGCCTAACACTTAGACAATTCATCGCAATAGCTCTACTTTACCTTCTTTATTACAAGGCTCTGCTCAAACCTTCTTTTCAAAATTTTGACTAAGTAATTTGCCTTTTCTGTCCAAAACAACGCAATGAGGACCTTGCGACTCTCTAAATTTGAGGGTGGGAAAGTTCTGAGTAGATGCGATCAAGCGGATGCGTTCATATCAGGCAAATGTGATCTTAAAAAAAAAAAAAACTTTGTTGTCGGGGCAAGGGAAAATCCCAACTTGATAAGAGTTAAGTCGTGAAAGGAACATGCTCGTAGTTGGATGTTCGCATGACACTCGTGGGAGCAAGCCAAAACGAAGGTAGGTTACCAGGATCGACACAATACAAAAAAAATAAATAAATAAGACAACTCTACTGACCAGCTAAAGTGAAAACTTGGCTAATGATCAAGAGTTGAAGTTGAGCTTGGTACACAACCGAAGTTGGATGCTCGCATGACACCCGTGGGAGCAAGCCAAAATGAAGGGTGTAACCATGATCAACGCTCTCTATAGGAAGACGCAAACCAAGCCACCGTATAAGATGTGCACTTCGTTGTTTTCACAAGAATAGGAAAAACATTCTTTTCAAAACAAGGAGAGAACCTTGAGTAGAGGTTTGTCTTAGGTAAGAATAAAGTAGAGCATGCTGAAGAAATATTCAAAGGATAGAAGGAACTAGTAATGTTGAGAAATTATGTAAAGGTGAAGCATTCGAAGTAGCCGATTGACGCAAAGTTAGGATAGGACTTGAGCTGAATTGCCTTAGTAGAGGATATGCTTGAGGACAAGCATATATCTAAATTTGGGGGTGTGATAACTTATAGAAATACAAGTTATTTATGTCATCTTATTTAGAATATGTGGCAAAAAGAAAGGAAAAGTTAAGTCAAATGTATAGAAATTGGCTTAGAAACGCAAAAGTTGTAAAGTGTTGGAAGCACACCCGCTAACCCCACTACGATGGCAAAATGGAATGTCCAAGTCTTTGTTTTGCAGGAAATAGGTCACCGCATGCGACGGTCAATCGAGAACGAAAAAGAGCAACACATTTGTAATGCATGCAACGATCGATCGTGGACGGAAAGATCAACGCATTAGCACCGCATGATTGATCGTAGATGAAAAGAGCGACGCATTCGCAAGGATTTCTGAAATTGTACAGCTTTTTTGTTGTACGATCTGACAAATTGAATGTGGAGTAAAGCAGACATTTCCATAAAGCCATGGTAGAAAAATCAGCTTTTCAGAGTGGGACAACTGACGAAGGAGGTGCCAAGGTCTATAAATAGCTACATCAATTTCAAAGAAAGGAGGCTGGTCTGAAGAGACAACTAGAGAAAATCTAGGAGAACGACGAGACAAGTTCGAAAGGGAAATCTCACGAGCCGGAAATTCTTTCACATTCCCAAAGAGAAGCTCTGTGAAAAGATCACTTCTACCTGGAAAACAAGCCTGAGAAGGAAGTTCTCCACCATATTCCTCCCACATGCCCGCAAGCAAATAGTCCCCGATCAGGATCCGTGTCAAGACATTGACACGCTTTCCTTATTTGTTCTCACTTTCTATTCATCGACTGTGTTCATTTATAATATTTCATTCATCCATCTGTACTAAACGCTTTATCGTTATCTTTTAATATCATTATCATATTCATCTTCATCTCTCTATTCTTCACCATACATTCACCGTCCATTTCTTCCAGTATGTGTAACTAATCCCTCAGGGTAAGGGGGAAGGATTAAGCGAGTAAGTTAATCCATGTTGAAGAAATTAGCTAAGTTTAGCTAATGCATGCTCAACGACATCTTCACTTGTGAGAGCAGAAGTAAAGATGTTAATCCACCTCTCGAAAGAAGGTTGGAAGAATGCGTTAACTAAAGCAAGAAGTATTTCCAGAGATGGAAACAACCTTGCATTCGCAACGTTCATCCCTGATTCACCATAGACATATGGGAACGCGACCGATCACTGAGAGGTGAAAGCCAAGGGAAAGCAGAACCTTAGCTGTGTCCTCAACATGATTGACGAACTTGCGATGTTCTTTCCCCCAACCCATTCTCTTTCTGACACATTTCACAAGACTTGCCACCGCATTTCATCAGATACTTGCACATCTTCACAGAAAGTTCTCTATTATTTATTTATTTATTTATCACCGCATTTTATTTTATCATCGCATTCTATTTTATCACCACATTTTATTTTATCATCACATTTTATCTTTCCAATACAATTCATTATTATTTTGTTTTCGGTTGCATATATCATATTAGTATCGCATTAATCATCGCAATCCCGTGTTCGACCTCAGATCACTCTGAATAACTTGCGTTGGAATTATACTTGGTTCTAGTGCAAGAAAACTTATGACACGCGTACTACAAGAACGCATACTACGAACGCATATCAGCATCATCGCATACTTTACCTTGAAACGTAGTATCACATTTATTATCGAGAAGCATGATTCATCACTACATACACGTCATCATCCACTACATCACTCCCATCCCATTATCCCATCTTTGTGGCGACTTTATACATTACATCGCATTTATGCATTACGTTCCATCCGCCGCAATTAAAATTCAATCTTACACATAACAAGCCACTCATAAAGATCAAATTTTGTTTTGAAAGTCTTTCTCCACTCATCTCTCACTTGCATTCAAATTTGATGGTAACCACTTTTAAGATCAATTTTTGAAAACAAGTTTGCACCATGTAATTCATCTAGCATGTCATCCAATCTAGGAATGGGATGTCGATACTTTACCGTTATTTTATTGATGGCTCGACAATCAACACACATCCTCCATGTTCCATCTTTCTTGGGTACTAAAATGACTGGAACTGAACAAGGACTCATGCTTTCTCAAACATAATCTTTATCCATGAGTTCTTCTACTTGCCTTTGGATTTCCTTGGCCTTGATTGGATTGGTCCTGTAGGCTGCCATATCTGGAAGCGTTGCCTTAGGTATGAAGTTAATTTTGTGCTCAATTCCTCTTAAAGGTGGTAGACCCGTAGGTCCATCTTCATGTGGAAACATGTCATTAAATTCTTGCAAAAGAGATTTAAATGCACTAGGAAAACCATCATTAGAGTTGGGTTTAGTTACTAAACACATTCCTTTGCATATAAGTTCAAAGTTTGGTGCTTCGAATAAAAACATATTCCTCTCTTCCCCCTTTCTCATAACGAAACTCACACTCTTTCTTTTTTTCCTCAAAATCACTTTTTTTTCTCTCTTGGTTTTCACTCACTTTTGCCCCTCACTTTTCTCCCTTTTTTTGCTCTTCTCCTTTAACTTATTTTCTTCTCTCCTCTCCTGATCCTCAAATTCTTTTCTTTTCTTTTCTAATTTCACTTGATCGCATTGTAATTCATATGGAGATAATGGAAGCAAAGTAAACTGCTTCCCATTCAAAATAAATGTGTACTTGTTCAACAAACCATCATATATGACTTCTCTCTCATATTTCCAAGGTCGGCCCAATAACATATCACCCTCATGCATAGGTACTACATCGCAAAGAACCTCATCCTTATATCTTCCCAAAGTAAAAGAAATAAGAACTTGGGAGTTTACCTTCAATTCTCCTTTGTTTGTTAACCATTGAAGTTTGTATGGTTTTGGATGTGGGCAAGTAGTGAGCTGTAGTCTTTTTACAAGAAAACTACTTACTACATTTGTGCAACTTCCACTATCAATCACCAAGCTACATGGGGTTCCTTCAATCAAGCACCTTGTGTGAAATAAGTTCTCCCTTTGATCTTCAAATTTCTCCTCCTTGTTCTGTACATTAAGTACTCTTCTTGCAACTAAGGATATGCATCATCGCATTCTTCCTCAAAACTGCCACCTTGATCATCACATTCATCTTCTGAATCAATAATTCCATTTCTTATGAACATGACTTTTTTATTGACACAATCTTTGCTCATGTGCCCAAATCCGTTACACTTCCAACATTGAATGGAACTAGATTTCTCTCTTTCCTCCTTTGAAGCTTCATTCTTTTTAGTATAGGTGCTCCCGGCTTCCACTCTTTTAGGAGCCACAAACTTCCCTTTTGCTTTACCCCTATTCACAAAACCAACCTTGTTCCAAACATTAGAATTTGAAAAGGTATTAGCTTTAGAATTATACCTCTTGGAATGTTCCTTTTCTTCTCTCAATTGTTCTTCAATTTTGATTGCATAATAATACATATCTTCCAAGTATAGTTGTGGATATCTATCAACGATATGAGCAATTTCTCGATTTAAACCTCCAAGAAATCTAAACATGGTGTCTTCTTCTTCTTCTCGAATATTTGCTCTTTCTATCAAAGTTTCCATCTCTTGATAATATTCAGCTACACTTTTTGTTCCCTACCTCAAAACTTGCAATTTAGTTCTCAAATCTCTTTCATAATGTTTTGGAACATACCTCTTTCTCATGGCTTCTTTAAGTTCTTTCCAAGTTTCAATGGGATCCTTCTCTTTCCTCCTTCTCTCGGATTTGAGATGTTGATACCAATTTTCCGCATGGTTAGTGAATTCGGCAATGGCAAGTCTCATCTTCTTATTCTCACTGAATGTGTTGCAATCAAACACATGTTCTATCTTCCTTTCCCATTCCAAGTATGCCTTCGCATCCGACATTCCAAAAAATGGTGGAATTTTGAGCTTGACTCTACTATCTCTATTTTCATGGATTCTTTTTCCTCGTCTAGGGTGCATATTATTTCTTCCTCTTCCTCTCATGTTTCCTCTTACTCCAATTTGTCTTTCTTGTTTAACTAAGTCAATTACTCCCTCATCTTCTTGTAAGACTCTTTGTTGTTGTGCCCTTCTTTCTTGTCTATCTTCCCTCATAATTTCCATCATGCCTTAAATGGTTTGAAGAATAGCATATTAGTATCTTGCACTTGTGGTACTCCTTCACCTTGTGACATTTTAAAGTTAGTAATAAAAGGACCTCACCACACTTCTCACTAATTTCACTCAAGAACACTCGTGTTTATCACTCAAGGGTAGGCTTTTGGTACTAGGTCAAAGATGTAAGAGTTGGCTTATATTTGTGCAATCTCACTAAAGTTTGATAAAAAAAACCAATTCAAAATGATCAACTCTCACAAACTAAGACTAGAGTAACTAAACTTAGGCTAAAAATAAAACAAATCTAGATTTTTTTTCTCAAATGAATAACAAGAAACTTTCATATGCTTTGGATTTTTTATTTCTTTTCTTCTTCTTCTTCTTCTTTTTTTTTTTTTTTTTTGCTAATGTTTTTTTTTCTTTTTCTTTCTTTGTTTTTTTTTTTGCTAACTTTTTTTTCTTTATGATCCAAGAGTTAATTTGAAGAATTTTTCAAGACAAGTTGTAGTATGTCTTGTTACAAGATGTAAGCAATTTCTATGGAGAAAAAAATTGAAATAAAGTAAAGATAACACCTCTAAAGTTGGCCAAGAATGATGAACAAATGCTCTGATACCAAATAATAAGCTCCCGCGATGCTTGTTGGATGCAAAGCTAGAGGTCCTTCTAGGATCCTTACAAACACTCACAAAGAAAGCTACTTAGATCGAGCTTAGAATCTATGATGGTCACTCTTAGATCCTAAGACAACTCACTTCAGAATTAGCTTGATCAAGACTAATCCAAGGAATTGATTTAAATATCAAATCTAAAGCAAGATTTGAAAGAAAAAGGCAACACCAAAGGGTCACAAGCTTTTTACTATCAATAATCTGAGTTTTGAAGAATGTTACAAGCCATTTTATAGGTCAAATGGTCGTGGATAGACCAAGAAACTCAAAAGTCATTCAAATACAATTAATTGCAAATTGTAGAAAATAACACCTAGAAACTTGAAACTTTATTGCATACTAAGTTATAAGTCAAAATGCAAAACTAAGAATGTAGAAAGTCTTCAAATTGCCTTAAATATCTCCTCTAGAAGGTGGCAAAGTAGTTATGCACGTTTGACAAGGTTTGACATCACATTTCCCCATGCAGTGCACACTTGACAGCATTTTCTTCACAAAATCTGCACACTTTTTTTTTTTTTTTACCACCGTGCCTTCCAAACGATAGGACTTTTCCCGTACCATCTTCATGCCATTCTCTTCTTGACTCATCGAACTAACATTATATAAAACTTTGGTCTCAAAATTATTGTCAGTTCTTGTGAATTTGCTAGTTTTTGAAGATGTAGTGTGAATACCTCTTGAATCTTCTTTGCCTTGCTTCTTGTAATTGGTCCTTTAGGTACATGCAATGGTCCAATGGTTGAATTCACATAACGGAGAGTGCTCTTGTATAGGCTCTAAAAAAAACTTAAGGATTGTTTTCTTTTCTCCGACGCGCGCTTACTGTTTCTCTTTGGGCGATCGAACGACAGGGGGTTCAAAATGAAAATATTTTTCATTTTAATTCATCAGTTACAATAACCGATGGATCCCACTAACCCGCGTTCGAACGTGAAAATTGGCATAATTATAATATAATTAATCAATTAATTAATAAATAAATATAATCATATTATATTTTTATCCTATAGTTTGATATCACATATCTACTATAATATTTTCTCCTCTACTTGATATAAATCATATTTATATCTAATTTCCTCCAAAATAATGTATCTCATACATTTAGCCAATTATATCATATATAATCGAACTTTCTCTTGTCAATTTAAACATTCAAATTAACCCAAACACTGGTTATCAACTTTATCATAGCTACCCAGGGGACCTAATGAACCTGTGGCTCGAAGCTCCAACGGTCCGTGAATAGCTGACTAAACTCTTTAGCCACGAGATCCACCATCTGTTAACTATCAGGCATTCCACTAAAGACCAACAGCTGAACTCTTCTTACCACAGATATATTTCTGGGTCCATCGAATATAACCAATCATAAGTACGATGACCCTTCACAGATGCTCGTAAGTACAGCTGGGCCAAATTACCGTTTTGCCTCTATAGTTACATCTCATTCCTTAAGTACCACTGATTTCTCTAATGAACAATACAACATAGTCCAACTATGTATGAACACCTCTCGAGCTAAGAGAAGGTGTGTGGCGCCACATCGTTCAAGCTTCGGAATCAGCCCTTAAGGGAGCTGTCTATCTACTTACCCCTGCCTCGAGGAAGGAGTGAATTCCATCTTATGTAGCTGAGTTCCCAGCTCCCAAATCAGACGAACCCTAAAATGGTAGGTTTAAATCGGTGATTTGGTGACTCGCACCCATACAAATCAAAGGACCGCCCTCAATGGCAGGAGTTCTCAACTCACTCAAGATTGAGGTCATGTTACCTATGGTCATCCTAGTGAAGTGAAGTCTCTGTCATGAATGGTGTTATATAACGAGGAGTTAACACTTTGTGGTCAGGTCTTATACAAACTCTTTGTATAGGACGCCCCCGCTTACATGTCCCCAACACGAATGATCAGGATCAGACCATCTATGATAAATCACAACACTTATGACCATTCCACAAGGCGGGCCACATCTGTAGCATTACTAGGATAAGGTTTCTCTCCTATATCCATATACTAAAAACCATTTTGGTTATCACTCAAGACATGATCCACTTATATATCACCACATACATGCTTGAGTCACATATAGATAACCAGGGATTTTATGTTTATTGGTTTGTGGTAAAGCAAATAAAACAAGTAACTAAGAAAAATACAATATGTGAAGTAAATATCATATATTAACAACACAAGCGTTCGTACATATTGTTTACAAACTATAGGACACGAGATTTTAGGGCATCAACCCCAATAGTATCTCATACATCACACCGCTCATATCAGATATAATCGAATTACCTCTTATCAATTTGAACATTTCAAATCAACACCAAGAACTGATTATCAACTTGAATACATTGAGCTACTAAGGGGATCTTATGGACCTATAGCTCGAAGCTCCAACGGTACATGAATAACTGACTAAACTCTTCAGTCATGGGATCCACCATTTGTTAACTACCAGGCACTCTACTAAAGACCGACAGTTGAACTCTTCTTACTATAGATATATTATGTGTCCATATTAACCAATCAATAGAGCGATAACCCTTCACATATCGCTCGTAAGTATAGCTGGGCCAATAACCGTTATGCCCCTGTAGATACATCTAACTCCTTAAGTACCACTAATTCTTCTATTGAACATAAGTCATAGTTCTACTATGACTGAGTCCTCTCTTCCAAAGAAAAGTTGTGGCCACTATGTTCAAGACCCAGAATCAGCCTTTAAGGGAGCAATCTATCTACTTACCCCTACTTTAAGGAAGGAGTGAATTTCATCTTGTGTAACTAAGTTTCCAGCTCCCAATTCAGACAATTCCCCAAAAAGGTAGACATATTGAGTTGACAATCTGGCCACTCTCACCCATACTAATCAGTGGACCACCCTCAAAGGCAGAAGTTCCTAAACATTGAGGATGGAGGTCATGTCACCTATGGTCGTTTAGGTGAGATATAAGTCTCAAGTATCAATAGCATTATATACAGAGACTAGTCATCTCGTGGTCTGGTCATATACAAACTCTTTATATAGGACACCCCCACTCGCATGTCTCTACATGAATGATCAGAATCTACCGTCTGTAGTAGTTCACAACACTTGCAAACCTCAACAAAGCTGGGCGTATCCATAGTGTCACCAGGATCAGGTATCCCTCTTTAATCCTTATACTACAGACCTATTTAGGTTATCACTTAAGGCATGATCCACTTGTATATCTCATATACATGCTTAAGTTTACATATAATGACCATGGAGCTTTGTTTATTGGATATGAGTAAATGCCAAATAAAATAACTGTTATTTTATTCATAACAATATGTATAGATTAAAAACTATGAGACTCCGGGAAAATTAGGACACCAATCCCAACATAATTGCCATGTTGAATAATTGGTCTTTCCAAAACTATAGGATCAACTTCAACTCTACATAAAGTAACTTCCTCAATGGTTTCATCCACTCGGACTCCACCGACAATTTCTAGTAAATCTAGTTGTTCATTTTCAACATCATCCACTTTTGGTATATCCCATATTCGCTTATTTTTTACTACTTGAACAACTTTCCAACTGCTTTCGTATTTTATATCATCGGTAAAAGATTTATTGTGCTTGGATAGCAAAGATGAAAGGTTCATCAACATTATTTTGGACTACTTGAATAACTGAATATATTTCAAAATATTCGATGATTTTTTAAATGGGTTATACTGGAAACAAAATTGAAAGAACCAATATATCTAATTTTATATTGAAAGAACCAATATTCTAGGCATCCACCATTAAAGGTCTCTTTTGCAAGACAATGAACTATATCATTATTGATTCAAGTAACAAAAAATTATATCAACCATTAGGCAACTTGAATTCTCCATACAAACACATTAAAATTACAAAAATTGATATTTTTTAGATCACAATCAAAAGAAATTAACTTTTTTACAAAAAAGATATAATAAAAAGTAAAAAGAAAAAAGAAAAAAAGTATCTCTTCAACTTCCTACAAAGGTTATTTGGATTTTGGTTTTGATTATGCCACCAAAACAATCAAAAAAAACTTTCAATCATAATATGTATATTCAAGAACTAAAACTTGTTTTCTTGCTATTTTTTATCATGTATTTTCCAAAAATCAGAGATGAGAGAAAATTTTGAAATTAACTTTTAAAGATATTCTTTTTTATCTTCTATTGGCGGCAAACGACAGCGACACTATCTCTTTATCGGCAACAAACGACGGTGGCAAAACTAACTCAATATTGCCTAGAGTTTCAATTTGGGGGAAGAAGAAAGGCAATCGATCTACCTTCTCCCTGATTTGGTTTTTATACCAAATCTCTCGATGGCTATCGAAGGCTGTCGGGAGATCTGCAGGGGAAACTTCTGACAAATATATAACTCGTCGGAAGTTCATATAACTCTCGACGGGTAATGTACCACCATCAGGTGATAGTTTCAATCTCTCGACGGATAGTATACGTCATCGGGAGTTCTTCCTAACTTCCGACGTGTCCCTTACGTATTCGGGAGAGACCCTATCTCCCAACGACCGATCTCCTGACACCGGATTTAAGCGTTGGGAGATCCTCTTTTTCCTGTAGTGTCTCTTCTAGCAACAACATTATGAAGAGGGAATATTCTTTTCATGGTTTGGTCTTATACAAACTCTTTATATAGAGTAGCTCCGCTCACATGTATCCACATGAATGATCAAGATCAGATCGTTTGTAGCACTCTACAACAATTGTAACAACTACAAAGGGGAACCTATCCGTAGTGTCACCAAGATAAGCTACCCAACCTTGTCCATCTACTACAGACCATTTAGGATATCACTTAAACATGATCCACTTGTATATTGGGTTTTATGTCCTAAGATTCGTGGTTTGTAAACAATAAAACTTATTCTGAATATTCAATAAGTGGTTATTGTAAATATGTATTTGCTTATTTCGTTTTAGAAATAAATCCAATAAACTAAAAGATCCATGACTATTACATGAGTACTTGAACTTTATGTGGAGACATAAAAATGGATCAGGTTTGAGTAAAGTCAAAATGATCTATAGTATATGAATAAGGTTAGGTGCCTTATTCTGGTAACACTATTAGATGCGGCTCACTTTGTAGTTGTTACAAGGTATTGTAAAGGGCTACAGATGATGTGATCCTAATTCATACATGTTTTGTTATGAGGAGTGTGGGCGTCCTGTGCAATGGGTTTGTATAAGATTGGACCAGGAAAAAAGTCATTCTTACTTTATAACACTGTTCACTGTTTAAAACTAACTATTTCAAAGCGATGACTTAGGTAACTTAACCTTAATCCTGAGCTAACTATGAACTCCTGTTTATTCGAGAATCCTTAGATTTGAATAGGTGAGGGTTGACTCAACAATGCCGACTCAATAAACCTCCATTTCAGGGGTAAGACCGGGTAGATAGCTAGAGACATAGGGTGCAAGATGGAATTCACTCCTATCCGCTTCTAGGGACAGTAGAGAGGTTATTCCCTTAAGTGCTGACTCCGAATCTTGAACAAGGGGCCCTACCCTCTCATTGGCACGAGAATGACTCAATTTGTTGGTTGGATCACTAATCAATTGTTCATTAGAGGATCAATGGGACTTAAGGAATAAGAGGTAATCTCGGGGGTAAAACAAACATTTAACCCAACCGTTATTACGAACAACCTGTGAAGGGTTAACTTACTAATTATGGCTATATTGAGTGGACATAATATATCTATAGTAAGGGGAGTACAACTATGGGCTTTAGTGGAGTGACCCATTAGTTAACGAATGGGGGTTAATTTGGTGTAAAGAGTTTAGCAAATTAATCTCGGATCGTTGGAGCCTATGATCTATAAGTCCACAAGGTCCCCCTACTAGCTCGTAAATGGATTAACTTTAGAGTAACGTGATAAGTTGATTTGAAACGTTCAAATTAAATTAAGGAAATTAGTAATTATATGTGATATAATTACACGTTTAATTTTAGAATTAAAAGGAATTGGAGAATTAATTAATATTTAAATATGTTTTAAATATTAAATTCATGAAGGTAGAATTTGTGTAAAATTAATTTAATATTTCATATTAAATTAATAAGAATTAATTAAACTATTTAATTAATTATTTATTATTAATTTTATTAGAAAATTAATTCATAAATTAATTTTCTAATAAAATTAATAAAGTTTTCATTTTTTGAAATCAAAATTGTTTTGAGAAATCAATTTGAAATTAGGAAAATTGGAAAAATACAAATTTTGTGAAAAGTTGGAAAACTCCACTCACCTTCATGAAGTTGCTCACACTAAACCCATTAAATTATGCTTCAAATCTCCAAGCATGAGCTGTATCTCATGCAAGCTTCTCCATTGCATGATAGTCCTGCAATAAATAGAAAAGACTGAAGTAGAATTGAAGCATACATCAGTTGAGTTTTTGCTGAAAAAAATCGAGTTGAAGAAGGTGTTCTTTAAGTGGGTGCAACAATGGGTTCTTCTCCAAATTTCCTTCATTTAAGCTTATTTTGAGTCCCACAACTCAATCTAAGGCTCCAAGAGAATATTAGGAAAGACCTTGATGTGGTTCACAAGAAGATTTGGAGAAGATTTGCAGCTGAATTCAAGATTCAAAAGGTTCTACAAAGGTATGTCATGAAACCCTCTTATTATTGTACGAGTATGCTTCATTTATAGCCAAAATTGATGAATTAGAATTCTTATTGATCCTTGTTGCTTCCGCTGCATGTTGATATACTCCTACAATTGGTATCCGAGCATCATTTAAACATTCAATTTTGTTTAATTTTGATGTGGTGGGTGTTTTTCATGAGTTGATCAAGTTTCAAGCGAGATTCTGGTGGAATGTTTGGGCAAGATTTCAAGTTCAAGCGAGATTTTGAATCAAGTTTGAGCGAGATCTCTAGTTCGAATGAGATTCTAATGGAATTTTGAGTGAGAGATCGAGTTCGAGCGAGATTTTGAATTGAGTACGAGCGAGATTTCAAGCATGGAGTGAGAGATCAATTTTGAGCGAGATTCTTGAATAGGTTTCAGCGAGAGATCGAGTTGGAGCGAGACTTCAACGAGAAGTGAGATTTTGAACCAATTTAATGAGTTTGACCCGTTCACTGAGTGAGGACCATCGAGGATTGACCAGTTTTCTTCAAACTCAATCCAGTTCAGCTTCAAAAGGGTTTTAGCTGGTTCAGTTCAGGAGGTCCACATCTGGTTCAAGCTGTTTGGATTTGGTTTGGAGCGGTTCGAGCAGCTCGAAAGCGGTTTGGAGCTGTTTCTTGCTGTTTTTGTAATTCTTAGGCCTTTGTTTGCTTGTTTACGCTAAAATTAAAACCATATCAATATGTATTTAATTATTTATGCATGTGATGTATGTTAATTAAATAAATCTTATATGTGCATATAGTATGCCATGTAGATTTTAAATTTCAACATAGGAAGTATGTTACATGCATTGAAAGTATGTTATAAAATGTTATAATATTAATATGCATGTTTGGGGTTTCTTTTATTTAATATAAAAGTTATATTAAATATTGAATGCCTTTGATGTATGTTGTGGATGTTTAGTATGTCTAAAATTTTGTAAGGTGTGATAAAATTGGGTTAGATATTTAAAATCCAACACAAAGAACAACTGCATGCTCACGTAGGTTAATCGCTCGTTTTAATAGTTAAAATAGGTCGCTAAACTTATAAAAGTCAAGTTACAAACTCAATCGGTCCTGCCGAAGGCTGGAGGTATTTAAGTTAATGGTCTACAAAACACCTCCAACCTGGGGATTATGGCCGAATTATTGAGCGTTGTTAACCGGTTTTATAAGCAATACGTGAACGATGTGAGATTTTAAAACTAGTTTATCACCTAGACATCGTAAGTTAGATCCAATTATAAACGTTATATTAGATAAACACCTAGACTTAGGTTGTTTAATTAGCCAAAACAAACCTAAGAAACGTATACCCCGTTTATTCATTAGACCACTTCAGTGGAAGTTTAATAACATATATGATATTTTATTAGAACACTTCAGTGAAAATAAAATAACGTATATGATATGTTAGAACATTTCAACGGGAGATTAATAAACATATATCATTTCTAGCTCTCACGTCCCTAAGAGTTCACAATCGAAATTAATGTGGCACTTCGTATCACCCTTGGAGTGACTTCCATTCGAAAAGTGTTTACATGAATTAAGATTTTGGTGAATAGGGGAAGTTGTTCACTTTAAAATCAAATGTGATATTTCGATTTTAAAATTTTCACGTTCTTAAGATGTTCAAATCGAAAGGTTCATGCGGCACTTTGTGTCACCCTGGGAGTGACCTCCATTCGAAAAGTGTTTACATTAATTGATCATGGTGAATGAGAGGAAGCGGTTCAGTGGAAAATCAGATATATGATATATTGATTTCAATTCTCACATCCCTAGATAATTCCCACTGTGAGATCCATGCAGCACTTCATGTCACTTAGGAGTGACCTCCATTCGGAAAGTGTTCGTCATAGACCAAGACCAAAGTGAATGGGGGTAAGTAGTTCATAGTAAGTAGGTGAAGGATATGTGTATATTCTATGGTCTCTTCTGTTGGTTTGAACAACGAGATTCCTATGTTGTGCCTTCTTGTCGTCTTTAAGTCGACCTCGCTAGTCATTTAACGATGACTATCCCCTCGGAGGGTTTTAACATAGGATTCGGAACAACTTAAACTTTAGAAATGGATAGGATTTCTAAAGTCGGTTTCAACTTTGGCTTTCCAACTTCGGGAGCATCATTGGGATCAGACTTCTGAGATCTAAAAACAGAGGGTTACACTTACACAATTACTAAAGAGTTAGTAATTTATGACAAAATATGATAACTAAATAACTATCGAAATATGAGTTATTCTGGAGATAGTATTTAGTCAAGAATGTCTTATTGTAGTATCATTGCAAAAATAATCTTGGGTATATTATTCCTTTGCTAAAAACTTGATTGGATTTAAAAGAAATTCACTTATAAAATCTGTTTATATTTTTTCAGAATGACAAGTTCACTAGTACAATTATTGGCATCTGATAAACTGATTGGAGATAAATATGCAACTTGGAAATCAAATCTGAATACTATACTGGTGATAGACGATTTACGGTTCATCTAAACAGAGGAATGTCCTCCCATTCTAAGCTCTAACGTAAACCGAACTGTTTGAGATGCGTACGATAGATGGATTGGGGTGAATGACAATGCTCGTGCATATATCCTCGCTAGCATATATGATATTTGGCGAAGAAATACGAGGTTATAGGTACTACCAAAGAGATTATGGAATCTCTACGAGAGATGTTCGGACAACCGTCCTTTTCCCTTAGGCACGATGCTATTAAGTACGTTTACAAATGTCACATGAAAGAGGGGGCCTCTATTCGTGAACATGTCCTAGACATGATGGTCCACTTAAATATGGCGAAAGTCAATGGGGTTGTCGTTGACGAGAGAAGTCAACTCAGTTTTATTCTAGAATCTCTTTCGAAGAGTTTTCTACAGTTTTACATGAACACGCTTACGAATAAAATTGAATATAGTTTGATTACTCTTTTAAAGAGCTACAAACTTACCAAATAATATTGAGAGTTAAAGGTTTGAAACCGGAAGTACACGTTACTACTACTGAGAAGAGAGGAACGTCCTCCAAAAAACCTGATGTTGCTTCCTCTTCATAGAGTAAAAGTATTCCTATTAAGAAGAACAAGGGGAAGGGGAAGAAGAAAACCACTAGGAGAAAAGGCAAGGCTAATGCTACAGACAAAGGAAAGTGTTTCCACTGCAACGAAGAAGGACACTGAAAGAGGAACTACTCTCAGTACCTTGCTGAGAAGAGAGTAAAGAAGGCAAAACAGGTAAACTAGTTCTTGAGGATTGCTTGCTCAACTTAACGAGTGGAAGATGTTATTGTTTGAAGATAATTTTATCTGTTTTTGTTATCTAGTAAAGAACAAATTGTATATTTTTTGTTGTAAATAAAATATTCATTTTCGAAAATTATGTTTTTTCTATCTCATAGCAACTTCTGTTAAGAACCAACATAGTTAAAAGTCATTTGCAAATATTTAGATATTTAAAACGCTAGAAATCAATTAAGGCAAGTAGTTATTTAACCTAAATGATAAGTTTAAAACACTTCAAAAGTTTAGAGTGTACAAAACTTGTTAGGTAAAACTGAAATACTTCGATTGGATCAAAGTATAGAAAGTTTATGATTTCTAGGTCTATTTGATAGAACATGAAATCCAGTGACAAACTTTCTAGTTGCCTTAGATTGTTTTCTCAACATCATTGGAATATTGTTCCAAATCACCTTGTATTATTTGTTTCCCTAAAAACTTGCATAAATCAATAAAGAGTTATTGAATTAACAATGTAAACAAAGTTGTTTAAATAAATCAGATGCGTCTTAATCAAAGAGTTGAGAGTACCTCAATATTGCAGGAGGAATGTATGACTTCCTAGCCATTATTGAGAAACAAGTGAGAATAAGATGCATTCCCCATATAGTTTAATAAAAACTCAATTATATATAAACATGTTTACAACGATTCTCTCGAATAAAGTATTTGAGAATTACCTAATAAGACTAGGAATACCAGATAAATAACCTAGGGTAATAACCTAGGGTAAATAGGAGAAAACTGGGTATGGGATACCGAATGGTAAACCATGGTTTTGGAATGCCCTAGTTTATTGTATTTCTCTGTAAAACTTAGAAACACAGTTTTATATATTTTGATATATAAGTTACCACTGAGTTTTAGTTCAAGTGGGAGTTTATTGGATTTTATGCCCT
This sequence comes from Benincasa hispida, assembly GCF_027475165.1. Taxonomy (NCBI): domain Eukaryota; kingdom Viridiplantae; phylum Streptophyta; class Magnoliopsida; order Cucurbitales; family Cucurbitaceae; genus Benincasa; species Benincasa hispida. Next base: position 33,413,529 of record NC_143478.1, read on the forward strand.
AAAACTTATGGTTTGTAAACAATAAAACTTATTCTGAAAATTCAATAAGTTGTTATTGAAAATATGTATTGCTTATTTCGTTTTAGAAATAAATCCAATAAACTAAAAGATCCATGACTATGAGATAAGTACTTGAACTTAACTAAAAGATCCATGACTATGAGATAAGTACTTGAACTTTATGTGGAGACATAAAAGTGGATTAGGTTCGAGTAAATAGTCAAAATGATCTATAATATATGAATAAGGTTGGGTGCCTTATTCTAGTAACACTATTAGATGCGGCCCACTCTGTAGTTGTTACAAGGAGTTATAAAGTGCTACAGACGATGTGATCCTAATTCGTACATATTTTTTCATGAGAAGTAGGGACGTCCTGTGCAATAGGTTGGTACAAGATCGGACCATGAAAAAAGTCACTCTTACTTTATAACGTTGTTTACTATTTAAGACTGACTATTTTAAAGCGATGACCTAGGTAACTTAACCTAAATCCTAAGCTAACTATGAACTCCTATTTATTTGGGATTATCCTTAGATTTGCATAGGTGAGGGTTGGCTCAACAACGCCGATTTAATAAACCTCCATTTCAGGGGTAAGATCGGGTAGATAACTGGGGACATAGGGTGCAAGATGGAATTCACTCCTACCCACTTTTAGGGATAGTAAAGAGGTTGTTCCCTTAAATGCTGACTCCGGGTCTTGAACAAAAGGTCTCACCCTCTCATTGGCCTGAGAGGGATTCAGTTTGTTGATTGGATAACAAATCAATTGTTCATTAGAGGATCAGTTGGACTTAAGGAACAAGAGGTAATCTCGGGGGTAAAACAGATATTTGACCCAGTCGTTATTACGAACAACCTGTGAAGGGTTAACTTACTAATTATGATTATATCGAGTGGACATAATATATCTACAGTGAGGGGAGTACAACTATGGGCTTTAGTGGAGTGACCCATTAGTTAACGAATGGGGGTTAATTCGGTGTAAATAGTTTAGCCAATTAATCTCGGATCGTTTAGAGCCCATGATCTGTAGGTCCACAAGGTCCCCCTACTAGCTCGTAAATGGATTAACTTTAGAGTAACGTGATAAGTTGATTTGAAACGTTCAAATTAGAATGAAGGGAAATAGTAATTATATGTGATATAATTACACGTTTAATTTTAGAATTAAACGAAATTGGAGAATTAATTAATATTTAAATATGATTTAAATATTAAATTCACGAAGGTGGAATTTGTGTAAAATTAATTTAATATTTGATATTAAATTAATTAAAATTAATTAAATTGTTTAATTAATTAATTATTATTACTCTTATTAGAAAATTAATTTATGAAATTAATAAAGTTTTCATTTTTTGAAATCAAAATTGTTTTGAGAAATCAATTTTGAAATTGGGAAAATTGGAAAATTACAAATTTTGTGAAAAATTGGAAAAATCCACTCACTTCATGAAGTTGCTCATATTAAACCTACTTAAATTATGCTTCAAATCTCCAAGCATGAGCTGCATCTTATGCAAGCTTCTCCATTGCATGATAGTCCTACAATAAATAGAGAAGAATGAAGTGGAATTGAAGTATGCATTAGTTGAGTTTTTGTTGAAAAAATTGAGTTGAAGAAGGTGTTCTTCAAGTGGGTGCAACAGTGGGTTCTTCTCCAAATTCCCTTCATTCAAGCTTATTTTGAGTCCTACAACTCAATCTAAGGCTCCAAGAGAATAGTAGGGAAGACTTTGAGGTGGTTCACAAGAAGATTTAGAGAAGATTTACAGCTGAATTCGAGATTCAAAATGTTCTATAAAGGTATGTCATGAAACCCTCTTACTATTGTATGAGCATACTTCATTTATAGTCAAAATTGATGAATTAGAATGTTTATTGATCCTTGTTGCTTCCGCCGCGTACTGATATACTCCTACATTGTATGTCTCCACATACATGTTTAAGTTACAATAGATAACCTTGAATCTTAATTTATTGGTTTTAGGTTAATGCAACTAAATGTCATATAAAGTACAACTTATTTTATTAGATAAATAAAAATTTGTACAAATATAATTACAAACTATAAGACCACGAGATTTAGGACATCATCTTCAATAGTTGATAGAGTGTAATATTACTCTAAAGTGTGTATCATCGATACACTATAATTATATTGTTGGTATATAATTTTAATGATATAATACTCATACACTTTTGATATAATGAATACTAGCACACTATTAGTACACCAATATTATACTAAAAATGGATTTTGAATGAGATGTTGATACATTACTTATACACAAGTATAGTATTTAAAATTACATTTTGAATTATGGTTTATATACTACTGGTGTATTGGTGATGCACTATTGATCCACTACTATACACTAATATAATATTTAAAATTGCTTAATGATTAATTTGTATCTGATTTACTATTGATATACTTTGAGCATTAATAAAAATGAATGTTGATCGATGTCTAATATACTACTCATATTTACTTAAAATTTCAATTAAACAAAATATGCATACTTTGCTTTAAAATAAATTACTGATTGATATTTGATATACTACTAATATGTTGTTAATGTACTTCAAATATCAATGAAATGATATACACAATTTATTTAAAATAATGATTGATTGATATTTGATTTACGATTGATATACTTAAAAAATAAATAAGATGAATGTTAATTGTTGTGAGATAGACTATTGATATATTTGAAATATACATCATCCAAAATATACAGATGAGAGAAGATTAAAAGATTTAAATAGAAAATCGAATTGAATCGGTTTGGTAATTTGTCAACTTCAATTTGTCCCTGTCCCAATCCAACAAATGGAATCTTAAAAAAAATAAAAAAAACAAAAGAACAAAACAAAACATGTTTTTGTTACATTAATCAAAATAAATTGTTTTGGTGGGAGGGACCTTTTATAATCATGGATCTGAAATTCAAAAAAACTTGACAGAATTCAATTTGTAGGAATATTTGGGATAAAGAGTAATTATTATAGTCCTAATTTATTATAGTATGAGTTATTATCGTTTGTGTTTGGACGTAGATTATTTTAGTTTGAGTTATAATAATATGTATTTAAGGTGTAAACTATTTTAGTTTGAAAAAAAAATAGTAAATTAAAAAATAAAAAATTGATGAATATAAAATAATAAAAACGGTAATAAATAATAAAGACTATAATAAATAGAAGTTTTAAAATAGTATTCACCTTAATTAATTAAGGATTTTAAAATAACATTTATCATAATAAGAGGTAGTTGTGAATAATCTTTGTCCCAAATGATGCTCAGTGATTCTCCCAAATTCAAATATTATATTAAAAGAAAAATGTAACAATGGGTATCACTGGTGGATTTACTATTACTCTATTGTTAAACAATACAAACCTTTTAGCTTTTTCTCCTCCATCATTATCCTTAGCAAGATGTTTGTAGGTTATTTATTTACTACATATATATGTATATATATATTAAATATTTAATTGGTGTTCCCTCTTTTTTTTTAAGTGGCATAGGTGTTCGTTCTTTTTTGGATCAATATTTAACTGGACAAATGTTAATCCTACCTACCATGTATATGCATAATTCTTCCTATTAATTCACTCATTTTATGACTTGTTTGAAACATTTATGAATAGCTTGAAATCCACAACATATATGATTTTTTTCCAAATACCCTTTAAAGTGTTCACAAAGAGAATTAGAAACTGGAAAAGTACTAAATAATTTGAGCTAAATTATTAATCTAGTCTTTATTTTAAAATTTTAAATTTCATCTCTATAATTAATAATTAATTAAATTTCATAAATCATCTTTGAATTGGTTTTTATTCGTCCTATTTGATTTCTCTTCATTTTTACTTAATTTTAAAACTATAATACAATCAACTTTACACAGTTAACTAAATAGAAAGTATCAATTTATTGTCGAAAATGTGTTTTGTAAGGTTTGGTGTAACGCCTCAAGCTTAGAAGGAGGACATAAATGAACCAAAATCATATCTGAATGAGAGGAACCCCAAGGATATGAAAGTATGATTAAGAAAGGATTTAAAAGAATTAAACATCACTACTTATACCAACAAGGTGTACCTTCCTTTTCGGTGACTCAATCATAGAAACACACTTAACGTTGGAGCAATCCTATATTGGGTAACCTCCTAAGAATTCCTAAAAAATGCATGTGAGTGAGGACAAAACATACTAAATGGACTAGTATTGGTTTGTGGGGATAATTTTCACTTCTATAAACATTCAAGAAAAATAAGGATGACGTAACCAGGTTGAAGGGGATGTAGGAAAATATCTAGACAATCAGATGTCAAATTTGGATTTCGAATCCGAGTCTGATTCCTAGGCTTTTCTTAAGCATTTCTTTTAAGCCAGGTAGCGACTTTCAACTCTTTCAAGTCTTTTTAAACCATACTTCATATGTGATCTCAATTCATCCATGTTCCCCCCTAAACTTAGAGTATTACGGTTTGATTAAACCACCAAAGTGAGCATAGTTCAACTGACATACTAATGTGTTAGCAACTAAAATATTTGTAATTCGAATCATCCTACCGTTTATTAGAAAAAAGCTCAATAATGAAGATATGTTTTTGGAAACAGACTCCACAATGGTATGATATTGTCCATTTTGAGCATAAACCCTCGTGGACTTGTTTTCACAATCTCAATTTTTTTTTAATTCCCACATACTATTCCCAAACATTGTTTTCCCATGCACAACCAAACATAGTCATCCTTGATTTAATTTTATTCCAAGACATCCTTAATTTATGGGTATTGAGAAAACCTCAATCAAAATGGCTCCTTAAACTCATTTTTTCCAAAATAAGGGAAAGAGAGAAAAAAAGGGGAAAAGACTAAAAAACCTTCGGGAACGAGCATAATGGAATTGACTTTATATATTTTAGGTCGAATTCATTTACACCATTTTGCTTTTGAAATTTGATGTTGTTACACATTATTTTTTATACTCTATTTATCTCTTAATATATTTTTCCAAAGTAGAATAATCAATTGAAAAAGAAATAATAAAAAAAGAAGAGCAAGAAGGAAAATTTTCACAGATAAAAAAATGTCAAACTATTTACAAAAATAAGAAAAAAAAAGGTCTATCAGTGATAGATTTGTATCAGTTTCTATCACTATAATATCAATGATAGACTTCTATGAATTTCTATCACTGATAGACACTGATAAATTTCTAACAGTTTCTATCACTGATAGATATTGATAGACTTCTATCAGCATCTATCTGTATAAGTTTAGATATTGATAGACTTCTATCAGCATCTATCAGTAATTGATTTGTATAAGTTTCTATCACCTATAGTATCAATGATAGACTTCTATTAATTTCCATCACTGATAGATATTGATAGACTTCTATCAAGAAGATTAAATTTTACTTGTGTAATTGTGTTCCCAACTCCCCAATCAAACAAACCCTTAAAATGGTAGGCATATTGAGTCAACGAATTTAACCACTCTCACCCATACAGATCAAAGGATCACCCTTATAGAAAGAAGTTCACAACTCACTCAGAATTTAGGTCAAGTCACCTATGGTCATCTTGATGAAATGTAAATCTCTTCTAGCAATAACATTATTAAGAGGGACTATTCTTTTCATGGTCCAGTCTTATACAAAATCTTTATATAGGATACCCCTACTCACATGTCTTCACATGAATGATCAGGAATAAATCATTTGTAGCACTTTACAACAATTGTAACAACTACAAAATAGGTCGTATCTGTAGTGTCACCAGGATAAGGTACCCAGCCTTATCCATTTACTACAGACCGTAGGATATCACTTAACATGATCCACCTATATGTCCCCACATATAAGTTTATGTTACAACAGATAACTCTAAACTTAGTTTATTGGTTTTAGGTTAATGCAACTAAATGTAATATAAAGTACAACTTATTTTATTAGATAAATAAAAAGTTTGTACAAACATAATTACAAACTACAACACCACGAGATTTAGAGCATCATCTTCAATAGTTAATAGAGTGTAATATTACTCTAAAGTGTATCATCGATACACTATAATTATATTGTTGGTATATAATTTTAATGATATAATACTCATATATTTTGACATAATGAATACTAGTACACTATATTGATACACCAATATTATACTAAAAATGGATTTGAATGAGATGTTGATACATTACATATACACAAGTATAGTATTTAAAATTGCATTTTGAATGAGTGCTTTATATACTACTCGTGTATTGGTGATGCACTACTTAATACACTAATATAGTATTTGAAATTGCTTAATGACTAATTTCTATCTGATTTACTACTAATATACTTTGAACATCAATAAAAATGAATGTTGATCGATGTCTAATATACTATTCATATATATTTAAAATTTCAATTAAACAAAACAAACATGCATACCTCGCTTCAAAATAAGTTACTGATTGATATTTGATATACTACTAATATGTTGTTAATTTACTTCAAAAATCAATGAAATGATACACACAATTTATTTAAAATAATGATTGATTGATATTTGATTTAAGATTGTTATACTTCAAAAATAAATAAGATGAATGTTAATTTTTGTGATATAGACTAGTGATACTACTTGAAATATCCATCATCCAAAATACACAGACGAGAGAAGATTAAAAATTTTAATTGAATATCGAATTGAATCGGTTTTGTAATTTGTCCCTGTCCCCATCCAACAAATGGAATCTTTAAAAAAAAAAGAAAAAAAAAATGTTTTTGTTACATTAATCAAAATAAATTGCTTTGGTGGAGGGACCTTTTATAATTATTGATCTGAAATTCAAACAAACACATGAGAAGATTGTTATCTAGAAATAGTGGGTAAAACTTAGGCAAGGAATATAATTCAATTCTTAGGGGACGTTTGGGTAAGAAGTCAATTATAGACTTAGTTTATTATAGTTAGATTGTAATAGTTTGTGTTTAGGGTATAGATTATTTTAGTTTGGATTATAATAGTATGTGTTTGAGGTGTAAACTATTTTAGTTTGAAAAGAAAATAGTAAACATTGTAGCAAAAAAAAAATTAAAAAAAATAATTAATATAAAACAGTAAAAACTGTAGTAAATAATAAATCCCGTAGTAAATTGGAGTTTTAAAATAGTATTGATGGTAATTAATTGAGGGTTTTAAAATAGTATTTATTGTAATATGAGGTTATTATTACAGTTTTAGAATAATCCTTCTCCCAAGTTGGTTAGTGATTCTCCCAAATTCAAATAAAAATGAAATAATGGGTATTACTTGTGGATTTACTATTACTCTATTGTAATGTTAAACAATAAAAACCTTTTAGCTTTTTCTCCATCATTATCCTTGGGAAGATGTTTGTGGGTTCTTTATTTATTATATATATTTTTTAAATTTAATTGGTGTTAAACAATAAATGTTTAATTGGACAAATGTTAATCCTACCTACCATGTATATTCATAATTCTTCCTATTAATTCACTCATTTTATGACTTGTTTGAAACATTTATGAATAGCTTGAAATCCACAACATATATGATTTTTTTTCCAAATAACCTTTTAAGTGTTCACAAAGAGAATTAGAAACTGGAAAAGTACTAAATAATTTGAGCTAAATTATTAATCTAGTCTTTATTTTAAAATTTTAAATTTCATCTCTATAATTAATAATTAATTAAATTTCATAAATCATCTTTGAATTGGTTTTTATTCGTCCTATTTGATTTCTCTTTGTTTTTACTTAATTTTAAAACTATAATACAATCAACTTTACACCCTTAACTAAATAGAAAGTATCAGTTTATTGTTGAAAATGTGTTTGGTAAGGTTTGGTGTAATGCCTCGAACTTAGAAGGAGGGCTTGAATGAACCAAGATCATATTTGAATGAAAGAAATCACGAGAATATGAAAGTATGATTAAGAAAGGCTTTAAAAGAATTAAATGTCACTACGTATACCAACAAGGTGTACCGTCCTTTTCAGTAGTTCAATCACAGAAATACACTTAACTTTGGAGCAATCCTATGTTGGGTGACCTCCTAAGAATTCCTAGAATGCATGTGAGTGAGGATAAAATATGCTAAAAGGACTAGTGTTGGTTTGTGGGGATAACTTTCACTTCTATAAGTATTCAAGACAAATAAGGATGATGTAATTAGGTTGAAGGGGATTTCAAATCCCAGTCTGAGTCCTGGGCCTTTCTTAAGCATTTCTTTTAAGCCAGATAGTGACTTTCAACTCTTTTAAGTCTTTTTTTAACCATACTTCATATCCTTATGATCCTTTTAATTTAGATGTGATCTCGGTTCATCCATGTCTCTCCGAAACTTAGAGTGTTACGATTTGATTAAACCACCAAAACAAGCATAGTTCAACTGAGATACTAATGTATTAACAACTAAGATGTTTGTACTTCGAATCATCCTACCATTTATTAGAAAAAGGCTCGACAACGTAGATATGTTTTTTGGAAACATGCTCGATCAATCACTCTTACTCCTTTTTCCAAAAGAAGGGAAAAAGAAAGAAAAAAGGGATAAAAGACTAAAAAACCTTGAGGAACGAGCATAGTGGAATCGACTTTATATATTTTAGGTCAAATTCATTTGCACCTTTTTGCTTTTGAAATTTGATGTTTTTACACATTGTTTTCTTTACTCTATTTATCTCTTAATATATTTTTCCAAAGTAGAATAATCAATTGGTAAAATAATATTAAAAAAAGAAGAGCAAGAATGAAAATTTTCACAAATTAAAAAAATGTCAAACTATTTAAAAAAATAGGAGAAAAAAACACTAGACTTCTCTATCAGCGTCTATAAGTGATAGACTTGTATCAGTTTCTATTATTATAATATCAATAATAGGCTTCTATAAATTTATATAACTGATAGATACTGATAAAATTTTGCTATTGTGTATAAATAGTTTCTCTTATTTTTTTACTTTTGAAATTCCTCGAGCAAAAATAACATTCGAACAAAATAATTAAAAAAGTGAAAAAGGAAAGAAAAAAGTAAATACAAGCGGTTGTTGGCAAAAAGGTGGTAAAAATTGTGCTTGTTTTCTCACAATTTCTTATCTATAGTTATGTACTTCTTATACAAACCTTTGAATTGTAACCAATTTCTAAAAACACAAGCTATTTATTTTTAAAACTATATTTGATATTGTTTGATAACTATTTTGTTTTAGATTAAGAATAAATATTTGTATGTATCAAATATAACGAAAACTTCAGTCGATGTTACATACTAATATATTAAAAAATGAACCATTTTAATTGAAAATTGACTTGACTTCGTTATTCTTTTATATTATTAATTTTCCCAAGTCCTAACAACCATAATTTATTACATTGATTGATTTTGAAGTCTAAAGTTAAAATGAAATAATAAAAAGGGAAAAATATATTATTTTACAAGAAAAAGCTGATACATTCTAAACAATATATTATTGTAAGAGTTCACATGATTCAGTTGTGAATATTAAAAATCGAAGAAAAAGTAATGACTATTAAAATTAAGTTTTGGTGGACAGAAGATATCAAATACTCTCTTTTCAAAATTTCTCAAATTTATTTAGAAACTATTTTTGGAATAGTTATGAATATAATAGATGGCTTAAAATCAATATATTTTGTGTATCTTCAGAATTATTTATTTATAAGTTATTTTTAAATATATTAAAATGAACGAAAATATTATAAATATAATAAAATGTCGCTATCGATTAGTGTCAGATGTTGATAGACATCTATCAATGATAGACGTCGATAGATATCTATCATTAGTAGATAGACAATACCTATCACTAATAAACTATGATATTTTACTATATTTTAAATATATTTATCATTTAAAACAATTTTTTAAAAAAAATTAATGTGTCAGCTAAAAGATAATTTATTTGGAAACTTTTTGTTTTAAAAGTAATAAGTATTAGGACAAAGTTTCACAAAAGAGAGAAATCTCAGTCATATCCAGCAATTACTTTAAAAATAATAATATTAATAATAATCTCATAACAAGCAACATTTTTTCAACATATTCATCAGGTTAAACTAAAATTTTAGTTCTGTTGATACCAAAATTTGGTATCAGATGTGTGAAAATCGTACACTAGTGTAGTGCTACACCACCAAAACTTCATTGATTAAGTCAGTAATAATTTTAAGATGGCTAGAGAATAAAGAGTTTAAAGTTTTTCCAAGCTTTTAGCATACCTGCCATGTCAAAATCTTTCTTTGTTATATAGAGATGTAGTTTTGTAATGATTATTTGCTAATTAATTTATAGGATCATTAATTAACCGTTACTTTTTTTAGTACAGAATAGAGGTAGGAGATTTGAACCACAAACCTTTTGGTCCTTAGCACATATATGTGCCAGTTAAGCTAAGCTCTTGTTGATAATTAAACCGTTACTAACTGTTACAAATTGATGAAACTATTTCGCTAATAAACCCAAGCACATGTAGAAATTAAACACTTTAGACATAATTTTGCCTGAATGGGTCAGCCTCCATGGTTAGGCATTGGGCGATCCTACAAGTCGGCCTTCATGAAGTTTACGAAATTAGCCTGTATTGGCTTCTTAACTTCCAGAGTCGACTTTCATGGTTCTTGATGATCTTATGACGAGAATTGATATTCCTAGCTCTTACAATTGAGCCTATGGGTCGACCCCCTACTTAACCAAATAAAACCATTCTCTTAAAATCTTCTAATAACTAAATACTTAGACATATTGTTTATCCACGAAAAATTCTAATAAATATTAGGGCCTCATGTGATCATTTAGATCCCCTTTGATAAAAATGTAAGTCTCGCCAAAGATAATATAATTTAATTGGCATACAACTATACGAGTGTGTTAGTAACCACGAGGTTTGTGATTCAAATCCCCATTCCTCTAAATGTACTAAAAAAATTAAGCTATTTGGTAACCATTTTGTTTTCTATTTTTGTTTTTTAAAATAAGGTTTTCCAAAATTTCTTACTCATTGTTTTTGGGCAAATATCAATTTATACCTAAGATTGTATCAATTTAAACCATAAACTAAGAATTGTATCAATTTAAACCTTAAATTTTAGGGGTTATTTCAATTTAAATCCTGAACTTTGGGATTTATATCAATTTAAATCTCAAACTAATAATTAAATCAATTTAAATCCTGAAATTATACAAGTGTATTAATTTAAACCCAAAACTTTCATAAATATATCAATTTAAACCCTGAACATTAATAAGTATATCCAAATAAAATATAATTGAGGGTTTAAGTTGATACAATTATGAAAGTTCGGGATTTAAATTGATACAATCCTCAAAGTTCAGCCTTTAAATTTGCTTAGGATTTAATTGATACAACAACTAAAGTTCAAGTGTATAAATTGATATTTGCCCTTGTTTTTTTTTATTTTATTTCCCCGGTAAACTTAAAGATATAAATTATTAACCAATTTTCAAAAACAAAAACAAGCTTTTGAAAACACTTCTAAAATTTATATAACAAAACCTATAAACCAATAGATGGCAGTGACGTTTGTATGTTTAATTTTTTAAAATTGAAAACTAAAACCAAATTATTACCAAACGAGACATTTTTTGTTTTTGGTTTTTTAAAATTAAGTCTATAAACACTCGTCTTACCTTCAAGTTTCTTTACTTTATTATCTATTTTCTACTATTTTCTAAAAATCAAATCAAGTTTTGAAAACTCAAAAAACTAGATTTTGAAAAACTATTTTTGTTTGTGAAACTTTGTCTAAAAATTAAACTCTTTTTCTTATAAAAGAAAAAAAGGAAAAAAAAAAAAACATCTTAAAAAATGAAGAAAAACAAACAAAGAAAAAAAATCAAATAATTACCGAATATACCTTAAGTTTTCCTTACTACGTGATCACCATGATTTCACTATTCTGAACCAAAAAAGGTTATTAATCTGATCAAGTTAGTATTGTAGAAATTAGAAAAAATAATCATTTTCAAACATCCTTAAAATTAAGTTTAGTTAAATTTTAGGGAGACTTCCTATGATTTATAATTATAACTTAATCCTAAAGAGTCTCTCCCTTTTAATTTTTTCATGCAACGCAAACTGCGAACAGAAAAAGGGAATCTTTCCTATCTCTTACTTTTCTTGAGGATATTAATTTTGTAGTAAAGGCACAAGAGAAAGAGGTAAGAATGGTCCTATTCATAATTGATTGGTCTTGTAAAAAAAGTTGTTTGTTTGTTCAGATACTGAACAATGAATACTGATTCACTTTGATTTCTTTGTTTAGTCGATTATGGCTGGCGGCACAACGCTTGTTCAAGGATTGGAAATTATGACATAGCTACCAGCAAAAGCTTTAAATTACCTTTCCGGTTACAAGCTCAAAATCAGCTTCATTCCCTTTTTTTTCTCCCACATGTGAACTCTGTCTGTTTTGTAATTTGTAGCTCACTCAATCAGCCATGGAAGTAGGGAGGTAAGTTACTTCCTTCCCTTTTGGATTTGTAGTTATTCTATTCGTTGTTGTATTTTAAGAGACATTTTTCTGTTTCCTCTTGCATAACTGTGGTTGTGGAGTTGGAGGGGGATGTAACTTGGGTTTTAATTTGTGAAGGAATTTGTAAAATAGTTTTCTGTGGTAAAAGGAATTGAACCCACTTGTCTTGTTCACTCAATTTGATTTAGTACAGTAATTTGAGTCAGCTATGGTCATTTTCAAGGGTTTAACAGCTTCTGGGGAGTTGGGAATGAGTCGAAAGGGTATGGCAGAACTGATTTCTCTTTCTTTCTATCTGCTCTACTGCCTTAAAATTTTTGGGATTATTAGTAGTTTCATTAAGTGTTTGTGTTTGCAACTTGGTTATGTTTTCATAATTGCGTTAGATTCATAAAAATATTCGAACCTCTAGCCGTGTAATTCTAGCCATGTAAGGAGTTTGAGGCCTTTTTGTGTGAAGGAACTAAGAAGTTGATTCAGAAGTTAATTCCATAAGAAGACAGATTTAATATTTCAAAAGTGAAAAAGAAGTGAGATTTTTGTATGGATGGCCAAATTTCAGCGCGTTAATGTTGAATGACTAAATTTTGAAAAATCGATGAAAAATAACTTTCTGCTTGTGTCATAAAACACTCCACCATCCATTATCGCGTTAGTGATGTCTCACCCATCATGAAATGGTTGGAGCCTTAACACGATTTTCATTTTTAATCGCCTGTGATCTAATAAAAAACGACGGTTGCTTGAAAAAATTCATGATTGAAATGAATATCGCATTATGACTCCAATTATTTCACAATGGGAATGCCTTTAGCTCAGTGGTATGTGACATCAACAAAAGGTTAGTTTTCATTTGTTTTTTAGGATTGAGTCATTTTGTCTCTGTATTGAGTCATCTATACAAAAACTTCAAAAGAAGTTGGGTTCATAGAAAATATAGTGCCACATGGTTGAGTTATGACTCCTTTTGAAGATGGTTTTATTTTAACAATGACTGCATTCCCAAATTTGTTTTTGGTACTTCATTAAGTGTCCATTTTCTCTTCATGATTGAGTGTTTCTCCCCTCATTTATTTTCTATAACATTCATTAGATCGCTCTTTAAATCCTTCAGTTCATACTCAGGAAAGGCTACTTCAATTCGTCATCAGTAAACTAGTTAAGTGTTTACTTTAATCATTCACATCATTGTGTCATTTCCCTATGTATTGTCTATAGACCAGTACCAGACAAAGTTGGCAATAGGGGCGAATTTTAGTTCCCTTCTAAGATTAAATAATTACTAGCTAATCATTTATGAAATATTATGGTTGCCTGTTGGGTTGTCAACTATGCTACCGTTTTGCTTGTATTTCTATGTGCTGTTGAAATTCTTCCCCCATGTCCCCTCTCCTGTGATTCATTTCTTCAAAATCAAATAGTAGAATTATCTGTTGGTTTATCTGTTCCACTTGCTCCGTCCCCTGTCCAGGAGTTCAGAAGTTTTTCATCTGCAACACAGTGAAAGGAAACTTTCGTCTGCCAGAGAAACACACTCAAGGACTTCACTGAGAACATTGAGATCAATTTCAACAAGCTTTACTACTAGTTTTGATAGGCTTACGAGTTTTGGAAACATAAATTTTGATGAAGAAGTTAGGAGTAAAGGTTTGGGATACCTTAAAAGTATTGTTGATAAAAACCCAGTATTTCTTCATTTGTGGAATGAAATACTTGTCATGTTGTGTGTGATTGCTACTTCGTTGGATCCTTTTTTCTGTTATATTGCTACTTCGTTGGATCCTTTTTTCTGTTATATCCTGTTGGTTGATGAAGACAAAAGATGTGTTGGATTTGACAAGAAGTTGAGGACAGTAGTTGTAATTCTTCGCTCAATCACAGACTTCCTCTACATAATTCTTATTGTCTGTCATTTTCATTTTGGATATTCCTCATTTTATAATGCAAATCCTAATGATCCTGAATGTGGTGTTTGCACAAGAGCATGGAGATTCCTTTTTTCCTATTTCACAGTTGACGTTCTTTCAGTTCTTCCACTCCCCCAGGTATGAAAATTCAGCCTCTGCAGACTTAGATTCTACCAATAGAACATCTCAAGTTTTCCTCTAATTTTCTAATTCCTTGTATTTCCTTGAAGGATTTGATAAATGTAGACCCCCAAGATCCTGATCTTTTATTTATTTATTTATTTTCGTGATGATAATATTCTGATGCATTTGAAAAATACTCGCGTGCAGGTGGTAGTTTTAGTTGCCATTCCAAGCTTCAAAAGATATGGATTTATATATGCGGTGAGATCGTTGAAATATATTCTCATCGTTCAATATTTGCCAAGGGTCTTCCGAATCTACTCATTCTTAAAGAAAGTTAGATGGACCTCTAGCATTCTCCCAGAAACTGCCGGGGCTAAAGCTGCGTTCAATCTCTTCCTTTATATGCTTGCAAGCCATGTACGTTAATCGTTACTTTTGTGCTTCTTTTAGTTTTACATCTTTTTTGAGATTGATTACACAATAGTCAAAGATTGATTCAGTTAAAATTTTGGAATAGAAAGGGAGGGACAAGATGCAAAACATCATAAGTATGAAAAAGCATAAGATTGATCGATGGATCTTATGCTGTCTCGTGGTTTTTAAAAGCAATCTATGACATGAATGATTCAAGCTGTGACATTACATAATATGTGTAACTGTGCTATTCAACGTAGTTTTATGTTTCAGTATGTATTAGCAAGAGAATACCAGGATGTAGGTTCATTTATTAACCTTCATTTTTGTTCGTTTCGAAGAGTTAATACATGTTTTCAACTGATAATCAATAGGTCAAACTATTAATTTGTTTTGGTGAAGAACATACAGAAGCATGTTCTGTAGAAGTAGATACTTGATAGCAACAGTTACTCTCGTGTGCTTTCTTCTAATAAGCTTTTAATAATATTACTCTTTTAGGTTATTGGAGCGTTTTGGTACTTATTCACTATAGAGAGAAAAACAACTTGCTGGGAAGAAAGATATCCACATTGGCCTCTAAACTGCAAATATGTTGTAGGCAATTTGAGTGCCGACAATTTTTGCTCTCCGAAAGCTGAAAATGCGGCCAATTCTTTTGATTTTGGGATATTCAAAGAAGCTCTTCCTATTGTGGAATCAAAAGATTTCATCAAGAAATCTTCTCTCTGTTATTGGTGGGGTCTGCAGAAATTGAGGTTCGTCTCCAAAGATTCTCTACTCTCCAATACCTTTTCCTTGGATTTACTTTTACCAGTCAATAACTCATTGTCTAATAATAAAATTGTACTTGTGCTTCTTTTGCATTCTTGTTATGTGAGAAAGTTCTTACCTAGTAATGCATATTTTTTGAGCAAGGTAAAGACATTATTTGACTAAGTTAAGGTATCATTTCACTTTTATGCCTTGTTCTCACTTGACATCAATTTTAAATAGAGCTTACAGGACTCCATGTCATTTTGCTTTAAGAGTAATTTTTGTGCTTCTGCAAAAGAAAAGACAGATGAAGTTTATTGATTTATCATGGATACAAGATTGTCTTGTCTGAAAATGGAAGGACTTTACAAATTACACCTTGGAAACTCACCCCATGGTTCTCGATGATTGCATTTCATATGTACTTATCAAGTATTAAATATCTGGATGGACTGAAATTTCGAAAGAATAAATTACTTCAGCAACTGTCTGCATCTCTGACTTATAGGATTTTGCTTCCGACATGTCTCAAATATAATATGTTGCAGTTCTTTGGGTCAAGACCTCAAAACTAGTTACCATTTGTGGGAAGTCTACTTTGCAGTCACCATTACCGTTTCTGGCTTGGTATTATTTGCACTTCTTGTTGGAAATTTGCAGGTCAGTAGTTGAGCTTACTTCAAACTTGTCGAAATAGACATTATTTTGCCGGTTTTGTATCGACAAGTAGAATAGCACACAATAATTAGTTGTTTTGAAGGTTAAAAGTTTTAGTTTATATAATTCCTTGACATTATCTAATCTGACGATTTTTTTTTTTTTTTTCTAATTGTGTAATAGACATATCTGCAGTCAACCATAGCAAGGTTGGAGGAAATGAGACTGAAGGGGCAAGATATTGAGTTGTGGATGGCTTACCATTCCCTCCCGCCAAAGTTAAAGAAAAAGATTAAAAAGTATGAACGTTACAAGTGGCGAGAAACCAAAGGCGTCGACGTCGAGCAGCTTCTTCATAATCTTCCGAGAGATCTAAGAAGGGATACCAAACGACATCTGTGTTTGACGCCACTCTTAAGCGTAAGTTCGTAGTTTTATTTCGGGTTTCAGCATTGAGCATGCAGTTTTGAGAAAGTTTGCAAATCCAAAACCCCCTACGTTTAATATTATTTCCCGTCTATATACCATTCATTGTCATTCTTATGGTTGATAATATGTGATTAAGGTTTCGAAGTTTCAAAACATGGACGATAAGCTTCTGAACGCCATATGTGATTACCTAAAGCCAGTGCTATACATTGAGCGTAACTTAATTGTTCAAGAAGGAGAGCCACTGGATGAAATAGTGTTCATAATTCGAGGCAAAGTAATGATCTATTCAAAAAGAGATAGTGAAGGTGCAGCTGGTTCCTCAGGGTCCAAATGGCTTACCAAAGGTGACTTCTACGGAGAGGATCTTCTAGATTGGGCACTGCGAAATCCTACTTCGACAACCGTCCCCATATCTACCAAAACCATGCGGGCGCACTCAAAAGTCGAAGCGTTCGTCCTCATGGCAAATGATTTAAAGACTGTGGTCACAAAATTCTGGTGGCTTTTCAGTAGAAACTCTCCAAGTTTGAAAGCTATATGGGCACCATGGGCGGCTTTAGCTTTGCAGTTAGCATGGCGCCGATATCATAAAAGCAAGATGGAGAAGGATAAGTGTAAGTCTCCGCTAGCTATTGAGAGAAGGAATGCTATTCAGAATTCAAATGCTCCACTTCTTAACTCTACATACCTTGTTCGTGCTCTTCGTGCTCTTAAGCTAAAGGCCAAAAAAGCACAAGCAGAATCCAGCAGAGTCTGAGAAATAATGTAGTGTGCTTCTTCTTCTCTTTAGGCTTTTGTTTTTCTTTTCTTATTTATCTGTGAATGCTTCTTCTGTATATTCATTCCACCCTCTAGCTTCAGATTATGACTGCTTCACCTTTTCCAGGTTATTAAACTGCCAATATTGGTCTCCATGTACTTAAGTTTTTTCTTTTAAACCTTCTGCTAAAGTTGACTCAAATTTTACTGTCAAAATGTCATTTTATCCGTATCTTAAATAAAGATGTATAACTTTTTCATGTGTTAGTTATGCTTAGCATCAACTGAAAATACAATAATGCTTTCTCGCGCTCAAGTAATTCAATATGCTCACGTTCACCTTGGGTACATGACGGCTGAAGCGGGGGAGGTGCTGGCGTTGCTGGAGGGTCGGCGTTTGGCTGAGGTGCACGGGCGTGCTGATGTGTGGGTGGAGATGGATGCTGAAGGGTGTCGTGAAGAAGCTTTATTCCTTGTCTTTTGCTTCATCTCCTTTTGTGGTCATGTATGTTGATCTTATAATAGGGTATGATTTTGTTCCTCTTCTTCGTTTACTTTACTTGGTCTGTTAGTTTTCCTAGGGCGTGCACGGTTTGGTCGGTTCGATTTCGGACCGAACCATGAACCGAATCAAGGTGCTCGGTTTTTGGTGAAGTAGAACCGTTGAAAACCGATTTTAATCGATTTTGATTCTTGAATCAAACCAACCTGATTCGGTTCAGATTAGTTCGGTTCGGTTCTAGCTGATGGTTCAGTTTTTTTAATCCTTTTCCACTGCTGCCTTTGCCCTTCCAGTTAGTTTTTCCTATTCCTCGTTGCTAAAATCTGTTCATCCAAAATCTCGGCACCGGCGTGGAAGGATGTGATGAAGAAATGTGATTTTTTCAACTTTCAAATTTCAAAACCGAACTAATCTGTGATTTTTTCAAACCAAAAAATAACTGAGATGGAAGAAAATGAAAATGGGACTCGGCGCCGGCGTCGAAGGATGTGATGGACGGTGGAGTGGAGCCGTGTAGGTAGACGAAGAGATGCGATGGCATGACGGCTGACGATTGATGAGCGACTGACGTGCGTGGTGTGCGACTGCGACGGCTGGTCAAGTTTTAGTTTTTGGGAGTGGCCGACGACTGACGAGGACTTGGGGTTTTTTCATGATGTTGAAGAAGAAAGGAGATTGGGTCGTGGGTGGGTGCGGCTGACGATGACTGGGGGTTTTTTCAAAAATAATGTTTAAATTTTTTTTTTTGGGATTTCTACATAAAAGATGTTTAAGAATCGATCTAAAACGTATGGATCTTTATTAGTGGTTATTTACAATCTCTTCCATGCATACTCTCTCTTCCAAGCATATTATCTCCCTTACGCATATGTTGTCTCTCAATAATATATTTTATATATTCTCTTTCTCATAATTGTCATTTTTTCCTCTTCTCTCTCTTTTCTCCTTCCCCCTCCCTTTCTTTTCTCTTTCCGGCGATGTGAGTTGTAGACAATAGACAACGACATGGGACGAATTGATGGCTCGGCACGAGGTGACACGAACGACTTGGGGCAAATCGATGTCGTGGACAACATGGGATGAATCGACAGTGACGGTTAAGCAGATTTGGTCGATGGAATGGCGGGTGAGCAAATCCAGTCGACGACGACAAGGAGAGAGATCTATGGTGGCCATGGTTGAAGAAGAAAGATGAAGATGGAGGGTTATGTATTACAAACCCCATATGAAGATGGACTTTATTTTTTCCTATTTTTTATATATATTGTGATATATATGTACTTTTTTTTTTTTAGCTTTTGTAGGAAATTTGATATATACTATGTATTCGTTTATTTGATATAAACGAGTGCTTTTTTTTATTTAGACTTATTGTATTATGATATATATATTGTGGTGTAAATGAAATTTATGTACAATGGTATATTTCATATATTGGTTTATACTGTGATTCATGTCAAGCATTAAGTCAATCTCTAATTTATAAACTGCAGTATATTTCATATATTGGTTAGAATGTTTTCAAATTCCTAACAAAATGTTCTAAGGTATATTTAAAATAACCATTAATCCGTAAGAAAAAAAAATTGATATGTACAAATAAACAACGAAATAGATTACATGCACAGGTGTGAAACCCAATTTCCATTTTTCCTACTTAAGCAGGTGATGAAGGGATTAACTAGGTGAAAGTTAAATCTTATGTTGAAGAGAAGAAAATTTCTAAGTGTTGAATATATTTTCCTTGAGTAGCTTTGAGTTAAGCTTAAATCCTTGAAAATTGACTAAGTGTTGGACTAAGCATTGTTATGTGAGTAGCTTTGAGTTAAGCTTAAATCCTAAGTGTTGGACTAGGTATTGCTATGTATTGGCCACAAGATCTTGGAAAGAGTACTTGGGCAAAGGGAAAATTTGGAATTTGGTTAAGTATAGAAAATTGTGTTGATGCGTTGGAAGGGACCAATGCGTTGGAAGAAGTTGTATTGATGTGCTGAAAGGGACCAATGCATTAGAAGAAGTTGTGTTGATGCGTTGGAAGGGACCAATACGTTGGAAGAATTTGTGTTGATGCATTGGAAGGGTTGTTGGTGATGGCATGCAGTTGAAGGAAGGAAAATGGAAGTAATGCGTTGAACATCCAAGAGTTTGTGGACGCATATGAAGGATGAACTCATGGAGGATGTCATCGAAGAATTCTTAAGCCTTAAGTAAAGAAGGTAGCAGCATAAGAAGACATACAAAGGTAAGGGCCATGCATTGGTGAAAGAAGAAGGAGACACATTGGGTTGTGCTGATGCAAGGTCGCATTGATGGTGTAAGGAAGAGACACTTGGTCATGTGGCCAAGTAGGAGGTGTCGGTCATGGAGCAATCTTGGACGCCTATAAATAGGACCAAAGACTTCATTCTTCAGATCAAAACTCAAAATACATAAAGAAGAGTGGGAAATTTGAGGAAACCTTGCGTTGAGAGCACAATCCATGCGTTGGACATAGAAGTTCAAAGAGGACGCATTGGACAGTGAAGTCTGGAAAGTAGCATCAACTTGGGACGAGGATTTCTCCCAGGATACTCGTGCGTTTGATATGATTTAAAATCTATCTAAAAGCTAAAGGAGTCTAGTTTTCATGGTGGGGCTTTCAGAGAAGAAGCTCCAAGGAATCGGGCTGGAGAATGAGGAAAAGATAGAAGGGTCTAGCTGTCGGGTAAGCTGGGCCAGTCTTGATATTTTGATGATTCCAGCTAAACCACGAGAAGTTCTGAGCTAATATTTTAGGGTAAGATTTCTGAGACATTTTAGAGCATATTTGTGGAAGGAAGTATCTCTAGATAAAGTCTATAACTATGAGTAATCTGAGCTTTAAGTTGAATCTGGATTTTAGGATTCAAAAAGGAGCCTGAGGTGACAAAGGAACTTCTAGAGAGGAAGGTTCCTAAATGATCAAGGTGAGTGACTAAAATATTTAAAATGTTTTAAGAAACCATGTGCTAAAAAAAGATCTTTTAGATAAAAACATGTTTTCTAAGTTTTATTAAAGAAAGTTATTTTATGACTAATTTTACTTAAAACTCGATACCGAAGGACATTTGAGAAGGTATCCGAGTAGCTCGATACTGAAGGACATAGTTGAGAAGGTATCTGAGCAAAAGTACCCAAGTGTGGGGTAGTTCTTCTGATAAAAATCAGTTTTCTGGTCATTCATTGGGTTTTATAGCTCATGCTTTCCAAATGCTTTTCCTTTTCCCAGGTATCGAAAGGTGAGGAGTTCCAGGGTGCTGCTAAGGTCAAGGTCTACCACATGCCACAGTTACACTTCTAGAGAGTTTTACAGTTATTGTTCTAAACTTGTAATTAAGTCTTGATGTTGTATAAACGTTACATTGTTGTAATAAAATGGGCCTACTTAATCAGTTGACTATTCAATTTGTTCATTGGTATCAAAGTTATTTCCGCAAGAGTTATCAGACAATAACTGTCAACAAAAGGGTTGATAACTGCTGTAGTCACGCCTTTTCCCAAGCTAAGAGGGTGGTCTGGGGTAGGGTGTGACAACAGGTGAACAAACAATGAAATATTTCACATAATAACAAAAAATCAACATGAAAAATAAAATCATATTAAATGTCATTTTCTCTCTCCAAATGAAAATAGAAAAAAATATATCAAATGTATTTTATCTCTACAATCGAAAAAGGGGGAAATCATAATAAATGCATTTTCTCTCTCTATAATAAATGCATTATATGGTGATTTATGTCAAGG
Organism: Benincasa hispida; assembly: GCF_027475165.1. Lineage (NCBI taxonomy): Eukaryota > Viridiplantae > Streptophyta > Magnoliopsida > Cucurbitales > Cucurbitaceae > Benincasa > Benincasa hispida. The sequence continues at coordinate 33,435,405 of NC_143478.1, forward strand.
ATTGAATTTATATACGGTAGTACATTTCATATATTGGTTAGAATATTTTCAATTTTCTAATAAAATGTTTTGAAGTATATTTTAAATAACCATGAATCTGTAGGAAAAAAAACGTGAAACGAATGAAAATAGAAAAAATTCATTAAATCTATTTTCCTCTCCAATTAAATTAAATAAATGGAAAAATTTCAACAAATAAATGCATTTTCTCTCCCCATCTCAAAATATGAAAAAAAAAATCATATTAAATGAATCTTCTCCCTCCATAATAAATGCAATTTTTCTCTCCATCATCAAGAAAGTTTTGAAATAGAGAAATATATATAAAAATCGGGAATAAAAACAACAAAAAGAATAAATTTGTCCAAAAATAATTTTAAAAGTCTTTCTTGAAAAAATTCAAATTTAAGACATTTTTGAAATATAGGACCTAAAAATGGTTTTTTTAAGTTAGGCATCCTATGAGAGAAAATGAAGATTGGGTTGGACTAATAAAAATAAAGATTGGGGCTGGTCTGATAAAAATAAAGATTGGGCTAGGCTATGATAAAGTAATATGCATATATATTTATTCAAATAAAACTTAATATATTTATTATTATAATGAGCATAGTTCGGTTCGATTTTCTACGATTTTTAGGGTAGTGAATCAAGGATCAAACCAAATCCCTCGACTTTGTTCTACAATGAACCGATTGTTTCATATGCTTAAAAAAATCGGACCGAACAAATTGGTTCGGTCCAGTTCATCGGTTCTTTTCAATTTTTGCACAATCCTAATTTTTCCCACTGGCTTTCCAGTCTTATTGGGGTTGAGACTGTCAGGAAACATTTTATCGAACTAATTTATTGAGGCTATTATTTAAAGAAAAAAAAAGAGTAATTCAATACTATAGTGCCTTCATGCTCACCTTCCTCCATGTTAAGAAATCGACAACCAAAGATAACAGAAAATGTAACAATAAAGAATCGACATAGAGAATTACATAGTTGTGTTACGTCTATGGGCAGAGGTAAGAGAGTAAATATATTATATTATATATCAAGAGGCGTCCCTATAGTTAGAGAGAGTATTTAGCACAACTTCGTACTTGGTTGTTCGAAGCTCCAGACTCAAGCATTCCAGAACTCTATACGCTCCTCCATGCTCGCTCACTCGCTCCCTTGTGTTTGCACTCAACAAATTCAACATCGCTGCTATGAAAAAAGCGAGCCAAACTTTGACGAATTGTGTTTGTGCTCCACAACCAACACCCCCATCACGAGTCAAAGTATTCTCCGACCTCCTCTTCTTTCTCATTCCACGGTATTTATAGTTACAAATAAAGAAGAATTACCTTGCCTACAAAAAGTATATTCTCGATTTCTTACTCAAGAAAGTCGAAATGAGCAATATTAGATTGTAAATTATGATGAAGCACTACCCTCGGTAAATTTGAAAACCTAAAGGCAACTGAAACAATCATCCGGTGAAAAGGTTCAAAATGGCTCCAATGAGAATAAAGAAATCAGGGAAAGAACCAAAGAAATCGACAATCTCGTCAATCTTGGAATAACAATGGAAAGTCACAGTGCTAAGGGCGTTTTGGGCACACAATATTACTATGTATTTTCGATTTGAAAGGTGGTATGTTATTAAAGACCAAAAATCAAGATGGATAGTTTTCGAATCAAAGAGCTTCTCAACCAAGATAACGTTCTAATGCTCCGTCTGTATTCAATGGTATCTAGACTTAGGTACCTCAAATCATGTCACAAATTATTTATCCAGTTTTTCCTATGAATTTGAATATTTTGGAGACAACAAAGTGTTAGTGGGCAACAGTGATGTTTTAAATATTGGCTAGGGTTGGCAACGGGGTCGAGGCGGGGGTTTCCCATTCCCATCCCTATAGGAGGAATTTACCCCAATCCCCACCCATATCCCTACCATTTGAAGGCGAAGACGGGGGTGTGGATTTCCAGTTTCCCTTATTAATCCCTGCGAGGATTCCATTTTTAATTCCCCACGAGGATTTTCCATTTAAATTGTTATATCTTTGGGGCCTTTTAAATATAAAAGTACATTTAAAAATATATACACTTTATATCAAAAAGTTCCAACAACACAATACTTTTGGAATTTTTTGTTATAAAGTGTAAATATTTTTAGAATTTTTCTATTTATAAGAATTTCCCTACATCTTTTTTGTTGAAGTTTCTTATATTTCACTTTTTTCATATATGTAATAATAATTAAAAAAAATTGAGTCATTTTGTTTAAAATTGCACTAGTCCACATAAAATAAACAAAATTTAATAGACGCAAAATTATGAAATAAACACAATTCACAAGCTCACAAATCCATGAAATAAGTTTACAACTTATATTAAATAAAGTTCGAATAAAATTTTGAGGTATAATAAAGTCAAATGTCTTATACAACAACCACAATCATAAACTTGTTCGTCCTTCTCTCTTCACCGATGACTTTATATTTAATTTTTTCTCCTTTCTCAACATCATCATGTCCTTAATTGTGAGTATTATTCCTATATTTTAAATATAATTGATAAAAATGTAAACAAAAAAAAAAGTAAACAACAAAACCACTTAACAAAGTGTCATAAAAAAAATAATGTTAATATTTGAGCATATCTCAGTCACCACACCATCTTCATTAGAGCCATATGCATCTTCTAAATAGTTGTTAAATGTTTAACCATTTCTTTTCTCGTGCTACTACCTTTTGTTGTCACATATTTATAATACAAAAGAATATTAACTAACATATTCAATGTCAAAGATAGGTTAAACAACATAAACAAACTTATGTCAAAACTTTAGTTGCAATCCAATTTTGAGCGCACATCAAAGTTTTTATTGTCTTCAGGTGAAGTTTATTATGATGTAGACTTATACTTCTATCACAGGTACTAAAAGTAGACTCTGATGCAACTCTAGATAATGAGATGATGATAACTTTTAAAATACAAGTTATTGTTCTCTCAAAGTTGGAATAATTAGGATCTTTAGTGATATAAAGCACTCATTATGAAGGAAAACACATCAAATTTCATATATGTAATAAACCCATACAAAAGTATCATTTTTAGTAAAAAAAAAAAACTGCTTCACTAACATAATTCAATGTAGGAATAAAAAATTTACTGTGTTGCAGTGAAGCCCAACGCAAGGGTATGCGTCCAAGTCTGTTTGATGCATGAAAGATACAGTTGACTCGTGCGTTTTATGTCATATCACCACATACAAGCATAGGCTTCTGACTGGTGGTGTCTGAACAGATTAGAAGTGGTAGACGGTTGTCCCAGGGTATGGAAATTAATGCAGTCAAATCACCAAGTGCTGAGAGATTGCTTATAAAAGGGGAAGCCACCTACAAAATCAAGAGTTAGACCCAATTACATGCATGAAGTAGGAGAGAAGATCATCATTCCACCGTTGATCAAGAGGTGCTAGCTAGAGAAAAGCTCTAGAGAGTTATCTTACTTAACTCCTCCACCAAGTTGGTCGTAGCAAGTATTAAACAAGCCAAAGAGGACAAGGGATTGAACTCTAAGATGCATTTCCATTACTATTCCATCATTTGAACTAAGATTGTTTGTACCAATATTTACTATCTTTAATTCAATCTTAATTTTAACCATACCACTTCTCCATTTGTTTACTCTCAAATCTATCCGTGTTTTGTGAATTTTCTTACTTAATGAGAGCATGAAATATGTTGTGTAACTCTTCCTGATCAGTTGATTAAAGTGATCAAGTAGTTAAGTCACTCGAGAGAGGAATGATGCATTAAGTTAGGGCGTGAGGAAATTTTAGAGATAGAATTGATCATGTCTTTTCACATGTTCTTTATGACCAATACATGCACCCTAAAGATAGGATTACATGTGGCGTTCGCATCGGGAGGTGTTGGACTTAGCATGAACTAAAGAATAGAATCTCTGATGCATATCACATACATTTAGATTGTAAACAAGCATCTATATCATCTTCATAGGCTTGCTAAGCTTACTACCACTTACACTTAGAACCATTCATCCATAAATCTCCTTTTCCCTCTAAACTTCTATTTCTTCTTACATGTGTGCATTAGCTTAGTGTAAATAACCAACATTTCTCAAGTTAATTAGGAAACATCTGCAATAGATCCAAAAACAAGGTCTGCGTTAGAGCATTTTAGAATCCATATATTCAACCCTAGACTTACCAGGAAACTTAGGTTAGATTTATACTTGGGTCTAACTTAAGAGAACTTGTACACATTCATAAAGTGTGCACGCATCTTTTACTGACACATCGTCTACTTTCATAACAAGAGATAGATCAATTCTCTATCCATCTTCACTTATCATATTCATTCATCACTATTCTCGACCATTATTTTAAGCGCGTTTAGAATCAAAATCACAGGCAAACAGATGACTAATATGTCTCTAGAAATTTCTTGTAAAATGGGATAATTGACCCTATTCAATTTTCACAAACTCAGAATGTCAAAATCAGATGATGAGGATAAGATAGGTTCATCTAAATATGCATCAAACTTTTGCTTCTGATTCATCTTATTAGAATTTGATATAAACAAGTCATAATCATTAAAATCATCAAATTCTCTAATCTTTGATACTCCATCTAAATTTTTAGAGCGAGAATCATCACTTTTACTTTCATGCTTCAGCTGATATTCTTTCTCCATTTTTGAACAAAATTTTTTAATCCTTCCATCTCAAGAAAAATTATCTCCATAAATTCTAAAGGAGTAAAACTCAATCAACTTCAATTTGTAATATAGATTTGAAACTGCAATTATGATCACTATGAAGGAAATTTCGAAAAAGTTCCTTTGAGCGGAAGCAAAGATCGATAGATGGTGCCTCTTTTGGGTTCACCAATCTTGATCGGATCACAATTTCTTCTTATTAGATCGACATCACCCGTTTGGGCTTTATGGGCTCTGATACCATATTAGATAGTATGAGGTTTCATCTCAAAACCAATTGGCAATGAGAGGAGTAACCCATCTATCCTATAAAGAGTGTGAGTCCCCTTGGTTTTCCAATGTGGGATTCTCAACATTATTAACGGCGTTATATAAAGAGACTAATCATTTCGTAGTCCGATCTTATACAAACTCTTTATATATGATACCCTCACTCACATGTCTCCACATGAATGATCAGGATTATATCATTTGTAGCACTTTACAATACTTGTAACACCTACAAAGTAGGCCGTATCTATAGTGTCACAAGGATAAGGTACCCAGTCTTATCCATCTACTACAGACTGTTTAGGTTATTATTTAAACAAGATCCACTTGTGTGTCTCTACATACTTGTTTAAATTACATGAAATAACCTCAGATCTTAGTTTATTGAATTGAGTATATGGTGATAAAACACCTATTTTAATAACAACAATATGTTTGTACAAAGTTTACAAAACTATGAGATTACAAATAGATTTAGGATACCAATCTCAACACACTATACCATGAATTTTCTTCCAATACTTATCAAACTTTGAAATCATATTTGAAGTTGTCTCTTACCTCTTGAAAGATAGAATTCGTCCATTCAGAAGTCGTCAATTTCAGTTTACAAATTTTTGGGAGAAAGAATTAGCAGTAGGATATTTGGATCCAGAAAATATTTCAATCACGTGATGAAATATTTTCAGTTTCTCATATATCTCTTTTGCTAATATTCAATATTGATCCAAAGACAAATACTTGTACTTTAGTTCTCATTTTTATCGATGCAAAATAACCATGTACTTCAATGCAGTGCCTAACATAAAATATGTATAATTTCACCTTGTACAACAATAGATACTCAACATCTTACCATCTAAACAACAAGCAATTTCCTCAATTTTTTCCTTCTTTTTTTGCATATGTACCCAAAAACCCACACTACTACGAGTTCTTACAATTCCAAGTTCTATCACTGCCAACCCATTTTCCACAATTAAATTCATAATATGAGCACAACACTGCATATGAAATAAATTTTCATTCAAGATTAAGTTTCCAGACATACTATCAACAAGCATATTGGCCACAGAATCATTTGTACTACAATTATTACAATTGTAGATGAGAATTTTCGACCAATATTCTAGTCTAATAAACATTTCGTTACTTCTTCGTGAAGCATCTCTGAAATGTATGAAGGAAGGATATATATATAAACATAACATAACACATATATGAAAAACTAAATCAATCTATGTACAAATAATTAGAAATGAAATATTATAGAATGTTAAATAGATGTAACTGATTATTTTATTTCACAAAATCCAACTATTGTAGGAGCGGTATGGTAACCTTAGAGGGGATGAATATGGTTTAATCAAATTAATTAAAACATTTTCCTAATGTGGACACAATTAAATAAATTAATAAACTTTTTACTAACAAATAATTAAAACAATAAATTCATACAAATACATTCAATCCAAAATAATCAAGGAGTTAATAATACTACTTTAAAGTGACCAATTTGATTCTAATAACAAGATTGATGTTGAATATAAAAATTTAAGAACTACCAATCAAAATATACAAATATGAGCAATTAACTTCAAGAACAAATATTGCAATTAATTTCATGTAATAAACTATAATAACACATTAATTGAAAAATTAAATTAGCATAGGGATGGAGAAATTAACATCCAAAAATTTTATAGTGGTTCGGTCAAACTTGACCTACATCCACTTTTCCAAGCACCTTTATAGATTTGAAATAAGGATCTCACTAACGGTAGAGCCTAACCGCTACACCAATCTTTTTGCGAGTTTAAGAGTAGACTCAATACTTTCCACAAATTAGGATCAAACCTTTAAAATAACTCTTTTTCGGGATCAAGAGCAATCCTTACAAAAGTTTGAAAAAACTAAATAGCACATTTATAACTCTCTCAATAGAGTGAATCTACAAGTTGTAGCATACAACAAATCAATCCTCACAATATAAAATATCTCTCTTAAGAAAAAGATGAAAAAAGAAAATTGAAATTTAGGGAGAGTAATAATGGAGACTTTGCATTTCTGCAGAGGATTGAAAATTTATGAAAAATCGTTGCAAAATTTGAAGAAGATGAAATGTTTAAAAGGAGAAGGGATAGGTGAAAACCAAATTCAATTTAGGCCATTGAATGTTGGTAAAAGAAAATTGAATGGTGGAAATTTAAACAACTAGTCGTTAGACACAAACATAATATAATATAATAATATATATTTATTTTAAAAATCATTTTTTAGAAACCCAACAAAAAGCAAATGTCCACCAAGTATCCAAAACTAGTTGTTAGATACAAACATAAAATAATATTAAATTTATTTTTTTTAAAATTCATTTTCTTTTAAAATCAATACAAAAATTAAAAAAAACCCACTCTGTGTTACTTCTCCATTGCTCCATCTTCGGATTTAAATTAATGTTGTTAATTCGACTCCAAACTAAAACAAAAATATTTTTTAAATCACCGAAACCTACTTCTTATACTAACAAATAGCATAAGCAGCAAGTATGGAGTCGAACCACGGAGAGACCAAGAATTAAATCTACTCCTGAGCTAAATTTGACTGTGGAAAGTAGTAAAAACGGGGCTTTTAGTTTTGGATAAAGGAAAAATATACAAGAAATTAAAATGCAAGGGATAAATGTAAACAAGGATTGGTCTACCTAGTTTCTAGAGCCATTCAATACAAATTTTATTCTTGACTTTTGTAACTTAAATTGATTCATGCGTGCACAACAGCTAGCGTCTACAAAGGTGGATGACTTGCAAAGATCGAACCTAGGGAGCGTCCTAAGCATCAATTAAGGTCAGAAGGGTCATACCCCAACTAATCTACATGTTTCTAAATTCTATTAGGTTCGATAGCATCCATATAGAATTTAAAACACATGCATTATGTTCAAGGACTATTGTGTCGATTAATTGTCAAGAAAGCCATATTCAATTAACCAAATTATCTTTGAACCTATCAATTCATGCATTCTAGGAATAGCCATCAAATGCACAATTAACCCATGCGACTTGATTAATTTTAGCTAGACATTCTGGTAAGAACGTGGCATAACTAAAAATCGATTAGCCATGCACGATTATGCGTGAATAATCAACCTCACAATCATGCATATAAAATTTATAATGAATTCAAAGAAGACAAAAATTCAGCATACAATTATTCAAAAACATAGAAAACTCAAGAAATTAGCAAAGGATTAGCTCCAAAAACTAGATGGAAAATTGTTATCTCGAACAATCCGTAGAAAAATCGAAGAGGAAGATCCAATCTATTGTTTACAATCCTAAATAAAGTAAAACCCTAAACTAAAGATACTGAAAATATAAAGAGGAAGGAAGAAAACCAGGCCTCTCCTCGACCTCCATAAGATTCAGCATTAAATTTGACTTAGAGTGAAGAGAGTATATATGAAGTTAGTTGTAGTGTTGTAATGCTAGGGACAACGTTGCAATGCTGTTATGCGGATGGCCTCGAGCGTTGGGCGAGGGATGCGATGTTGGGCTGACGTTGGGTTGTGCAAGGCGCACGCGCGGACGTTGGGAATTTCCGTTAAAACTCGTAGCATCGCAACCTACCCTGCATCCGTAGATACTGCCTTTTAGCATTAGACTAGCGTTGGGCTTAGGCATGATTTAGCGTTGCAATGCTCCTAACAGGGACAATTTGGCCATTTGTTCTTCTTTGAAGTTCGGATGCTCAAATTACCTTAAATTGCTTCAAATTAACTTCATTTGACTCCAAATGCTTGGTTCTACCTCTTCGGTGCTTAATACCTATAAAATATGATAATTAACATGTAAAATTCATTAATGGGCTTAAATTAAGCTAGGAAAAAAATTATTGTTCTTTTTGAGAGCTATCACTCCAAGTGGCACCTTTCGATTGGTCCACTTTGATGAAAAATAATCTACCACGTCATCAGCTCGAGATTTTTCTGTTAAGATTATTTCACCTATATTTTCTTTGTTTGTACTCCGATTTGAGTGATCAAATTGTATTGGAATCGTTGTTTTGAGCTCTATGTAATTGATACTTCAAAACACTAAGAATATTAGTTAATAAGAGCAAGTTTGTTATTATCAAAATATTAATTAATTAATTAACTAAAATTAATCAATTTGAGATTAAGGATAAAAAACCAACAACTGTCATCAACATTGAGAGCCATATAACCTTTTGTTTGGTGGTTTGAAGTCCATATGTTCGTTGTAAGCGCAATTTTTTCATTGATCTCATTCAACAATGTCATGGTTTTCAACTTCTCAATCTCATAAATCTTCAAAATTTCCTTCTTTATTGTGTTTCTTGATGTCATTTTAAATAACGCTTGGATGACATTACAAAATTCTCTAAAACTTTCATGCTCAATTATTGAGAGAGGATATTCATGTTTGATTATCATCTAGCTAACTCTTTTTGTAGCTTCCTAATTGAAGTTATATAAACCCAATGTGTTACATTCTTGATTCAATAGGGATTGTTGTTTGTTCTTTTATCTTTTATAGGGGCATATCTTGATATGGTTATGGAAATATTTGGTTACTCCATCTATTTTTTTGCTTCTTAAAATGGTTCTATGCAACTCATGTCAATCTCCTCTTTAAAGATTCATTTTTACTATCCTCACAAAGAATATTCTCACTGGACTTGAAGAATCTTTATTTATAAAAAGTGATGATGACATTTTTTTTTTAAACTAGCAAATTAAACCCTTAAAAATTATATTAATCAATAAACATAAACAAGTTTTTAAAACTTTAATAAAACAAAATATTTATTTGAAAAATATTAAAACTTCAATAAAACATAATATTAACACACTCAAATACTAAATAGTAACAAAACATAGAAGCATATATGTCATTTAACGAGAATGCTACAAAAGAATTAGCCTTTCCTATGCAGAAGCTTTAATTGCAAGTAAAGACTGATAAATAAATATAAGGAGAAATAAATGATAAACAGAAATAAATAAATCTAAACAAATAAATAAATAAACAAATTTATATTAATCATAAATAAATAAACATATTAAATAAAGTAATTTTCAATTTTCATCTTCAAACTTCCAGTGACAGTGAACCACGTCTAGTGACATTGAGCACCGTTGACGACGGCGGCAGGTAAACATGGGTGAGCAGACGTGAACGACGGCGGTAGCAACATAGTTTGATGATGGCAGATCTTGAAGTCGACAGTGACAACAATCTGGATTTCGACTACGACGGCAGCAACAGATGTGGTTGATGGCGACTTCTCCTCGACATTGCCGTTGTTGACGACTGCGATTGAAGGAAGGCTTGTTGCGAAATCGACAATTAAATAACACAAAAGAGAATGTAGAGTATGGGAGATCGACACACTATATGTGGTTCACACTGTATGTGGTTCACTGTATGTGTTAGCTACGTCCACGGGCGAGGGAGAACAATATTATTTCGAGAGAATATTTTAATTAAGAATTACATCAAGAACGGTGCCACTAGGTTAGAGAGTTTATATATCACTACTCTAAACCCTAGGGTCAAAATCATAAATAACTACAAATAAATAAATATGACAGATTCAAGGCATTTCAACCAGGCTAAACATGATTCTGTAGAGAATATTTAGGGTTGAGAATATTTAGTGTGAAAATGAAAATCAGAAAATGAATATTGAAAATAAGAGGTGAGAGATTAGAGTTTAGGTTTGGGCTTGGAGTATTGGGGAATATCGGGTAGTTTAGTATTAGTTGGACTTGGCTTAAAAAAGGAGAAATTTGTATGGATGACCCATTTTTTGGGTCCAAAATGTCAAATAATCTATTTTTTTAAAAATAATGTCAATTGTCCCTCTGTTGACATCATCGTTATACCAAATTACGTAAATTTCCCTCACAAGTATCTCACGAGATAAGTCTCGCTATCGTCTGATTAAACACTCTCGCTCTCGCTTGAAATTTCCTAGTTTGATGTGATTGCTCGTCAGTGTACGAATGATTTGACAATTTTCACGACTGAAGCCTCAAATCAATAATACCTAAACACAATACAATGGTGATTTCTTTAAACTATAAACTTCATTTCAACGGTGATTACTTCTTTGGTTTTCAACGGTGTTTTGTTGAACGGAGATTTTTCGAACAAGATATTCTAAGACGAGGCTTTTTCATAACGAATCAGGTTTTTCAGAAACGTGTTTCATTATTTTGAGTCTGTTTAATAATTTTTGTTGTGTTATTTCTAAAAATGTAGCATTACGAAATTTTGTACTGGGAGAGAGAGAGCGAGGGTAAGAGAAAGAGTAAGAGAGAGAGCGAGGGTAAGAGAGAGAGTAAGAGATAGAGCGAGAGTAAGAGAGAGAGAGATTAAGAGAGAGCGAGATTAAGCGAGAGCGAAATTAAGAGAAAGCGTGAGATTAAGAGAGAGCAAGATTATGAGAGAGCGATAGTATACTTCAATTGCTTGTACAACTTTACACTTCAATTGTTTGTAAATGACAAATGTTCTCTTGCTTTGTAGAATGACAGAAAAATGTCTACTTATTCGATATAGAGGTGATTGGGATGAGAATGAAAGTTTGTATATTGGGGGAGAGTTGACAAGAATCATTGTGCCTGTTACATTGAAGTATGAAGAACTTAAATCTCACATTTACAGGGTTACAAATGTCAGTTCTTCAAAGTTTGATCTTATACTGAGAGTTAAACATAAGCTTGAATATGAAGCCCCTCCACAATACATAAGGAATGATGATGATGTTTGCTTCCTTCTTTTCCAAGAAGAGCTTAGTAGACTTCTGTTATTTGTAACGCTGAAATCAAATCAGGACGAAAATATTTGAATGGGGTTTGGAAATGTGAGTTATGATGCGACTGTGAACAAACAATACGAGGAATCATATCAGTTTCGTCGGGAAGAGGATGATATTCCATTGTCTACTAACACTATACCATCAACATTATCACTAGACAACGACCGCACTAATCCAGCAAGATTGAATTCAGAATTCGGCGATACTTCAGTTGTTGGTAATGAGAGATCAGACTTGATTATATGGATTGTGGTCATCCAGAGAAAAGTTGTGGTCCTTCAATGGATGTTAATGAGCAACCAACAGGATTGAATGAAATGGATTGTGATCATGGAGATGTGCGATGTTCTACAGTAGCTTCAATGGTTCCATCATCTGTGTCTTCAAGTCATAGGGCAGAGTTGATTATACCTAGTACCTCTTCATCTGGGACAGAGGATGTTGAAGTTGGTCAACTATTTTTTAGTAAAAAGGACTTGAAAATGTGATTATCTATTTTGTCTATCAACAAAAATTTTGAATTTAGGGTTAGAAAGTCAACCAAATCTTTATTCACTGTCAAATGTATTGGGGAGACTTGTAAGTGGAGTCTTCGTGCAATGAAAATGGGAGGGTCTTATATATTCAAGATCACAAAGTACTGCAAATCGCACACATGTTCCATTGGAATTCTGAATCACGACCATAAACAAGCAACTGCTATGGTTGTTGGTCAGTTGATTAAAGATAAGTTTACAGGAATATGATGTATTTATAAACCTTGTCGTATCGTTGAGGATATGAGGAGAGATTATGGTGTGAACATAAGTTATGATAAAGTGTGGCGTGCAAGGTAAGCCGCATATGATCTCACTAGAGGTACTCTAGAATACTCATACTCCATGCTACATGCTTATGTAGAAGCGTTAAAAATAGAGAATTCGGATACAGTGTTTGAGATCAAACTTGAAGATGAGGTGTATTTCAAGTATATATTTATGGCATTAGGGCCTTATATTAGAGGTTTTGCAAGATGTCGGCTTGTGATGACTGTTGATGGGTCGCACTTGAAAGGAAAATACAAAGGCACCATGTTGGTTACGATTTCTATGGACGGGAACAATCGATTATACCCACTAGCATATGCAATAGTGGACAACAAAATCGATCGATCATGGAAATGGTTTATGTCGAACTTGAAATGCAATATCGGAGAACCCGATAATCTGGTGTTTGTGTCTGATTGGATGGTATATATCAGCAATGCTATTTGTGCATTTTTTCCCATGACATTTCATGGATTGTGCACGTGGCACATAGAACAAAATCTTATTACAAACTTTAAATATAGTACGGTTGTTGGGATATTTAGAGATGCAGCAAAGGAATTTCGCATGACAGAGTTCCAAACAAAATGGGACAAACTCCATAGTTTTCGAGACGGTGCTGTCACGAAATATCTGGAAGACATCGGTCTTCAAAGGTGGGCATGGGTTTACCAAATAGAACGAAAATATGACAACATGACGTTCAACAGTGCAGAATGTTTCAATTGGTTAACTAAAGAATATCAACTATTGCCTATAGTATGCTTGATTGAACATGTTAGAGGAATGTTTCAATCGTGGTTCTACAATCAGAGGAATTACTGGACATCTCGAACGACATTGCACTCTGACTACTGTGAAACCCAATTGGCAAGTGAGACCGATGAGGGTAGACGATATCGGGTTGAGCCCATTGATTGTTATCGAGTCCACGTGCGAGATAATCGATTGGACGGTTTGTGAATCTTAACACGAAGGAATGCACGTGTAAGAAATTCGACTCACTTAGTATCCCATGTTCGCATACAATTGTTGCTGCCAAGGAACGAAATATACTCATTTAGAGTCTTTGCAGTCGATTTTATATAGTAGACTCTCTAATGAGCGTATGTGGAGCCTTTAAATCTACTTGGGCACATATCTGAATGGAAGAGAGCTCCTGGATATGTAAAAAAGACTATCCTTCCTCCAAAGTTTGTGGCCAAGCTGAGTGATGGAGAGTGAGAAGAATACCATTCAGAGGAGAATTTTGTAGACAAATGAAATGTGGTCGATGTGGGAATTATGAGCATAACCGCCAAAATTGTAGCGAATCGCTCACAAACCGTGCGACGTACTAAAAATGCCAGAAACCATGACACAAATACCTGTCATCTAGTTTAGTTTATAACTAACTTTATCTTGTAGCGGTCTGTGGGTATGTGTTATAAATACCATTGATCAGGCCCTAAAGATAAGTTTTTTATACTTTCTATTTTTTCTGTAAACAAAAACAAGGTGTAAGCAATTTTCAATTTTCTATAAACAAAAAACAATAACAAGCTGGAGTAAACAAAAAACAATAACAAGCGGGAGTATTTCTATTATAGAAATCTTCATCTTGTAACATACTTTTTATTTTTTCAAAGTCTCGCTTTCTCAATCTCACTCTCTCTCAAAGTCTCGCTCTTTCAATCTCGCTTACTCTTAACATCTCGCTCTCTCTTAAAATCTTGCGCTCTCATCTCGCTCTTTCTCAAAATCTCGCTCTCTCAATGTTTGAACTTTGAACCTTGAACTTTGATATAATGTTTTATATACCATTGATATAATGAAGAAACAGTAGCTCAATTATACATGTTTTGATAAAATGTATAATATTGAACTTTGAACTTTGAACTTTGATAAAATTATTTTATACATGTTTTAGATACATAAAAAATACATGTTTTTACATACACAAAAAACAAAATAAAAAATACATGTTTTATACGCATAAAAAATATGGAGTGTTCGCCCACAATTGACTCGTAACTGCATTCTATATTCACTCATTTTCTCCTGAGTGATTGCGGATGGATCATCACCAGTCACAAAATGTTATAGTAATTTTATTACAAAGATGTCAGAATCAAGCGACCCGTGCTGTATATCGGCGTTCATAGGTCGCAAGATTTTCCAATGGGATGTGGATAGGTCTGGTTTTGAATGATCCACGTCATAATAGTGAAGTAGGGATGGTACTGTGACAGTCAATGGCTCCAGCCAATTCACCAACTTTGTCATTGGTGTGTATGAGGAAGTGAATCGAACATGAATATATGGCCTTTGTTAATGTCCATTGCAAGGACCATCCAATGCTCACTGGTATTCATTGCCATATACACGAAATCCACTTATGCCCATTTGACATCAAATTTACTGGTGACGTAGTCTTCATCCTCCTATGCTAGGGCAACCTCTAGTCTCATCTTATTCTTTATTCATTTAAATACCCCGCCACGAGCATTAAGGTGACCATGCCAAATAAAATGAGAAGTTAAGTAATGAAATATACCATAGTAAAATAACTCTGGACAACAAAATATCTCAAAATTTATCGTTACACCAATTGGCAAGATGGTGAACTTGTGCATGCACATATCAGGTCGGGTATAAAATTTTTCTCATAAAATGAAATAAAGTATTTATGGTCTACACAAAAAATTACCATGTCAGTAAAAGTACAAGATATCCAACTGTAAAGAAGTCAAGACTAGGAAACTTACATCGCACTCGATCCACGAACTCGGTTCAATCAATTCCTTGAAAAATTGCTTGGCAAGTGGTTTAAAGGAATTCTCTCGAACCTCGTTATCAGTATTCACATATGAGATCCAGCCCATCATTTTTGTATAGATATTAAGTGGAACATCATGTGCTACGTTGTACGTGACAATCACTCTGGATAGTGATGTAGACACACCTGGGAAAGGATACTTTACCACACTTTTCTTCTTTACTTGAGTTGGAGGTGTATATTTATCAACAACTTTGCTCTTATGAGTAGTTCTTTGAGATTCCTACATAAAAAAATAACCAAAAATTACTCATCAAGAAATATAACAATATAAACAAAGATTACTAATCAATAAATTACTCACCAATGTAACTCTTTCTATGGTTGTAACAATACCAAAAGTGTCGGCCTTTGGGATGTCAGACATATCGGCCTCTGTATGTGGCATGGTGAGTAAGTCAAATATGTCAGCCTCTGTTTGTGGGACGTCGGTCTCTATAGGTTTGACATCAGTGGGTGATGTTGTGGTATCGGGCTCTAGAGAGGGGATGGGAGTAGGTGAAGTGGTGGTATTTTAAGGCTCTACATGGGGGATGAGAGTATCAGAGGCTATTGCATCAGTGGTATCGAGATCCCGTGATGGGATGGGTGAACTTGTCATCTCCTCATTCACCATGGAACCCTTCAATTGGTAAAGTAAAATGATGAATTCACGAACACGTAAAGACATAAAATGATAGTAAATGCAAACCTTGCACATAGACTGCAACAGTGACAAGATTACCAAAATACTTGATTGCAAGTTCATACAAGGACTGTTCATTCTGATCAACTCGCGTGGGGGATCGCCACAATCTAGTCATCAACAAAAAATCATCCTTCGAAAAAGTGACGACCTTTCCACAAACAGAGAATGAGATTGAGTCAGATCTCGTCCTCTTCACTTCTCTCAACAACATATGATGGATAATTGGGCTGTTAAACACCATGTCAATGTCTACAAATCGCCCAAAAATTGTTCTCTTGAACATCTCTAACTGCCTTGGGGTAAGCTTCTCCTTCACAATCATGTTTGCATTAGCAATGTGGGCCAAGCTCATTACTTGACCGAGAAATTAGTCGACTACGGGTATTCTGAAACGTGTTAACCTTTGAAATCATTCCTGCATGAAATAAAGATTCAATTAGTAAACTCCTTCAGAAAAAAAAAATTATAAAAAACATTCTATTTAAGTCTCGCCGATATTGCTCTCGCTGGCTTCGCTCTCGCTGGTATCACTCTCTCTGGTATCGCTCTCTCTGGTATCGCTCTCTCTAGTGTCGCTCTCACTGGTATCGCTCTCTCTAGTGTCGTTCTCTCTGGTGTCGTTCTCTCTGGTGTCGCGCTCTCTAGTAACTCTCACTTATCTCGCTCACATTCTCTCTTTTTACTCGTCTTCAACCACATAACACATTGAAAAAAAAAAAACCATAGATTCACAGTATTTCTAAACTTCAGAACGACCCACCCTTTCAGGTGTCACTCTCTCTAGTATCGCTCTCGCCGATTTCACTCTCACTTATCTCGCTCACAAACTCTTTTTACTCGTCTTCAACCACAGAACACATCAAAAACCAAAAAAACAAATAAAAAATCATAGGTTCACAATATTTCTAAACCCATAATGACCCACAAAGCCCCATTACCGGTCAGTTTAAGACATTTTCAGGCAAAGATTGAAAGATTTACTGATTAGATTTGATTTGTCAGCGGCAATGGAATCGTTTGCATGCCCAAATGATGGATTCTAAAGAGTTTTTAGTTTATGAGCGATGCGAAGCTGTTACGCTTGGGAAATTTAAATGAAGAGTTTTTAGTTTTGGTTGGTTTTCAGTAAAAGGGTAAGAAGACGAAGAGGTAAGGGTAATTTATGTAATTTGTTATGGCGATATTGTCAACAGAGGGTCAATTGACATTATTTTTTAAAAATGGGTCATCCGTACAAATTTCCCTTAAAAAACCTCTCTCTCTATATATAGGCTAAAAAAAACTTATATATATATTAAAAAATTAATTGGGGTCAAGGTCAGGGCGGTAGTTCCCCGTTTAACTCTCATCTCCAATCAAACTGGGGATTCCTCAATCCGATCAGGTCAGGACCCCGTGGGGACCTGACCCACTTTTTGTTTTCTTTTTTTTTTTTTTTTTTTTGCCAACCCTAATATTGGCTTATTTTTTTTTAATCTTCTTCTCAATCTTTTTCAAACAGTCTTTCATCTTAAAATTTTTCTTTATATCCCTAATATTACCAAGAATCTCATTAGTGTCAGTGTCAATCAATTTGTTAAAGTTAACCATTTTTTCTAAATTTTTTCTTCATATCCCTAATACTACCAAGAATTTCATTAGTGTCAGTGCCAGTCAATTTGTCAAAGGTAACCATTTTTTCTTTGAATTTCATCCTTCTTGTTTTGGGAAGGATCTCGATGACCAAATTCTTCTCGAAGGCAAGTTTCTTGATGGACAATACAACTTCAACGTGAAAAAAGCATAATCTCAGAATTTTAAAGTTGGTAGTTGTTCTTCCTTAGCGCTACCAAACCTCAACTTTTTCATACAAATACTTATATCTCTCAACGTTCCATCTCTTCTACTCTAGAAAGATGACATAATAGATTGGGACATTCTACCTTGAATATTGTTAGAAGTGTACTTAAATCATGCGTGTGCCTCTGGAAAGAGTCATAATTTACCTTCTAATTCTCATATTGAATATCATTTGCCTCTTCAACTTGTTGTGGCTAATGTTCGAGGACTTCTTACAAAATTTCTAGAAATGGTTTTAGATAATACATCAAATTTGAAATCTGATTGTTGTCGATCTAATTGTTATTTTATTACTAATAATACTAATTTGTTATTTGATTATCGTCTAATAGTTATTTCATATTAATTGTTCTATCTGATTAGTATCTTAAAAGATAAAAAGAATTTATTTCTTTCAAGAACAATAAATAACAATTAAATATTGAATAATAGTTATAAGAGTCGTATTCAAGCGTTCAATTAGTCTGAGTAAAAGTTAAAATATTGGTCAGCTAAATGAAACGAAGAGAATGGAAGACTCAAAAGTCTTCCCATTTTATAGAACCAAATCCCCTTCTACTGAACTTTTAAAAACTTGTGGCCAATATATATATATATATATACTAGTAATAAAGAAACCACACCGACAAATGAAGACCAAAAAGAAATCTCTAGTGACATGTGAATTTAATTCAAAATTCTTTCGTTTTAATTTTTCCACGTCTTCTTCATGAGTTCTATTCAAAAGAATTGAAAGTATGATAAACTTATAAGAAATTTCAAATTGAAAAATACTTATGTGACGTCTTCTTTGTACATTTTATTTAGTTATCTAATCATAAGTTGCCAGGTAGTCAATTCTTTTTCAAAATATTTTAATTTTTTTATGTGAGTAAGGAGGGGGAAATAGAGATGGATCCATATTAACCTTAATATTTCAATGCATTAATGGATCAATAAAAAGTTATATTTATGTGAGAGAGTTTGTAATTACTGTTTTAGTAGAGAACAATTTTCATGCTTCCGAATGCGACTTCTAAATCCATGTGATATCAATCTCTCAAAAAATTAGTATATAAAGTGAACATCTATTAAACAAAACAATAAATCATATTAATACAATAAATTAGAACTTGTGTGATAATAGATCAACTGAATGATCTAAACTTTAGATCCCGTTTGACAATCATTCTGTTTTTTAAAATTAAGTCTATTTCATCTACATTTGATACAATAATTTATATCTTTCTTGGTTGAATTCTTAGTCAAATTTCAAAAATAAAACAACTTTTTGAAAGCTACTTTTTTCAATTCTCAAAATTTGACTTGATTTTTTAAAATATGGTGAAAAGTAGATAACAAATGAAGAAATTTGAAGATAAAAGTATTGTCAATAGACTTAAAAAATCAAGACTATATAAATTTTAGAGAAAATTATTGCCCATAAGTAAAATAAAATGAAAAAAATACCTAAATAAATCTTTGGGCGATGAGTAGGGAAGGGATAGACCTAATAAGGTGGAGAAAATGAGGACTGGAGCTTAAAATTGAAGTGCTTTAGAAATTTAGAATCCAAATTCTGTTTTTTACAAGGGTAAAATCAAAATACCAAAAAAAAAAAAAAAGAAATTCTTCTTTTTGAGGCAAATAGGGCATCCGCCTAATCGGAAAAGTCTCTTTCCACACAAAAGAGCTTCTAAAAGATGATGCCAAAGTTGTAATCAAGTGTATAGCTCATTTTTCTTTTTAGAAAAAAAAAAAAAAAAAACCAACATCTATAAAGGATGCAATAAAATGGATTTCATAAACAAAAGTACGTTCACTAAGATCAAATTCCTTAGAGTTATGCAAATTTATAAGGTGTAGAGTGTTAAACTCTACAATAAGTGGTGGTGAATTTTGTTCAAACCTTCTAAAATTGCTTTAGCTTCAAGAAA
This sequence comes from Benincasa hispida, assembly GCF_027475165.1. NCBI lineage: Eukaryota > Viridiplantae > Streptophyta > Magnoliopsida > Cucurbitales > Cucurbitaceae > Benincasa > Benincasa hispida. The sequence goes on from NC_143478.1 coordinate 33,455,318, forward strand.
AGAAATGCACCAATTATATATATATATATTGGTTTAGTATTTTTTTACATAAATACACTTATTTTTTTAATAAACGGTAAAGAATTGGTGTATTAAAATTATTAATTAATTAATAAAGGAAAATTATTTCAGGTAAAACTATTGAAAATATTTATAAAATATAGCAAAATAAATAATAGACGCTAATAGACACTGATAGACTTCTATAAGTGATATTGATAGACGCTGATAGAAGTCTATCAGTGTCTATTATTGATAGTTCTAAAATTTTACTATATCTTGTAAATATTTTGGTTTATTTTCTATATTTTAAAACAACCCTATTATATATGTAGCTAATTACTATCATTATGGTTAATATTTTAGGAGATTATTTTTTTAATAATTATAATTAGATCATATTGATTGTCATTAATAAAATCACAAAATGTTATATTTATTTTTTCAAACTAATTTTGATTGTTTTATTAATTAATAAATCATAATTATATAAATTCATCAAATTGTTTCATCAAATTATGTAATCCTATGATTTTAATTATAAATTATTCATTTTACAAATACTTGTAATTAGTAATTTAATAAATATTACTATTTGATTATTAAATAAATATTATTGCTCAAACTTTGAATTGAATTTATTGTATGTCAATTAATACATTAAAATTTTATAGAGGTGTCATGATTAATTTTATAAATTAAATAGAAAGATAATTTGTTCCACAAATTTTTATACATGATCGTGCACATCAAACATATTCATTCTTGGATATTTATAAAACCTTAAACCAAATCACCCTATATAGAATTTAGTAATAATATTTTATGAGAAATATTTGATACAGTTTATACTTGGTCGCCCATGAGAAATAATAATAATTTTATGTATATCTCTAATCAATATTATTAGGCTCATGGATTACCATACATTTCTCTCCTCTCTGCATCAAGCCAACTCTCAATGTAAACAAGGGCGACGACTTAAATGGTAGAGGAAACTTGTAGTTCTTTGAGTCAATCATGAACAATCTTCTCCACGAACAAGTAACCTTTCGGACACCAACACTCAGTAACCTTGGTATTCTCAGAGTGAGAATCTAGGAGGTGTGAGCTCTGTTATGAATTTTGTAGAGGGTTGGAGGAAACAACGATAGAATTATACAACTAAGCAAGTGGGAGAGTATATTATCTATTGTATAGACTTTGTGCTTGATCATTTAGTAAAACTCAGCAGGTACACGATCGTTTAGGAAAAACACGCTTGATCGTTTATACGATCGTTTAGTGAATCTCGCTTGCCACGTGATCGTTTAGTAAAACTTTACACGATCGTTTAGACAAAGGTGCTTACACAATCGTTTAGACTCTCGCATAAAAGGCTATCGTATAGTCTCTAGTTAGCTAAACGATCAATAATGCTCTTAATGAAGTGATTCTTTACAAAATGAAAAATTTTTCATTTTATCATTCAGTTATGAAAACTGAACATAACCTCCCACTTCACGCACGGTTAAATGAGAAACTACCAATAATTATCATATAATTGTTTTAATTATAAATAAATATAATAACTAACTTATCATATTATATTTATAACCTATAGTTTTAATATCACATCATATGTAACATTTAAACCATAGTCCTTTTCTCTTTTACTTGATATAAATCATATTTATATCAAATTTCTCCAAATAATGTATCTCATACATCATATCAATTATATCACATATAACTGAACTAGTTTAATCATATAATATATAATCAAACTCCCTCTTGTCAATTTGAACACTTTAAACTGATCCAAAAACTTATTCTCAACTTGAATCCATTGAGCTATTAATGGGACCTTATGAACCTGTAGCTTGAAGCTCCAACGGCACATGAATAGCTGACTAAACTCTTTAATCACGAGATCCGCCATCTGTTAACTGCTGAGCACTCCACTAAAGACTGACAGTTGCACTCTTCTCACTACAGATATATTTCTGTGTCCATCGGATATAACCAGTCAAAAGTACGATAACCCTTCACAGATAGCTCGTAAGTACAGTTGGGCCAATTTACCGTTTGCCCCAACAGTTACATCTCACTTCTTAATAACTACTGATTCCTCTAATGAATAATACATCATAGTCCTACTATGAGTGGACACCTCTCAGGCCATGAGAAGGTGCATGGCGCCATATCGTGCAAGCCCCGAAATCAACCCTTAAGGGAGAAATCTATCTACTTACCTCTGTTTCGGGGAATGAGTGAATTCCATCTTATGTAGCTGAGTTCCCAGCTCTCTAATCAGACGAATACCCAAAGTGGTATGTTTGAATCGGCAATCTGGTCACTTGCACCCATGCAAATCAAAGGACCGCCCTCATAGGCAGGAACTCCCAACTCACTCAGGATCAAGGTCATGTTACCTATGGTCATCCTAGTGAAATGAAAGTCTCTGTCATGAATGGCGTTATATAACGAGACTAAATACTTCGCGGTCTGATCTTATACAAACTCCTTTGTATAGGACACCCCCGCTCACATGTCTTCACATGAATGATCAGGATCAGACCATCTGTAGCACGTCACAACACTTGTAACATCTACAAAGCAGGTCGTATCCGTGGTGTCCATAGGATAAGGTATCCCTCTTTTCTCCTTATATTACAGACCATTTAGGTTATTACTTCAGGCATGATCCATTTGTTTGTCTCCACATACATGCTTAAGTTACATGAAATAACCACAGATCTTAGTTTATTAGATTGAGTAAATGCTTAAAAAATAACATTTTTTTTATTAATAACAATATGTTCACAAAGTGTTTACAAACAATGAGACTACTAGGAGAATTAGGACACCAAGCCCAACATACTTGGTTGCATAGATTGTTGGGGTTGATGCCTTAAACTCTCGTAGAGTCCTGTAGTTTGTAAACACATGTATGAAAAAACACTTGTGATGTAATAATATGAGATATTTTCTTCACTATTGTCTATGAAATATTAGATATTTTATTTGTATTTACCACAAACCAATAAACTAAAATCCCTGGTTGTCGTTGTAACCTAAACATGTATGTGGAGACATACAAGTGGATCATGCCTTAAGTGATAACCTAAATAGTCTGTAGTATATAGATATAAGCGGGATACCTTATCCTGGTGACACCATGGATATGGCTACTTTGTAGATGTTACAAGTGTTGTAAAGTGCTACAAATGGTATGATTCTGACCATTCATATGGAGATATGAAATGGTATGATTCTGACCATTCATATGGAGATATGCGAGCGGGGGTATCCTATACAAAGAGTTTGTATAAAATCGAACCATGAGATGATTATTCTCTTTATATAACGCCGTTCATAATTGAGACTTACATTTCACTAAGATGACCATAGGTGATATGACCTTAATCCTAAATGAGTTGGGAACTCTTGCTCATGAGGGCGATCCTTTGATTTGTATGAGTGAGAGTGGTCAGATTGCCAACTCAACAAGCCTACCATTTTGGGGATTCGTCTGATTGGGGAGCTGGGAACTCAGATACACAAGACGAAATTCACTCCATCCCCAAAGCATGGGTAAGTAAATAAATTGCTCAAGGGCTGATTCTGGGTCATGAACATAGTGGTCATACCCTCTCTTGGGAAGAGAGGACTCAGTCATAATAGGACTATGACTTATTGTTCATTAGAGGAATCAGTGGTACTTAAGGAGTTAGATGTAACTACAGGGGCAAAACGGTAAATTGGCTTGGTTGTACTTACGAGCGATTTGTGAAGGGTCATAGAATTGTTGATTGGTTATATCTAATGGACACAGAAATATATTTGTGTGCGAAGAGTGCAATTGTCGGTCTTTAGTAGAGTGACCAACAGTTAACAGATGGTAGATCTCGTGATTAAAGAGTTTAGTCAGTTATTCACGTACCGTTGGAGCTTCAAGCAACAGGTCCATAAGGTCCCCTTGGTAGCTCAATGGGTTCAAGTTGAGAATCAGATTTTGGGTTAGTTTGAAGTGTTCAAATTAACAAGAGGAAATTTAATAATATGTTATATAATTAAATTATTCAATTATATGTGATGTAATTGATATGATGTATTAGATGTCGGGATTACTATCCTAATTCTTCCGGAGTCTCGTTGTTTGTAATTATATACATTGTTTATGAATAAAATAAGTGTTATTTCATTATGGCATTTACTCATATCCAATAAACAAAGCTCAATGGTTATCATATGTAAACTTAAGCATGCATATGAGATATACAAGTGGATCATGCCTTAAGTGATAACCTAAATAGGTCTGTAGTATAAGGATTAAGGTAGGATACCCGATCCTAGTGACACTATAGATACGACCCGCTTTGTAGGGGTTTGCAAGTGTTGTAAACTACTACAGATGGTAGATCCTGACCATTTATGTGGAGACATGCGAGCGGGGGTGTCCTATACAAAGAGTTTGTATAAGACCAGACCACGAGATGATTCGTCTCTATATATAATATTGTTGATACTGGAGACTTACATCTCACCTACACGACCATAGGTGACATGACTTCAATCCTGAGTGTTTTGGAAACTCCTGCCTTTGAGGGCAATCCTTTGATTAATATGGGTGAGAGTGGCCAGATTGCCAACTCAACATGCCTACCTTTTTGGGTACTTGTCTGATTTGGGAGCTGGGAACTCAGTTACACAAGATGGAATTCAATTCTTCCCCGAAGCAGGGGTAAGTAGATAGATTACTCCCTTAAGGGCTAATTTCGAGGCTTGAACATAGTGGCCACAACTTCTCTTTGGAAGAGAGGACTCAGTCATAGTAGGACTATGGCTTATGTTCATTAGAGGGATCAATGGTACTTAAGAAGTTAGATGTAACTATAGGGGCATAATGGTTATTGGCCGAGTTGTACTTTCGAGCAATCTGTGAAGGGTTATCACACTGTTGATTAGTTAAGATGGACACATAATATATCTGTAGTAAGGAGAGTTCAGCAATCAATCTTTAGTGGAGTGTCTAGCAGTTAACGGATGGTGGATCTTGTGACTAAAGAGTTTAGTCAGTTATTTACGTATTGTTGGAGCTTCGAGCTACAGGTCCATAAGGTTACTTTGGTAGCTCATTGGATTCAAGTTGAGGATCAGTTCTTGGTGTTGATTTGAAATGTCTGAGGTAATTTGATTATATATGATATGATCGGCGTGGTGTATGAGATACATCAAATGGAGGTTTAATGTAAATGAGATTTACATTAAGTGCCATGAAATAGAAAAATAACTATGGTTTATATGTTTCATGAGATGAAATATTAAAACTATAAGTTATAAATATATAATGGTATATTAGTTATCATTTATAATTATAATAATATTAATTATTGGATAATTATCTCTTTTTCTCTAATAACCAATTGAGTGAGAGGTTATTGGTGGTTTTCATGGTAACCGTGAGATAAAAAGGAAAAATGTTTTCCTAAATTTAGTATTGTTGATTCTCGGAAAGTACTCATGGAAAGGTTGTCAAGTAATCAGATTTACTAAACGACACCTTGGAAACTAAACGATCATAGAGTGTTTCTACATGATAGACACTCAGTTAGACGATGAGTTAAACGATCGCATAGCTTTAGCTAGACGATCGCATCGCTTTGTTAAACGATTGGGCATCGACCTATAATTTCATTTTATGCACGACCGTATATTTCTGTTTCTGGTACTGTAATTGTGTTGTTCATATACGATTGAAATTTGGAACGATACTTCCACTGCTCATGGAAATCCTCATTTCCGATTTCCTTCAATTGGTATCAGAGAGAGGTTGTTCTGATATTCTAAATTTAACTTCTGTTTTGAACTTCTTTTATAGCCATGGTGGGTTTTCTGCATTTGTTTTTAATTGTTAAGTGCATTTGTGGATGACGTTGATGAATGTTTATAGGTTAACTGCCTCTATTTAAAGTTTTCTTTAAATTACAAAGTGGTAATTTGTAAGGGCCCCTGTGTTTTTAGGCATAATTAACATGCTATCGAGTATGTAATTCAAAGTCTTTGAGTTAGTCGAGTCATTCGTGATGAAGTTTCGAAGCATGGAGATGCAGTTCTCAGCGAAGAAGAAGACCAAGAGTTGGTCGTGTCATGTAGCCTCAGGTAAACGGTCGTTGGAATTTGACTAAACGATCGTGTAGATTTTTCTATACGATCGTGTAGTATTTACTAAACGATCATTTAGCTAATGCTAAATGATGGGGTAAATCGTTTACTCTATCGTGTAGCATTGGTTGCCCGATCGCATAGACGTTAGAGGTAGACGATCGTAGTGGGAGCATCTGATGCTCATCCTTTTGAAAAAGGCGCAAGCTAAACGATCGGGTAGTTAGCATGCCTCATCACATAGTAAAAGGTACACGATCATTGCTAAATGATTGTTTAGCTCTGGGAGAGTTGGTAAACGATAGAGCAAAGCGTTTGTTCTTTCATGTAGATGATCGTAAGGAGTTTGGTACACGATCAGTGGAGATGCGTTGCTTTGCCCGGACGCTTCAAGGCCCGATTCGCCTGTTTGAACCAGAGACTCCTTGTGTAACAACCCAAATTTGTACGCATACACTACAAGAAATTAAATGTTAAATGTTAAGCAGGACGAAATTTTATTTAAAGGAATGGTAAATGTAATACCTTAACCCTAATATAGAAAGTAGGAAAACAAATAATTAAGAATGAAAAATATATAAATTTAATAGGAAAATAGGGTGGAAATTTAGAATTGGAAAAAAATAAGAAATTTATTAATTATCAAAAAATAATGAATAAGGGGGCAAAATCAGGGAGGATTAATTAGAAGTTGGACGCTAGCTAATTCAGGAGACAATTGGCAGTAGATAACTTTTTGTTTGGGCACTGCTCATTGGAAGAATTGGAGGTGAATTAATTGCTCATATACTCTTAAAATTTGAAAGAGTTAAAAAGGGGAACTGGAATCCACAAGAAGTGAAGGCAACCCATGCATGAAAACTAGCAAGATTGGAGAGAAAATTGGATAGAGCGAGATTCTCAGCGAGACAGTGGGAAAGAGCGGGAGTGAGAGCGAGGGTGGGAGCGAGAGCGAGAGCGAGAGTCGCGAGAGCCAAACCAGCGAGAAAGCTGAAGAGAGCGCGATTCTAAGAACAGAAAGAGCGAGATTTGGATAGAAGCGTGGATTATGCGTTGAATTTGGCCACGGTCTTATAGATTATACATGGAGAACCCTAAAATTGAATACAAACAAAGGTTGATAACGTAAGGGCAAACGTTAGCCAAAATTAGGTTTCTTATTAAGATGTAGGATGAGTTGTCACACTGAGAAGAGCTGAAAACCACTATAAAAGGACCCTTTGCCTGAAGATTTAACCCATTCTCAAACAAATCTCAGTAACAAAGAATCGTATGAAAGAGTAAGTGTGAGTGAGGAAGTTCTGTCAGGTTAGAAGAGATAAAGCTCTGGTGAGATGCTACCCAAATTTCCTTCTAGCTTAAGAGGGAAAGCTCTACTGACTAAACCATAAGGAATAATAAGGAATAACTAGATCACAGTGAAGGTAAGTAGTTATCTCACCAGTGTTTCATGGTAGTGTATCTTTAATATGTTGCATAATTATGTTATTGTTATGTTGCATTACATATTTAAAATAAGTTTATCGACAATGGACCTCATGCATTATGTTTGTTCATAAGATTAAATTTTTAATTAGATAAAGGTTATGCTTCTAGGGCTAGTAGAGCATGTATGGTTGCACCCCTCTAGACCCAATTCTATGTCAAGATTATTCTAGGGTTAGCAGGGCATGTATGGTTGTACCCCTCTAGACCTAATTCTATGTCAAGATTATGCTAGGGACTAACAGGGTATGTATGGTTGCACCCCTCTAGTCCAATCTTGCGTTTATGTTAATGGTTGATGTTGGATGCGACTCTGGCCCTACTGACTACATAACCTGCTAATCATCAGATGAGCTAGTTTCCGCCTAAGTCCTCATCTTTTTATCAGGACAGAGAAATTTACGTTAGTGATGTTGGATGCGACTCTGGCCCTACTGACTGCATGAGCCGCTAATCAGATGGGTTAGTTTTCGCCTAAGTTCTCATCTTCCTATCAGGGCGGAGAAATTTATGTTAGAAGCATAACCGACCACCACATGTTATTATATGTTTTTAGTCCCAATCATATGTTTTCAGAACATGTTGCATGTGATTGTGCATTTGGTCACTACCCTATGTGAGAACTACTTACTGAGTACTCATCCTATTTTTATAGACTTTGTAGGTAAGGACACAGCGTCGGTGGCAGAATTGGATGTCGCTCAAATGGCCAACCATCAAACTCACTATTATAAACATATGCATTTTTGTATCGCTACGCTAATGTTTTATGGATCCTGGTGTTTTGTAAAATAAACTTTTTATATAGTTTTCTACCTAAATTATAAAATCTTAGATATGTTCTTTTCAAATTTTTGCCAAAACTCATCTCATGATAAAAATGTCTAAGTATGCATGTCGTAGCGGTCGGACCATAATATGTAGGGATCCGGTCGTTACACCTTGGTTTTGTAATAGTTAGCTTTAGTTTTTGAGGAGTTGAGGCAATTTTTCTCGGTTCATCAACATTTTTTTATTATACATGTAATGTATGGTGTTTATATGGAAAAGTGTTTGACATATAGTTTGAAACCCATCTTAGGTTGTGCAATTATTCATGCATCATGTATTATAAGTGTTATAATCTAGCATGAAAAAATTACATGAAAGCATGTGTATGCATCATGAAATATTAGAGTTATATTTTGCATGCAGTGAGCATATTCATGCATCATCCTTTTATTGTAAGCGTTATAGTATAATGGTGAATGGAAGCATGTTGTGCTTGATTCGTTGCTTGTCTGTATAATTGTTATATAAAAAGGTAGCAATGAATGAACAATGCATTGAGCATGACACTTAGGCTGTTTATAAGCATTATGATTGCCTTTTATGTGTTTGCTTGGCATTGTGGTTGGTTTTGGTTGTTTCCGTTATAAGTGTTATAAAGGAAATTCGAATTAAAATCAATAAGAAAGAGTTGCATGCGGACTTAGGGTGAACTCATTGTTTTAAAAGGGTTTTTAAAATTGGATTGAGATAGATCTAAGTTCAGAGGTTCTAATGAGATTAGTAACCTAGGTTTAATCTTTTAAAACCGATTAAATAGGATTAAATTGATTGGCATAAAAGATTAAAATTGTATTAAATCTATCTATAAGGAACCTTTTGTCTAAGGCGGGTTCTGTTTAGGCTGGGGTTCTTAAGCTGATAGAAACAGAACACCCCTACCTGGGAACCTACTTGGAAAGGTGAATTAGATAGATTTTCTACAAGCATGCGACAATTGGTCAAAGACTCCGTTAAAGAGTTTAATGGTTGATGATCAAAAGTTGTTTAACTATCCAAGGTAAAGTCACTCTTAGGAAAACATAAAAGTTACTTAGTTAAAATTCTTAGTCGTGTTTTTTCTACGTAAATTAAACCCTAGGTTATAAAATACTCAGTGGGAGGAAGAGATGTATCTGATATGTCAATGATTCCACTCACATTTCTCCCTATATGTTCACAGCGTGAGATTCATGCTTGGCCTCGTGGTGCCTTGGGAGCATCCCTCTTTGGATGGTGTTTGTCAACATGTCCTACGGTCTCTATCATTGGTTCACACCGTGAGATCATTCTGTACTCCCTCATGGCGCCTTGAGAGAATCCCCCTTCGGAGAGGTTTTGTGCAGTTGATCAAGATCAAGGTGAACTCCAGAAATAGATAGGTTCGCTTTAGGTTTTGCCCCAATCGGATTTTTTCCCTTCGGATTGGCTGCTTGGGGCAGATCTCTAGGGCCTAAAATGGCAGGTCACACTAACGGGAGGTTGTTAAGTAAGTTAATCATCTCTTGACCAAATCAATGATGGTTAGTCGTTATAGGAGCAAAAGTTGTTATGGTATTAATGAGTGGTTGAGAAATTCTCAATTCAGAGGAAGAATGATTGACCTCCCTTCGGTGGCTTTTGTCCTAAACCTTTGAAGCGTCATTGCAAAACTAGATGTCATACAGGGTTCATGTTAGTTTTGTTAAACCTTATTAGATGTTGTATGTTTCTCAATGGGATTTTCTTAAAACCTAACATAGGTCAATGTAATTTTGTTTTCAATAACTCGTTAGTATTTCCGTTTAGTGCCTTTAATATGACCGATTACATACAGTAGAAAGATTCATGTAAAACATATTTCGTGTTAAACGAACACAAATTTCTCATTGTTAAGGAATGTCCTCAAGTCCCGACCCTTGATGCACCACGAAGTGTTCGCAACGCATATGAGGTGTGGATGAAGGCTAATTCTTTGGCTCGACTTCACATTTTGGCTAACATACCTGATGTTTTGGCCAAAAGGGTTGAGAACATGGTCATTGCACGAGAGATCATGGACTCATTACAAGATTTGTATGAATGTCAGTTCTTACTTTTCAAGCATAAAGGGATGGATGGCAAAACCAGTAGTGTTAGTTCCCAAGTTAAACTCCAGGAAGAGGGAACAATTGTTGCTGACTCTGTTAAGGTTCATGGAAGAGAAGTGTTCTCTGAAATGCAACTTGGAGCTTCTTTAGGTTCTAATACAGATCCCACTACTCTCCAAAAGAGAAGGAAAGACAGTAAATGTGATTTATTGGTCTTGGAAACGTGTTTGGTAGAGAATGATGATTCTGCCTGGATCCTAGATTCGGGTGCTATCAACCATGTCAATTCCTCTTACCAAGGATTCAAATCCTAGCAAACGTTTCCACAGGGAGAGATAACTCTTAGTGTCGGTACTGGTGAGGTTGTTTCAGTTATTGTTGTAGGCAGGCTGAAGTTATTTGTTGACAAGAAATGTTATTTGTTACTAGATAATGTTTTCGTAGTTCCTCATATTAAGAGGAACTTAATCTGGGTTTCTTGTCTCATTGTACAAGGGTATATCGTCTCCTTTTCTGAGAATAAAGTGTTTATTTTCAAGCATGGAATGGACATTGGTTTTGGTTCAATAGAAAGTAACTTATATGGACTAAGGCCATTAGTCATAAAAGCCTTGTTTAATACTGAAATATTCAATATGGCAACTATAGCTAGGTGTTCTAGTTCTGTTCGAAGTTCGAGGATCAAGTTGGATTCGATAGTGATCGAGGATTCTTCAGTTCGTGTTGTTGGCTGTTCTGATCGTTGCGTTTGAGTACTTCGTTGGACGCATTGGAGATTGATCGAGGGATACTTGAAGAAAAGTTCTTCAAAGGTTTGCATACTCTATTCCTTCTTCATTCTTTTAAGAAGCATACTTGTAATTTACTTATTATGCATAATCTGTTCTTGTAGACTATAATTGTTTGAGTTCTTTGACAATGGGATTTGGAATGATCTGCTTCTGCTCACGAGATCTCTATGTTTAGATTTCCTTCAATTGTTATCAGAGCCAGGTTCTGATATTCCAAATTCCATTGTTGTATTGAACTTTATTTTACAGTCTTGGTGGGTTTTAAGTTTTTTCTACAATGCATTTAAGTGTTAAGTGTGTTTGTGGATCGCTTGATGGATGTTTCAGGATGTTGGCCTCTGTTTTAATGCTTTCTTTTACATTTCAAAATTAATATGTAAGGGCCTCCGCATTTTTGGGCATAATTAACTTGCTAACGAATCTATATTCAAAGTGTTTGAAGACTCTTAAGTTGTTCGTGATGAAGTTTCAAAGAAGCATGGAGATGCTTTTCTCATCGAGGAAGAAGAAGACCAAGCATTGGTCGTATTGTGTAGCCTAGACTAAACGATCAAGTAGAAAATTTCTAACTCGATCGTGTAGCATTTATAAACGATCGTATGGCTGATGCTAAACGAACGAGTAAAATGTATACTCGATCAGTTTGCGTTGGCTACACGATGGGGGTAAACAATCATTGAGTATATGATACTCATCACATGGTAGGCGCACGCACTAAACGATCGAGTAGGCCAGCATGCTTCATCGCATAGTCATTGGCTACTCGATCACTTGGTATGTGATACTCGTCACTTGCTCCTTGATCGTCTAGACGATCATGCTTCATCATATAGTTGTCGTCTACTAGATCGTTTAGGCATGTGTTTAAACTCGGTGCGTTGCACAGTTGAGTGGCCTTCATGCTTCATCATATAGTCAAAGGTACTCGATCATTGCTCAACGTTACTCGACGATCACAAGGAAAAGCTACGCGATCAGTGGAACAAGGATTCACCCGAGCAGTTCAACACTTGGTTCGCTTGTTTGAACCGGTCGACTCAATGGTTCAATGTAATAGTTAGTTTTATTTTAGATTTTGAGGCATGTTATCCTGGTCCATCATTATTTTTTAACATATGAGATGTATGTTTGTTTAGATGCCATAATGTATGACATATACGAAGGAAATAAGACATGAGGATTTCCATGAGCAGCGGAATGATCGTTCCAAATTCCATTTGATATTGAACATACACAATTACAATACAAGAAACGGAAACTAACATGTCATGCATAAATATGAAATTATAGAATGCTTTCAAATAAGATCAAGGGATAGAGTATCATACCTTTGAAGACTCATTCTTCAAACTTTCTCGATCACGAACGCTCAATCAGTCCCCAAGACAACAATACACGAACGCTCGAACACAACGACCGCAACACAGCATGATCAACAGCAATCACCACACGAACAGCGCGAACACACAACGAACGGCCTACAAAACCTCGAACTCAGTCGAGTTGAGTGAGGACAATACCACAATGGTTACCTGGTATTTTCAATGTGAGAATCCAGAAGTGTGGGCTTTGTGTGAACTTGGTTAGAGGAAGAGACCGAAGGAACAACAATCGTGTAGATGATTGAGCAAGTGGGAGATGAGAAGTGTCTATCGTATAGAAGAATACTCAATCGTGTAGAAGAAGGCAGCCTATCATATAGATAATGCCCTGTGATCATTTAGCTACGACCAACTGAGTGAACTATCGCATAGTAACACTCCACGATCGTTTAGTCTCTCTATGAGCTATCATTTAGTGAAACAATTCCACTTGATAGCAATTCGTGAGTACTTTCCGAATTGAGTAACTCTTCTAAAATTAGGAAAAAAATTTTCCTTTTATCTCTCGGTTACCATAAAACCACCAATAACCTCCCACTCAATTGGTTATTAGAGAAAAAGAGATAATTATCCAACAATTAATATTATTATAAAAATATATGATAACCTACTTTCCATATTATATTTATAACCTATAGTTGTAATATTTCATCTCATGAAACATATAAATCATAGTTCTTTTTCTATTTTTTTAGTACTTAATGTAAATCATATTTACATTAATCCTCCACTTGATGTATCTCATACATCACACCGATTATATCATATATAATCGAATTTTCTCTTGTCAATTTGAACATTTCAAATCACCCCAAGAATTGATTCTCAACTTGAATCCGTTAAGCTATCAAGGGGAACTTATGGACCTGTAGCTTGAAGCTCCAACGGTACGTGAATAACTGACTAAAACTCTTTAGTCACGGGATCCACCATCCGTTAACTGCCGTGCACTCCACTAAAGAACCGACAGCTGTACCTCCTCACTACAGATATATTTTGTGTCCATATTAACCAATCAACAGTGCGATAACCCTTCACAAATCGCTCGTAAGTACTATTGGGCCAATTTACCGTTATGCCCCTGTAGTTACATCTAACTCCTTAAGTACTTCTGATCTCTCTAATGAACATAAGTCATTGTCCTACTATAACTGAGTCCTCTCTTCCAAAGAGAACTATGACCACTATGTTCAAGACCTGGAATCAACCCTTAAGGGAGCAATCTATCTACTTACCCCTGCTTCAGGGAAGAAGTGAATTTTATCTTGTGTAACCGAGTTTTCAGCTCCCCAATCAGACAAATCCCAAAAAAGTAGGCATGTTGAGTTGGCAATCTGGCCACTCTCAGGTATCCCTTCTTAATCCTTATACTACAGATCTTTTTAGGTTATCACTTAAGGCATGATTCACTTGTATATCTCATATACATGCTTAAGCTTATATATAATAACCATGGAGCTTTGTTTATTGGATATGAGTAAATGCAAAATAAAATAACTCTTATTTTATTCATAACAATGTGTACAGTTTACAAACTACGTGACTCTGGGAGAATTAGGACACCAATCCTAACAATATAGATTTAAAACCCACCTTAGGTTATGCATTTATTCATGCATCATCTTTATATTGTAAGTGTTATAATATAGTAGATTCCATGATTAAATTATATTAAAGCATGCCCATGCGTCATATAATATAAGAGTTATATTTATGCATGCATTAAGCATATTCATGCATCATCTTTATACTATAAGTTTTATAGTATAAGGGTGTATGAGAGCATGTATGCTAGGTTCATTACTTTGTTATATAAGAGTTATATAAAAGTAATAATGAATGAACAATGCGTGGAGCATGACATTTAGGTTTATTTATAAGAGTTCTAAATACCTTGTGGGTGTTGCTTCATATTGTGGATGGTTTTACATGTTTCATATTTTATAAGGGTTATAATTAATGAAAATAGAATTAAAATTGATAACCAAGAGTTGCATGCAAACTTAGGTAAAATCATATTTTAAAATGGTTTTAAAATTTGATTGAGATAGACCTAAGTTCATGGTTCTAATGAGATTAGAAACCTAAGTTTAATCTCTTAAATCATTTAATAGGATTAATTGATTTCCATAAAAGATTAAATTTGTAATAAATCTATCTATAAGAGACCTTTTGGCTAAGGTGGGTTCTGGTTAGGTTAGGGTATTTAAGCTGACAAAAATGGAACAAACCTACCTGGGAGCCTACCTGGAAAGGTGAATTAGATAGATTTGCTACAAGCATGCAACAATTGATTATATGTTCGTTAAAGAGTTTAATGAATGTTCATCAAAAGTTGTTTAAATTTCCAAAGTAAGAGTTACTTTAGGGCAAACCTAAACAGTCACTTAGTTAAAATAATTACCCGTGTTTTTTCTAAGTAAACTAATCCCTAGGCTCTTAAAATACTCAATGGGAGGAAAAGATATATATGATATGTCAATTCCACTCATGTTTCTCCCTCAATGTTTACGTCGTGAGATTCATGCTTGGCCTCGTGGTGCCCTAGAAGCGTCCCCCTTCGGATGGTGTTTGCATGGGTCAATATCAAGGTGAACGGAGAAAGTATTTATAGTAAGTGAGTGAAGGATGTGTGTCAACATATCCTGCGGTCTCCTTCATTGGTTTGCACCATGAGATCTTCTTGCACAGCCTTGTGGTGCCCGTGGGAGCGTCCCCCTTCAGATGGTTTGTGCGGTTGGTCAATGTCAAGGTGAACTCTAGAAATGGATAGGGTCGCTTTATTTTTTTTCCCCAATTGGATTTTTTCCCTTCGGATTGGTTGCTTGGGGCAGAACTTTAGGATCTAAAATGAAGTGTCACATTTAAGGGAAATTTTTAAGCAAGTTAATGATTTCTTGACCAAATCAATGATGGCTAATCATTATAGAAATAAGAGTTGTTCTGTGTAATGATTGGTTGAGAGTGTCTAATCAGAGGAGGAAGAAATTGACTACCCTTTGGTGGCTTTTGTCCTAAACCACTGAAGCGTCATTGCAAAACTAGATGTCACATAGGGTTCATTTAGATTTTGCTAAACCAGATTGGATTTGTTTTTTAAAAGTATTTGCTAAAATCTAATGTAGATCAATATATTTGTTTTTTTTCAGAAACATGTCATTGTATAATTTTCTGTTAGTTGCCTTTTCTAATTTGAATGATTACATACATTGGAAAGAGTTTATTAAAACATATTTCATGGTGAATGACCTCGAGTTTGTCATAGTTGAGGAGTGTGCTCAAGTCCCGACCCTTGATGCACCGTGAAATGTTCATAATGCATATGAGATGTGGATGAAGGCTATGGCCCGACTTCATATTTTGGCTAGTATACCTGATGCATTGCCCAAGAGGGTTGAGAACATGGTCATTGCACAAGAGATCATGGACTCGTTGCAAGAATTGTTTGAATGTAAGTTCTCACTTTTTGAGCAAAATGGGATTGATGACAAAGAAATCAGTAGTATTAGTTCCAAAGATAATCTCCAGTCTTTCTTGAATGAAGGGACTAAAAGAGAAAGTAATTGTTGCTGACTCTGATCAAGTTCATTGACGGAAATTATTCTCTTAAATGGAACTTGGAGCTTATATAGGTTCTGATACTGATCTCATTACTCTTCGAACGAGGAAGAAGTCTAATTACAGTACATGTGATTTATTTTTCTTGGAGACGTGTTTGGTAGAAAATGATAATTCTGCCTGGATACGTGATTCATGTGCTACCAATCACATATGTTCCTCTAATCAAGGATTTAGTTCCTGGAAAAAGTTGGAAGATGGAGAGATGATTCTTAGAGTCGGTATTAGTGAGGTTGTTTCTGCAGTTGCTGTAGGCAGGCTTAAGTTATTTTTGGACACGAAACATTATCTGTTATTGGATAATGTTTATGTAGTTCCTCATATAAAGAGGAAATTAATTTTAATTTCTTGTCTAATTGAACAAGGTTATTCCATCTTCTTTTCCGAGAATAAAACGTTTATTTTTAAGAATGATATGGAGATTGATTTTGGTTCAGTGGAAAATAACTTGTATGTACTAAGGCCGTTAGTCATAAAAGCCTTGGTTATTACTGAAATGTTTAGAACAACAACAACTGCAAAAAGACCAAGGGTTTCTACTAAGGAAAATGCCCATCTTTGGCATCTGAGGTTAGGTCACATCAATCTTAATAGGATTGAGAAGTTGGTGAAATGTGGACTTCTAAATGGTTTAGAAGAAAACTCTTTGTCGATATGTGAATCATGCCTTGAAGGAAAAATGACCAAACGACCTTTTACTGGAAAAGGTTATAGAACCAAGGAAACCTTGGAGCTTATACATTTAGACCTCTGTGGTCCGATGAGTGTAAGAGCAAGAAGTGGGTATGAATATTTCATCTCTTTCATAGATGATTATTCAAGATATGTCAAGATATGTGTATCTATACCTAATGCAACATAAGTCTGACGCTCTTGAAAAGTTCAAGAAGTATAAGACTGAAGTTGAAAACTTGTTATGTAAGAAGATAAAAACACTACGATCTGATCATGGTGGAGAGTATATGGATTTATAGTTCCAGAACTATATGATAGAACATGGAATCACATCCCAATTCTCAGCCCAGGTACACCTTAGCAGAATGGTGTATCAGAAAGGAGAAACAGAACCTTGTTGGACATGGTTCGGTCTATAATGAGTTATGCTCATCTTCCAGACTCGTTTTGGGGATTTCTAGAAGAGACTGCAATTTATATTTTGAATAATGTTCCCTCAAAAAGTTTTTCTGAAACACCTTTTGAGTTATGGAGAGGCCATAAAGGTAGTTTACGCCACTTCAAGATTTGGGGATGTCCGGCCCATGTGCTTGTGGCTAACCCTAAAAAGTTGGAACCTTGTTCAAAAGTTTTTCTATTTGTAGGATACCCCAAAAAAAAACTTGGGGTGGATATTTCTATGATCCAAGTGAGAATAAGGTGTTTGTATCGACAAATTCTATCTTTTTGGAAGAAGACAACATAAGGGATCATAAACCACGAAGTAAGCTTGTTTAAATGAGATTTCTAGTAAGACTACTAAGAGTTCAACAAGAGTTGTTGAATAGATTGATAGATCAAAAAGAGTTGTTGATGTCGGTTCATCTAGTCAACCATCTCAAGAGTTGAGACTGCCTCGACGTAGTGGAAGGGTTGCAAACCCATCAGAACGCTACATGGGTTTGACTGAAGCCCAAAACATCATATCTGATGATGGAGTTGAGGATCCATTGTCTTATAAGCTAGCAATGGAAGATGTTGACAAATGAGTGGATTAAAGCCATGAATCAGGAAATGGAGTTTATGTAACTCAATTCTGTCTGGGAACTTGTGGATCAGCCTGATGGGGTAAAACCTATAGGTTGTAAGTGGATCTACAAGAGGAAAAGAGGTGTAGATGGAAAATTGCAGACCTTTAAGGCAAGACTTGTGGCTAAGGGTTATACCCAGGTCAAGGGAGTGGACTATGAGGAAACTTTCTCATCTGTTGTCATATTGAAGTCTATCAGAATTTTCCTGTCCATAGCCACATTTTATGATTATGAGATATGGCAAATGGACGTCAAGACTGCCTTTTTGAATGGTAATCTTGAGAAAAGTATCTACATGGCTCAACCAGAGGGGTTCATTGATCCAGATCAACAGTAAAAGGTTTGCAAGCTTAATAGGTCCATTTATGGATTGAAAAAAGCATCTAGATCTTGGAACAATAGATTTGATAGTGCAATCAAATCATTTGGCTTTGATTAGGATGTTGATGAGCCTTGTGTTTACAAGAAAATCATCAACAGCTAAGTAGCTTTCCTAGTACTATATGTGGATGATATCCCATTGGGAATGATGTAGGTTTTCTGATTGACATTAAGAAATGGCTAGCTGCTCAATTCCAAATGAAAGTTTTAGGAAAGGCGCTATTTGTTCTAGGGATCCAAATTATAAGGGGTCATAAGAACAAAAGGTTAGCCTTGTCTCAGGCATCGTACATTGACAAGATGTTGATCAGGTACTCGATGCAGAATTCCAAGAGGGGTTTATTACCTTTCAGACATGGAATTATTTTGTCTAAGGAACAGTGTCCTAAGCCACCTCAAGAGGTTGAGGAAATGAGATGGATTCCCTATGCATCAGTTGTTGGTAGCCTTATGTATGCAATGTTATGTACTAGACTTGACATTTTCTATGTAGTAGGGATTGTCAGTCGATATCAATCCAATCCAGGATTAGATCACTGGACAGCGGTCAAAACGATCCTCAAGTATCTTCGGAAAACGAGGGACTATATGCTTGTGTATGGAGATAAGGATTTGATCATTACAGAATACACACACTCTGACTTTCAGACTGATAGAGATTCTTGGAAATCGACATCAAGGTCAGTGTTCACTCTGGATGGAGGGGATGTAGTTTAGCGAAACATCAAGTAGGGATGCATCGATGACTCCACTATGGAAGCCGAATACATAGCTGCTTGTGAAGCTGCTAAAGAGGTTGTTTGGCTTAGGAATTTCCCTACCGATTTGGAAGTTGTTC
The DNA here is from genome assembly GCF_027475165.1 of Benincasa hispida. Taxonomy (NCBI): domain Eukaryota; kingdom Viridiplantae; phylum Streptophyta; class Magnoliopsida; order Cucurbitales; family Cucurbitaceae; genus Benincasa; species Benincasa hispida. The sequence continues at coordinate 33,474,581 of NC_143478.1, forward strand.
CAAATATGTCTTTGCCAATCACACTCTATTGTTATAACAACGGGGTTGTGGCAAATTCTAAGGAACCTCAGAGTCACAGAAGAGGTAAGCACATTGAACGGAAGTATCATTTGATCAAGGAGATTGTGCATCGCAGTGATGTGATACTCATGAAGATCACGTCGGAGCACAATGTTGTTGATTCATCTACAAATGCTCTCACGGCTAAAGTGTTCGAGGGTCATCTTGAGGGTCATCTTGAGAGTCGGTGTCTAAGGTAAGTGGGAGATGATACTGGGGTCTAGAGTATGGCCTAGTTTATTGTATATTGTATTGTTTTTTGTATTGTACATTAGTCTCTCAAGGCATTAGGACAAGTTGAAGATTGTTGGGATTAGTGTTTTAATTCTCCTGGTAGTCTCATAGTTTGTAAACACTTTGTGAACATATTGTTATTTATAAAATAAATATTATTTTATAAGCATTTACTCAATCCGATAAACTAAGATCCGTGGTTATTTTATGTAACTTAAGCATGTATGTAGAGACATACAAGTGGATCATGCCTTAAGTAATAACTTAAATGGTATGTAGTATAAGGATAAAGGAGGGATACCTTATCCTGGTGAAACTATGGATACAACCCGGTTTGTAGATGTTACAAGTGTTGTAAAGTGCTACAAATGGTTTGATCCTTACCATTCATGTAGAGACATGCGAGTGGGGGTATCCTATACAAAGAGTTTGTATAAGACCGGACCACGAGATGATTAGTCTCTTTATATAACGCCATTCATAATTGAGACTTACATTTCACTAGGATGACCATATGTGACATGACCTTAATCCTAAGTGAGTTAGGAACTCCTGCTCATGAGGGCGGTCCTTTGATTTGCATGCGTGAGAGTGGCTAGATTTCCAACTCAACAAGCTTACCATTTTAGAGATTAGTCTGATTAGGGAGTTGAAAACTCAGCTACACAAAATGGAATTCACTCCTTCCCTGAAGTAAGGGTAAGTAGATAAATTTCTCTGTTAAGGGATGATTCTGGGTCTTGAACATAGTGGCCACACCCTCTCTTGGGAAGAGAGGACTCAGTCATGGTGGAACTATGACTTATTGTTCATTAGAGGAATTAGTGGTACTTATGGAGTTAGATGTAACTACAGGGGCAAAACGTTAAATTAGCCTAGATGTACTTACGAGCGATTTGTGAAGGGTCATCGCACTATTGATTAGTTATATCCAATGGACACAAAAATATATTTGTAGTGCGAAGAGTGCAACTATCAGTCTTTAGTGGAGTGACCAACAGTTAATGGATGGTGGATCTCGTGAGTAAAGAGTTTAGTCAGTTATTCACGTACCATTGGAGCTTCAAGCTACAGGTCCATAAGGTCCCCTTAGTAGCTCAATAATTTCAAGTTGAGAATCAGATTTTGGGTTAGTTTGAAGTGTTCAAATTAACAAGAGGAAATTTAATTATATGTGATATAAATAAATTAATTCAATTATATGTGATATAATTGATATGATGTATTAGATACATTAATTGGAGGAATTAAAATAAATATGATTTATATTAAATACTCTAACATAGAAAAAGAACTATGGTTTATATGTTTCATATGATGAAATATTAAAACTATCGGTTATAAATATAATATGATAAGTTGGTTATCATATTTATTTATAATATATTAATTATATGATAATTATCCTTTTTCTTTAAAAAACCGAATTGAGTGGGAGGTTTGAAAACGGTTATGGTAACTGTGAGATAAAAGGAAATTTTTTTTCTAAAATTAGAAGATAATTCATTCGGATTGATCTCACAGAAAAGCTATCGACTAAAAGCATTTTACTAAACGATAGCATATAGAGACTAAACGAACAAGTTTCGAGTTTACTATACGATAGTTACTTGTTACTCGTTACTACATGATCGAGTAGCAAAGTCTATACGATAGGCTTATTCTTACTAAACAATCGATTATCTAGTCATACGATAGATTTCATCCATCTCCTACTTACTCGATCGTCTACCTCCTTCATTTCTTTATCCAAAGTCACACAGAGCCCACAACTCCTGGATTCTCACACGGAGAATACTGATAACTTGTAGAAATACAAGTTATTTATACTGTTTTATTTAGATATTGCGGCTAAAAGAAAGGAAAGTTACATCGATAGTATAGAAATTGGCTAAGAAATGCGAAAATTATAAAATTTCGCCAATACACCCACTAACACCATTACGATGGTAGAATAGAGTGTTTCAATTTCTGTTTGGCAGGAAATCGATCACCGCATGCGTTAATGGCTCAAAGATAAAATAAACAATGCACCTACGTCGCATTGCACCCATCATTCAGGAATGAAGAGATGATCAATGCAATGACAGCGCATGTGACAATCGATCAAGAGCTTAGTGATCAATGCAAATTCAACCACATGCGTTAATAAAAAAAAAAAACACCGCATGCGGCGATCGATCGAAGATGTAAAGAGTAACGCATTTGCGAAGGATTCTGACAAATGTACAGCTTTCAGTTGTGCATTTCTAACGGGTTGATTGCGTAACAGAAGGAATATTAACTCCACCATTTCAGAAACTACCATAACCATAAAGTGGGGACCACAAAGTCAAAGAGCCAAGTTTCACCTATAAATAACTTCTGCTAATTCACTGAGAGACATACTTGAATACATAGAGACATGCATATATCGATTCTGAGAGAGAGACTGGTCTGAAGCAACTGTCTAGAGTAGATCCGGGATAATCAAGAGATAAGGCCGAGAGGTGAGTCTCCGAGCAAGGAATCCTTCCAATCCCCGCCGTTGAAGCTCTATGCGAAGATCCTTTCTACCAGAAGAGCAAGCCTGAAAGGGAAGCTTTCCTCTCCATTTCTACCACATGCTGACAAGTAAAACCTCCGTTCAGGATCTGTGTCAAGACATTGACACTCCTTCTGTATTTGTTTCTAATCTCTATTTCATCACTTGTATTCATCTTCTTAATCTTTCATTCACACCATGTATCGAACGCTTAATCTTAGTATTAAATGTTATAATCATTACTATTATCATCTCTCTGTCTATTTCCGTTCATCCATAATCCATTTTCATCATGATGTTTTCCTAATTCCCTAGGTAATTAGCAAGAATTAAGCAAGTAAATTAATTTGTGTTAAGGAAATAATTAAGTTTGTTAAAGCATGCTCGATGGCATCTTCACCTATGAGAGCAGAAGTGAAGATGTTATTCCGCCTATCGAGAGAAGGTTAGAAGAATACGTTAATTAAAGCGAGAAGTACTTCCAGAGATGGAAGCAACATTGCATTCATTTCTATTTCACCATAGAGATATGGGAACGCGGCCGATCACCGAGAGATGTACGCCAAGGGAAAGCAGAACCTTAGTTGCATCTTTAACGCAATTGACAAACTTGCATTGTTTTTACTAATTACTCTTTCTATTTTTGATTCATCCATAAAGACTTGCCATCGCATACCACGACCCTTTGTATAACTTCACAGTCAGTCTCGACCTCAGTATCATGTATCATGTATCTTGTATCTTGTATCATATTAGTTTAGGATCTTATTTTATCAATGCAACTTTATTTTATTAACAAAATTTTATTTCATCGCAATTTACATTACTGTATAAACAACCATTTTTTATTCATTGTAAAAATCGGTCGCATATACCACATGAGTAACACATTAACGAAAACAATCCTTGTGTTCGACCTCGGATTATTCTGAGAAACTTGCGTTGGAATTATACTTAGTTTCAGCGCAAGAAAACTTGTGACATGCATTACTCTATCACATACTACAAGCATATCATTAACAACGCATATATTTAGACGTACTGTGCATAAGCGATAACACAACATAACATTCCATTTCTATGACATCAAGTTTATGGCAACATGAGCTTGCATGATTCATTCATTCATATTCATATTTGTTCACATGCTGTAAGATATAAAATTTATCATGTCAAATACCAAGGTAATTCTTGTGGTGGTTTTCTAGTTTTGTTCGAAGTTCGAGGATTGAGTTGGACTCAATAGTGATTGAGGATTCTTCAGTTCTTGCTGTTGGCCATTTTGATCGTTGCGTTTGAGTACTTCGTTGGACGCATTGGAGATTGATCAAGGGATACTTGAAGAAAGGTTCTTCAAAGGTTTGCATACTCTATCCCTTGTTCATTCATTTAAGAAGCCTGCTTGTAATTTACTTATTATGCATATCTATTCTTGTAGACTGTAATTGTTTGAGTTCTTTAAGAATGAGATTTGGAACGATCCACTTCCGCTTACTAGATCTCTATGTTTAGATTTTCTTCAAAGTAAAAACTTCATTTAAGAACCTTTGATCCCCACCATTATAAGACTTCAATTCAAAGCTTTTTTTCCATCAATTCCTCAAACAAGCAAGCAGGTGGTTCAACAACCATAACCCCATAATTGAACCTCATCTTATTAGCAGCAACAGAGAGTTGAGGTGGACCAAAGAACTTATCAATGTTTTTAAGAACCAAAAGATCAGCATCAATGAACACAATTTTGTCATATATCAAGAGCTGTCATATTCGTAGCTTGTTGTAGTTCCACTCATTATATGAGCCTTTCTGGGCGAATGGGCTGCGAATACAATCGATTTTCATGGCATCCCACCCTACAGAATTTAGGGCTTGAAGGGAGTTTAGGGAAATGGAGTTGTCAACTAAAAGGAGGAGGTCTTTGGTTGTATTGGTTTAGAGAAGGCTTTGAGATAAAGCAATGGCTCCACAAACATAAGCTTCTGAGGAGTAGAGAATTGTCACTTAGGCCTCTTTTGGCTTGGTTTTTCTATCGTGATGGATTGTTGAGTTGGTTTTTGGTGGTTTTTGTAGCATGAAATTCCTCTAAACTTCTCTCCCTATAAAACCAAGAACAATAATATATATCATATGTAATTGAATTTGAATAGAGTAGTAGAGATATTTTAACCACTAAAGTTAGAATGTTGATAATAACAAGTTCCTACAAACGAGTAAATAGGAATTATAACTCATGCATGCACAAACAGTTACATTTCCTTATCTTGCTCAAAAAGTGTAATCAGCTAATTAGAAAGAAATTGAGTCTCACACAGTTGACCAAATCATCAATCCCACTCATCTTGCAAATTCCATTAGCAATACCATTCTGAATTTTGTTAACATGTCGAAATGATTGGATATTTGCCAGATGAGAGCTATACTTAGACCTTATATGTTGAGGGCTTAATGGATGGAGAGATTATCAATCTCTCTCCATTCAACAAACGAATAGATCTTTATCTAATAGATAAATGTAATTAATTAACCAGGATTGAACTTGTAATTAACTAACTTAATAGATAAATGTATAGAATCCTATTCCCTACTGTATGTATAACCACTTCTCTAACAAGCTCTTTATCTAATGAAAATTATGCTTTCTTAATATCCTAATAATATTCGAAACCATCCCTAATTGATAATAACAAGTTCCTACAAACGAGTAAATAGGAATTATAACTCATGCATGCACAAACAGTTACATTTCCTTATCTTGCTCAAAAAGTGTAATCAGCTAATTAGAAAGAAATTGAGTCTCACACAGTTGACCAAATCATCAATCCCACTCATCTTGCAAATTCCATTAGCAATACCATTCTGAATTTTGTTAACATGTCGAAATGATTGGATATTTGCCAGATGAGAGCTATACTTAGACCTTATATGTTGAGGGCTTAATGGATGGAGAGATTATCAATCTCTCTCCATTCAACAAACGAATAGATCTTTATCTAATAGATAAATGTAATTAATTAACCAGGATTGAACTTGTAATTAACTAACTTAATAGATAAATGTATAGAATCCTATTCCCTACTGTATGTATAACCACTTCTCTAACAAGCTCTTTATCTAATGAAAATTATGCTTTCTTAATATCCTAATAATATTCGAAACCATCCCTAATCTATGAATACAAGTTTTCAAGTGTTAACGACAAACTTAAAGAACCTTAAACTAGTTCGAAAAGGGATTTAGAATGATATACTCACTAAATCTCACCCAAAACGATCTGAATCCTCCCTGGTTGGTGTCCAAATGCGCCAAATCCTACATAATTGACTCAAATGGTTGTCATCGCATCCTAGCACCAAATTTTCCCACATTCACAACAGCTCAGAATTATACTAAAACAATGAAATCTTTACTTTTTTACATGCTCCAATGTCGATTGAAATAGAAAGAGCTCATAATTAACAAGCAAATTTAGATATCAAGCAATAAGCACTAACCATGATCTCAGGTCTGCACCAACCAAAACATTAATGCTAAGTAGAGAGAGAAAAAACACAAACAAAAGTCGACAAACAAAAATCTTTTTAACGACATGATAAACATCCTTGATTTTAGAAGAAACAAAGAAACAAGCAACAACATAAAAGCCATTTAGATTTATCAAATGGAAGAATAAAAAAATAGCAAAACAAACATAATAGAATACAAGAAAACAATCTTAAAATTAGGTTTCACATCAAGCTAGATCTAGAAACAAAATAAAGAAAATTAGTTCCAATTTCCATTAATCTAAATATAGCACAAACATCTTCAAATACAATACTACAAAAAGAAAAAAAGAAAGAAGAGAAAGATCTCAAAGCTCATAGAAGTAATGTTGTGATTCTAGGTATATCTGTATTATTTGAGACTCAAACACTCATATCAAACTACAAAAGAAGTTTTAGAAAGCTTCATGTGTCTTGAATTAGGGAATAAAAGGAAAATGATATGATGGAATACACAACCATGCAACGGAAGCAAACATAATTAATAAGCACTCTAATTACATTTAATTTGAGTTCTAAAGCATGCTATTTCAGAAAATACACAAGGGGTTTCAAGTTTCCTATCTTTGATGAATTATCCCAATTCCAAGTTGCTCTTCACTCCAAATTAGCTCTAAATCAACTGTGAGATCATGGAATCCTTGAAGAGAATGTACAGACAATTGTCCGTGCAGCTCAAGCATAAAGCTCTAAAGTTCATCTTCAACTCCAAAATGAATGAGGGTACATCTATTCGAGAACATGTTCTGAAGATGATGGTCCATTTTAATGTGGCGGAGATGAACGGGGCTCGCATCTGTGAGGGCAGCCAGGTTAACATTATTCTAGAGAAGTTGCTAGAAAACTTCCTACACCTCGTAAGCAACGTTGTTCTAAACAGGGTTGATTATACCCTTACAACCTTCCTCAATGAGTTACAGACATTCCCATCCTTACTGAAAAGCAAAGAGAAGTAGGTTGGCAAGGAAAATGTTGCTTCATCATCTAAAATGTTCCTCCAAGGTTCGACCTCAGGAACTAAGTTTGTACCTTCTTCTTCTGGCACTAAAAAGTGGAAGAAGAAGAAGGATAGTAAGGGGAAGGGAAAGCGCCTGCTAACCCACAACCTGTCGCTCCGGCCAGTGCCCATTGAAAAGAGAAAATATTTCCACTACAACCAGGATGGGCACTGGAAGCGAAACTACCCACCCAAGTTAAAGGAGAAGAAAAAGGCCAAGGCCAACCAAGATAAATGTGATTTACTGGTTTTGGAGACTTGTTTAGTGGAGAATGATGATTCTGCCTAGATTATAGACTCTAGGGCCACTAACCATGTTTGTTCTTCTTTTTAGGAGATTAGATCCTGGCAGTAGCTTGAGGCTAGAGAGATGACGATGCGAGTTAGCACTGGGAATGCCATCTCAATTGTGGCAGCTGGAGGCCTCCGATTGACTTTACATAATAGGTTTATCATTTTGAATGATGTATATGTTGTTCCCGAGTTAAAGAGGAACTTGATTTCTGTAAAGTCATTACTTAAATGTAAATAAACTTTACATTTTTCAGCTAATAAAGTGTTTATTCTGAAAGATGGTGTTGAGATATGTTCAGCTAAACTAAAAAATAATTTGTATGTGCTAAGGCCGTTAGCAAAAGATTTCTTCCTATGTCTTTAGGATTTTTTTATTGTCCTATTTCGTTTGGCTTATTATTGCTTTATGCATATTGTCTTTTCTTATTTTTAAGGTTTTGGTTCTTTCTTTACTTTTTTTTCTTTTTATTTCCTTGTTTACCGCTTTTATTTATATTTGTTATTTTATTTTTTCTTTATTTTGTTTTGTTTACAATCTAATCAAAATTTTTTTTTTTTTTTTTTTTTTTTTCTCTTTTTTTTCGTTTTGTTTATGTTTTTTTTTTTTCCTTATTTTATATTTTTTTTTTTATGTCGTAATTTTTTTATGCTTTTTTTCTTAATTTTTCTTTTTTTTTTTTTTTTTCCTTCCATAACATAGAGATGTTAAATCTATCGTAATTCAAAACAAACAACGTAAAGTTTCTCCTGAAGAAAATACCCAACTTTGGCACCTCTGTTTGGGGCATATCAATCTCAATAGGATTGAGAGGTTGGTGAAGAATGAACTTCTAAACGAGTTAGAGGAAAATTCTTTACCTATGTGCGAGTCATGGCTTGAAGGAAAAATGACTAAAAGATCTTTTACTGGAAAAGATTATAAAGCCAAAGAGTCTCTAGAGTTAGTGCATTCAGTCCTTTGTGGTTCGATGAATGTGCAAGCTAGGGGAGGCTACAAGTATTTCATCACTTTTACTGATGATTATCGAGGTATGGGTATGTTTATTTAATGCAACATAAGTTAGAATCCTTTGAAAAGTTCAAAGAGTTCAAGGTTGAAGTTGAAAACACATTAGATAAACGAATTAAAACACTTCGATCTGATCGGGATGGAGAGTTTTTGGATTTTGAGCTCCATAACTATTTAATAGAACAATGAATCGCTTCTCAACTCTCAGCACCTGGTACACCTTAATGGAATGGTGTATCGAAGAGGAGAAACAAAACCCTATTAGACATGATTCGATCGATGATGAGTTACACTTCCTTACTAGACTTGTTTAAGGGTTTGCAGTAGAGACTGTAGCTTATATCCTCAACTGTGTTCCCTCCAAGAGTGTTTCCAGAACACCTTTGAAGTTGTGGAATGGGCGTAAAGCTAGTTTGCGTCACTTCCACATATGGGGTTGCCCAACACATGGGCTTGAGGCTAATCCTAAGAAACTGGAACCACGTTCGAGGCTGTGCCTATTTGTAGGCTACCCCAAAAAGACACGAGGAGGTTACTTTTATGATCCTAAGGAAAACAAGGTGTTTGTATCGACAAATGCTACCTTCCTTGAGGAGAATCATATAAGGGAGCACAGTCCAAGAAGTAAAATCGTGTTGAGTGAACTTTCCAAAGAAACTATTGATACTTCAACAAGAGTTGTTGAAGAGCCTGCTACATCAACAAGAGTTGTTGATGAAGTTTATCTAGTAGATCAAATCCACCTCAAGAGTTGAGGAAACCTCGATGTAGTGGAAGGGTTGTGAACCCACCCATTTGCTATTTGGGATGAACTGAAATACTGATTATGATAGAACGATGGAGAGATTGAGGATCTGTTGTCTTACAAGAAGGCAATGAAAGATGTTGACCGAGATGAATGGGTCAAAGCCATGGATCTCGAAATGGAGTCTATGTACTTCAACTCAATTTGGGATCTTGTAGATCAACCAGATGGGGTTAAACCTATAGGATGTAAATGAATCTACAAGAGGAAATGGGGTGCTAATGGAAAGATGCAAACCTTCAAGGCTAGACTTGTGGCAAAGGGTTATACCCAAGTAGAGAGAGTTGACTATGAGGAGACTTTCTCGCCTATTACCATGCTTAAGTCTATTTGCATCCTCCTATCCATTGCCTCATATTATGATTATGAGATATGGCAAATGGATGTCAAGACTGCCTTTCTGAATGGTAATCTTGAGGAGACCATTTATATGGTGCAGTCCGAGGGATACATAGCCCAAGGTCAAAAGAAAAAGGTTTGCAAGCTGAATCGGTCTATTTATGGACTGAAATAGGCATCTCGATCTTGGAACATAAGGTTTGACACTACGATCAAATCTTATGGCTTTGACCAAAACGTTGATGAGCCTCATATCTACAAAAAGATCATCAGCAGTTCATTCATTTTCCTAGTGTTATATGTAGACGATATCCTACTCATTGGGAATGATGTAGGTTTATTGACTTCAGTTAAGAACTGGCTAGCGACCCAATTCCAAATGAAAGATTTGGGAGAGGCTCAGTTTGTTCTTGGAATTCAGATCTTTCGGGATCGAAAGAACAAAGTGCTAGCACTATCTCAGGCATTGTACATTGACAAGATGTTAATCAAGTACTCAATGCAGAACTCCAAAAAGGGTCTTTTGCCTTTTCGGCATGGAGTTACATTGTCTAAGGAACATTGTCCTAAGATACCTCAAGAGGTTGAGGAAATGAGACGAGTCCCCTATGCATCTACCGTTGGCAGTTTGATGTACGCGATGTTATGTACTAAACCTAACATCTGCTATGCTATGGTGATAGCCAGTAGATATCAATCTAATCCAGAACAGGGTCACTAAACAACCGTCAAAAACATCCTCAAGTATTTTCGGAGAACGAGGGACTACATGTTTGTGTATGGTTCTAAGGATTTGATCCTTACAGGATACACGGACTCTGATTTTCAGACTGATAAAGATTCTCGGAAATCCACTTCAAGATTAGTGTTCACTCTTAACGGAGGAGCTATAGTATGATGAAGCACTAAGCAAGGAGGCATTGCTGACACCACCATGGAGGCCGAGTATGTAGCGACTTGTGAAGCTACTAAGGAGGTCGTTTTGCTTAGAAAGTTCCTGAGTGATCTGGAAGTTGTTCCAGCATGTCTAGGCCCATCACCCTTTATTGTGATAATAATGGTGTTGTGGCGAATTCCCGTGAGCCTTGGAGTCACAAGCACGATAAGCATATAGAGCGAAAATACCATCTCACCAGAGAGATTGTGCATCGAGGGAACGTGATTGTCACGAAGATAGCTTTGGAGCATAACGTTGCCGATCCGTTTATGAAGGCTCTCACGGCTACAATGTTTGAGGGTCACCTACAGAGTGTGGGTCTATGGGACTGATCACAGCTGGACTAGGGCAAATGGGAGATGTTTTATTGGGCCTTAATGCCCTAGTTTATTTTTTTTTATACTTATAATTACCTTGTACACCCCACTAGCTTTAGGACAAGTGAGAGATTGTTAGGGTTGATGCCCTAAATCTCGTAGGGTTCTATAGTTTGCAAATATCTGTATGAACAAACATTTGTTGATGTATAATATGAGATATTTTATTCACTTTAGTCTATGAAATATGAGATATTTTAGTTTCATTAACCACAAACCAACAAACTAAGATCCCTTGTTATCATTGTAACTTAAGCATGTATGTGGAGACATACAAGTGGATTGTGCTTTAAGTGATAACCTAAATAGTCTGTAGTATATGGATAAAGGAGGGAAACCTTATCCTGGTGACGCTACGAGTGTGGCCCACTTTATAGATATTGCAAGTGTTGTAAAGTGCTTCAAATTGTCTGATCCTAACCATTCATGTATTAGACATGCGAGCAGGGATGCTCTATACAAAGGAGTTTGTATAAGACCGGCAACGAAAGGTTTAGTCTCGTTATATAATGACGTTCATGAAAGAGACTTTCATTTCACTAGGATGACCATAGGCAACATGACCTTAATCCTGAGTGAGTTGGGAATACCTGCCTATGAGGGTGGTCCTTTGATTTGCATGGGTGCGAAAGGCCACATCGTCAACTCAAACCTACCATTTTAGATATTCGTCTAATTTGGGAGCTAAGAACTTAGCTACACAAGACAGAATTCACTCATTCCCGAAAGTAGGGATAAGTAGATAAATTGATTCCTTCAGGGCTGATTTTAGTACTTGAACAATGTGGCGCCACACCTTCTCTTGGCCCGAGAAGGGTTTACTCATAGTAGGACTATAATGTATTGTTCATTAAAGGAATCAGTGATACTTAAGGAGTTAGATGTAACTATAGGGCAAAACGGTAAATTGGCCCAGTTGTACATACGAGCAATTTATGAAGGGTCATCGTATTATTTATTGGTTATATACGATGGACATAGAAATATATCTGTATTGCAAAGAGTGCAGCTGTCGGTCTTTAGTGGAGTGCTCGATAGCTAACGGATGGTGGATATCGTGATTAAAGAGTATAGTCAGTTATTCACTTACTGTTAGAGCTTTAAGCTACAGATCTATAAGGTCCCCTTGGCAGCTCAATGGATTCATGTTTTTGGATAATTTAAAGTGTTCAAATTAACAAGAGGGAATTTGATTATATATGATATAATTAAATTGATTCAATTATATGTGATATAATTGATTTAATGTATTAGTTATATTAATTGGAGAAATTAATATAAATATGATTTATATTAAATGCCACAAAGGAGAAAAACAACTATGGTTTATATGTTGCATATGATGTGATATTAAAATTATAGGTTATAAATATAATATGATAAATTAGTTATTATATTTATTTATAATAAATTAATTATAAGATAATTAATTTTGGTTTTTTCTAATAACCGACTTAGTGGTTGGTTATGGACAGTTTATGGCAACCAATGGGATAAAGTGAAAAATGGTTTTACATTGGTGAGAACAACACTCATTACACGCGCAAGAAGAATCAAGTTATACGATAGCTTAGTTGAGAGAGTAAACAATCGTTTGAGTTTAACTATACGATAGTGACTTGTTTGCTAAACGATCGAGTACCCAAGTTTATACGATAGACTACTTCTTTCTTCTAATTACTCGATCATTTACTCGATCTTATAGTTACTCCTTTCGGAAGGAAATCTAAACAGAGATCTCCATGAGTAGCGGAAGTGGATCGTTCCAAATTCCATTCAGAATGAACATAAACAATTAAAGTCTTAAATGGAAATGAACAGATTATGCATATATAGAAATTACAACATGCTACGAGAAAATACAAGGGATAGAGTATGCGTACCTTTGAAGAACTCTTCTTCAAGTATCCCTCAATCAATGTCCAATGCGTACAACAATGCCCTCGAATGCACGGCCGGAACAGACAACAGCACGAACACTAACACAATGATCGTCTGAATGCACCTCAAATCCAATAGGGTCCAATTTAATCCATGAACTGAGTTAGAACACCACCACAAGTGTTACCTTGGTATTCTCGATATGAGAATCCAAGACTTGTGGGCTTTGTATGATCTTGGAATGAGGAAGACAGGAGGTATACGATCAAGTAGACGATCAAGTAAGTGGGAGATATGAACACTGTCTATCGTATAGACGATGTACTCAATCGTTTAGAAAATGGAAGCCTATCGCATAGATTTTACTACTAGATCATGTAGCAATGATCAACGAGTAACTATTGTATAGTCAACTTTTAACGTGTATGCTCTCAACGACTATCGCTTAATAAAAAATCTTTTTACTTAATAGTCTTTTCTCGTGAGAATTTCTCGAATGAATCAACTTAGTAATTGTGGAAAATAATTTTACTTTTTATCTCACGGTTACCATAAAACTTCCAATAACCTCCCACTCAATGGTTATTAGAGAAAAAGAATTAATTATCATATAATTAATATATTATAAATAAATATGATAACCAACTTATCATATTATATTTATAATCTATAGTTTTAATATTTCATCACATGAAACATTTAAATCATAGTTATTTTTTTTTTATTTTATGTTACTTAATATAAATTATATTTATATTAATTCCTCCATTTAATGTATCTAATACATCACACCATTTATATCGCATATAATTGAATTTTCTCTTGTTAATTTGAACACTTCAAACTAACCAAAAATCTGATTCTCAACTTGACCCATTGAGCTACCAAGGGGACCTCGTGGACCTGTAGCTTGAAGCTCCAATGGTATGTGAATAACTGATTAAACTCTTTAGTCACGAGATCCACCATCTGTTGACTGTTGGTCATTCCACTAAAGACCGACAGTTGCACTCTTCTCACTACAGATATATTTCTGTGTCCATATAACCAATCAATAGTGCGATAACCCTTCACAAATCGCTCGTAAATATAGCTAGGCCAATTTACCGTTTTACCTCTGTAGTTACATCTAACTCCTTAAGTACCTCTGATTCCTCTAATGAACAATAAGCCATAGTTCTACTATGACTAAGTCTTGTTTCCAAAGAAAGGGTGTGGCCACTATGTTCAAGACCCGGAATCATCCCTTAAAGGAGCAATTTATCTACTTATCCATTATTTGAGGAAAGGATGAATTCTGTCTTATGTAGTTGAGTTCCCAGCTCCCTAATCAGATGAATCCCCAAAAAGATAGGCTTTTTGATTTGGCAATCTGGTCACTCTCACCCATACTAATCAAAGGACCGCCCTTATAGGCAGGAGTTCCCAACTCACTCAGGATTAAAGTCATGTCACCTATGGTCATTTTAGTGAAATGAAAGTCTCCATTATCAATGACGTTATATAAAGAGACTAATCATCTCGTGGTTCGGTCTTATACAAACTCTTTATATTAGATACCCCGCTCGCATGTTTCCACATGAATGGTTAGAATCAGACCATTTGTAGCACTTTACAATACTTGTAAATATCTACAAAGAGAGTCGTACCGTAGTGTCACCAGGATAAGGTATCCCTCCTTTATCCTTATACTACAGAACATTTAGGTTATTACTTAAGCCATGATCCATTTATATGTCTCACATACATGCTTAAGTTACATGAAATAACCACGGATCTTAGTTTATTAGATATGAGTAAATGCAAATAAAATAACATTTCTTTTATTAATAACAATGTATACAAAATTTTTACAAACTACGAGGGCACTGGGAGAATTAGGACACCAATCCCAACACTTCCCTCTACCAAATCCATACAGAGCCCAGTCCTCCTGGATTCTCACACCATGAATAACAAGGTATCCCCGTGGTAGTGTCAAGTTGTTGTTCGAGTGTCGAGGGTCGAGGGTCGAGTGTTACTCGATTTTGTTTGAGGTTCTACCAGTTCGTGTAGTTTACTGATTTGTTCGCGTTGCATTCGTGTTGGTGAACACTTTGTTGATTGATTGAGGGATACGCGAAGAAAATGTTCTTCAAGGTATGGTCTACTCGATCTCTTGTATTTTCCTTATAAAGCATACTGTAATTTAGACTTGATGCATAACTGTTCTGTTAGATTGTAAATGTTCATGTTCTTTCACAATGAGGTTTAGAACGATATACTTCCACTCATTGGTTCTCTATATTTAGAGTTCCTTCACATTGCACATGAGATCATGGACTCGTTGCAAGAATTGTTTGAACGTAAATTCTCACTTTTTAAACAAAATGGGATTGATGACAATGAAACAGTGGTGTCAGTTCCCAAGATAATCTCCAATCCTTATTGAATGTCAAGGGACTAACAGAGAAAGCACTTGTTGCTAACTCTGATGAAGTTCATCGAGAATTATTCTTTGAAATGGAACTTGGAGTTTATAATATAGGTTTTGATATTGATCTCACTACCCTCCAGAAAAGGAAGAAATTCGAAGACGATAAATGTGATTTATTTGTCTTGGAGACGTGCTTGATAGAGAATGATGATTCTGCTTGGATAATTGATTCACGGGCTACTAACCACGTGTGTTCTTCCCATCAAGGATTTAGTTCCTGGAAGCAGTTGGAAGCTGAAGAGTTGACTCTTAGAATCGGAACTAGTGAGGCCATTTCAGCTATTGCTGTAGATAGGCTTAAGTTATTTTTGGACAAGAAACGGTATCTGTTACTCGATAATGTTTATGTAGTTCCTCATATCAAGAGGAACTTAATTTCAGTTTCTTGTCTGATTGAACAAAATTATTCCATCTCCTTTTCTGAGAATAAAGTGTTTATTTTTAAGAATGGTATGGAGATTGGTTTTGGTTCAATGGAAAATAACTTATATGTACTAAGGTCGTTAGTCATAAAAGCTTTGCTTGATACTGAAATGTTCAAAACAATAACAACTGTAAAAAGACCAAGATTTTCTCCTAAATAAAATGTCCATCTTTGGCATCTAAGGTTCGGTCACATTAATTTCAATAGGATTGAGAAGTTGGTGAAAACTGGACTTCTAAATGGTTTAGAAGAAAATTATTTGCCAATATGTGAATCTTGTCTTGAAGGCAAAATGACCAAATGACCTTTTACTGGAAAATGTTATAGAACCAAGGAAACCTTGGAGCTTATAAATTCAGACCTCTGTGATCCGATGAATGTAAGAGTACGAGGTGGGTATGAATATTTCATCTCTTTCATAGATGATTATTCTAGATATGGGTATCTATACCTAATGCAACATAAATCTGAAGCTCTTGAAAAGTTAAAAGAGTAGGAGACTGAAGTTGAGAACTTGTTAGGTAAAAAGATAAAAACAATACGATTTGATCATGGTGGAGAGTATATAAACTTAGAATTCTAGAATTATAAGATAGAACATGGAATCACGTCTCAACTCTCAGCCCCAGGTACACCTCATTAAAATGGTGTATCAAAAAGGAGAAACAGAACCTTGTTGGACATGGTTCGGTCTATGATGACTTATGCCCATCTTCCAGACTCATTTTGGGGATATACAGTAGAGACTGCAGTTTACATTTTGAACAATGTTCCCTCAAAAAGTGTTTCTGAAACACCTTTTGAGTTATGAAGAGGCCGTAAAGGTAGTTTATGCCACTTCAGGATTTGGAGATGTCCAATCGACATACATTTGGCTAACCCTAAAAAGTTAGAACCTCGTTCGAAAGTTTTCCTATTTGTAGGCAACCTAAAAAAAACGAGGGGTGGATACTTCTATGATCCAAGTGAAAATAAGGTGTTTGTATCGACAAATGCTATCTTTTTGGAAGAAGACCACATAAGGGATCATAAATCACGAAGTAAGCTTGTTTTAAATGAGATTTCTAGTGAGACTACTGAGAGTTCAAGAAGAATTGTTGAACAGACTGATAGGTCAAAAAGAGTTATTGATGTCGGTTCATCTAGTCAACCATCTCAAGAGTTGAGACTGCCTCGACGTAGTGGAAGGGTTGCGAACCCACTGGAATGCTACATGGGTTTGACTGAAGCCCAAAACATCATATCTAATGATGGAGTTGAGGATCCATTGTCTTATAAGCAAGCAATGGAAGATGTTGACAAAGATGAATGGATTAAAGCCATGAATCAAGAAATGGAGTCTATGTACTTCAATTTTGTCTAGAAGCTTGTAGATCAACCTGATAAGGTAAAACCTATAAGTTGTAAATGGATCTACAAGAAGAAACGAGGTGTAGATGGAAAGATACAGACCTTTAAGGCTAGACTTGCTGCAAAGGGTTATACCCAGGTTGAGGGAGTGGACTATGAAGAAACTTTCTCACCTGTTCATGTTAAAGTCTATCATGATTCTCTTATCCATAGTCACATTTTATGATTATGAGATATGAAAAATAGACGTCAAGACTGCTTTTTTGAATGGTAATCTTGAGGAGACCATCTACATGGTTCAACGAGAAGGATTCATTGAACAAGATCAAGATCAACAGGTTTGCAAGCTTAATAGGTCCATATATGGACTGAAACAAGCATGTAGATCTTGCAATATAATAGTTGATACTGCGATCAAATCTTATGTCTTTGATCAGAATGTTGATGAACCTTGTGTTTACAAGAAAATTCACTATTGAGTGAAAGAAAAAGTTTTACTACACGATAGTTTAACAAAGCCTAAACGATCAAGCGTCGAGTTTACTATACGATAGTTACTCGTTACTACACAATCGAGTATCAAGTCTATACAATAGGCTTCTTCTTCTACACAATCGTTTGATCGCATACTCAATCGTTTACCACCTTCATTCCTCTATCCAAAGTCATACAAAGCCCACAACTTCTAGATTCTCACACCGAGAATACCAAGGTACTCTTATGGTGGTGTCTTATTCCGTTTGAGGATCGAGGATCGAGTTTCACTCATTGGTGATCGAGGATCTTCCAGTTGAATGTTGCATTCGTGTTGTTTAGACACATTAGTGATTGATCGAGGGAAATACGTGAAGAAAGAATTCTTCAAAAGTATTATACTTGATCCCCTTGTATTTACTTAAGAAGCATGTTGTAATTTGTTCTTTATGCATAAATGTTTATGTATGACTGTAATTGTATGTGTTCTTTCTCAATAGAGTTTGGAACGATCCGCTTCTGCTCATTGGTTCTCTAGTTTTAGAGTTCCTTCATCTCTAAATCGGGTAGGCATGAATTTCATCTTTGCACCCTATGTCCCTAACTATCTACCCGATTTTACCCCTGAAATGAGAGGCTTATTGAGTCGGCGCTGTTGAGCCAACCCTCACCCATGCAAATCTAAGGATAATCTCGAATAAACATGAGTTCATAGTTAGCTCAGGATTAAGATCGAGTTACCTAGGTCATCTAAGCGAAATATTCAGTCTTAAGTAGTAAACAACGTTATAAAGTAAGAGTGACTTATTTCTTGGTTCGATCTTATGCAAACTCATTACATAGAATGCCCCTACTTCTCATGTCAATAAATGAATGAATCTGGATCACTTCGTTTGTAGTATCTTTACAACAACTTGTAACAGCTACAGAGTAGGCCCCATCCAATAGTGTTACCAGAATAAAGTACCCAATATTAATCATATACTGTAGACCGTTTTGGCTATATACTCGAACTTAATCCATCTTTATGGCTCTACATAAAGTTCAATTATTAATAGTCATGGATCTTAGTTTATTGGATTTAAACTTTATGAATGCAATTAATAGATTCAATAACAACTTTATTGAAGAAATGTTAAATAACGTCGATAATAGAATATGTTCAGCTTTTCAAACTATGAGTTTTAAGACATACAACTCAACAATACTCCCATTTGGACTGAAACTCCAGTGGATCAATATATACAAATATATACAATGTTGAGTTACACTGAGAGAATAAAAGGTATAAATACAATAAACTAGGGCATCAGATATCCATAAATTCTCCCACTTGCCCTAGTGACAAATATCTCGTAGACCTAGTCTTACTAGGTGACCCTCGATCACTTTAGCTGAGAAGGCCTTCGTAAATGGATCAGCTAAGTTGTCTTGTGAAGCTATCTACGTGACGATCACGTCTTCTCTATGTCAATCTCCCTGATGATATGGTACTTCCGTTCAATGTGCTTTCCTCATTTATGGCTTCGAGGTTCTTTTGAATTTGCAACTGCTCCACTGTTGTCACAATAGAGGATGACATGCAAGTGCATATTAGGAACTACTTCCAAGTTAGTCAAGAACTTTCTGAGCCATATTTCTTCTTTTGCTACTTCACTTGTAACTACATATTCAACTTCCATTATGGAGTCAGCAATACAACTTTGCTTGATGTTTCTCCATACAACTGCTCCTCAATTCAGAGTGAATACTGACCTCGAAGTTGATTTTCTTGAATCAATATCGATTCGAAAGTCAGAATCAGTATATCCAGTAAGGATCAAATCCTCAACACCATACACGAGCATATAACTTCTTGTTCTCCGAAGATACTTGAGAATGTTCTTAACGGTAGTCCAATAATCATATCCATGATTGGACTAAAACCTGCTGACTATTCCAACTGTATAGCATATATCGGGACGTGTACACAACATGACATACATAAGATTCCCTACTGCTAATGCATATAGAATTCGTTTCATATCCTCAACCTCTTGAGGTGTCATAGGACTTTGTTCATTAGACAGATGAATTCCATGTCTGAAAGGCAACGTTTCTTTCTTGGAATTTTGCATTTTATATCTGGGCAATAGGCAAGGCAATAAGCAACACAAGTACAAATGAATTCCATGTCTTAAAGGAAATAGGCATACTTTTGAATGACGTTCTAACTTTTTAGGATTATGCACCAACACATATGCTAGGCAACCCCAAATTCTGAAATGGTGTAAACTTCCTTTACGTCCTCTCCAGAGCTCGTAAGATGTTTCAGAAACACTTTTCGAGAGAACCATATTCAAAATGTACA
Organism: Benincasa hispida; assembly: GCF_027475165.1. Taxonomy (NCBI): domain Eukaryota; kingdom Viridiplantae; phylum Streptophyta; class Magnoliopsida; order Cucurbitales; family Cucurbitaceae; genus Benincasa; species Benincasa hispida. Next base: position 33,494,654 of record NC_143478.1, read on the forward strand.
CTACAGTTTCAATTGCGTGTCCCCAGAAAGAATCTGGTAACTGAGCATAACTCATCATGGAACGAACCATCTCCAACAAGGTTCGATTTCTTCTTTCTGCCATACCGTTTTGCTGAGGTGTGCCAGGGGCTGTGAGTTGAGACTGGATACCATGTTCTATCAAATAGTTCTAGAATTCTAAGTCCATATACTCACCACCTCGGTATGATCGAAGTGTTTTAATCTTTTTACCTAATTTATTTTCAACCTCAGTCTTATATTATTTGAACTTTTCAAATGTTTCAAACTTCTAGTGCATTAGGTAAATATGCACATACCTAGAATAGTCATCAATGAAGCTAATGAAATATTCATACCCTCCTCTAGCTCTAACATCCATAGGACCACAAAGGTCTGAATGTACCAGCTCCAAAGGTTTTTACTTCACCAGAAAAAGATTTTTTAGTCATTTTACCCTCAAGACAGGATTCACAAGGTGGTAATGAACTATCTTCTAACTTATTTAGATGACCGTTCTTAACTAGTTTCTCAATCCTGTTGAGATTTATGTGACCCAGTCTCAAGTGTCAAAGGTAGGCATTTGGAGAAACCTTCCTTTTCTTATGAGTCTCAGTAGTTTTAAACATCTTTATGTTCAAAACAACTCTAACCTCAATTGGTTTTAACAAATACAAATTATTTTCTAATTTTGCAGAACAAATTTGATTGTTTCTTGAATTGATGAACACTTCATCATTTTCGAAAGAAATTTTATAATTTTGTTCTAGCAAACAAGAGATAGATATTACATTCCTTTTCATAGAAGGAATGTAATAAACATTTTTAAGATAAATGTATTTATTTACTATAAATAATTTCATATCTCTCACTGCTTTAACTGAAACAAGCTCCCTGATTTCTACTTTAAAGATTGCTTCGCCTTCTGTCAATTGTTTCTTGTTTCCTGTGAGAAAATACAGACATGATTAGTGACACCTGAATCAATTATCCAGGTTTTATCATTTTCCATTAAACATGTTTCGATAACAAGTAAATTATATTTATCTTGTTGTTTGAATTTCGCATTTTCATCAATGTCGTTCAAAACTTTAAATGAGTTGGGAGATAGAGGACAATCCTCTGTTAAAACTCTTTTAAAACCATTAACCGCTAGTAATATGCACGTTGATTTGATTTTACTGTTAACTAATTCGAAAGCGAGTATTCTAGAAGAATTCGACATGCTAAAAAGTTTAAACAAATTCTAATTAGCAAATTATAATTGAATCCAAAGTCAAGTTTTAGCAAAACAAGTAATAATGTACCCATAACCATTATTCATTTGCAATGATACTATAGTGAGTCAGAATACGTGCTACTGAGGGGCAGTCAAATACTTATTCACTAAAGCAAAACAATTTTGACCAAAAACTATCCAGAATAACTATTATTCCTATAGCCGTTTAGTTACCATTTTCGGTTAGAAGTTATTAACATTTTAGTAATTCTGTAAGTGTAACCCTCCGGACGTTAGAGGTCGGCCCCAACTATGCTACCAAAATGGAGAGTCAAGGTTGGGAATGGACTTAAGAAAACCTATCTATTTTTGGAGTCTGAGTTGTTCCGAATCCTATGTTACAACCATCTGAGGGGATAGCATCGTTAAACGACTAGCAAAGACCGCTTAAAGCAAACTAGCAAATGCAACATAGGAATCTCACGATCTAAACTAACGAAAGAGACTGCAGGACACGTTGACACATATCCTTCACCCACTTACTATGAACTACTTCCCCCGTTCACCTTGTTATTGACTCATACAAACACTTTCTAAATAGAAGTCACTCCCTAGGTGACACGAAGCGTCATATGAATCTCACGATGTGAACTATGTGGAGACATGAAAATTGAAATCTACGTATCATATATTTGATTTATGTTTGAACGACTTCCCCTTATTCATCGGAATCTAGATTTATGCAAATACTTTCCAAATGGATGTCATCCCAAGGTGACACAAAGTACCACTTAAATATCGATCGTGAACTCTTAGGGTCGTGAGAGCTAAAAATAATGTTTCGTATATGTTATTAATCTCCCACTGAAGTGTTCTAATAACTTTATCATATAAGTTATTAAACTCCTACTAAAGTCTTCTACTATTAATTTGGGTAAATTTATTTTGGCTAATTAAACAACCCTAAGTCTATATGGTTTATCCAAGTATAACACTTATAAATGGATTTAAACCTATGATGTCTAGGTGATAAACCATTTTATTACCTAACATCGCTCATATATACTTATAAAACCGGTTAACAACATTCAATTATACGGCCATAATCCCCAGGTAGAAGGTGTTTCGTAGATCGTCAACTTAAGTACCTCCAGTCTTAGACACGATTATATACCGGTTGAGTTTATAACCATGTTTTACAAGATGTCGACCTATTTTAACTTATTAAAACGGGTGATTAACTTACGTGAGCATGCAACTTATCTTTGTTATGGATTTTAGTATCTAACTCAATTTTATAACAACTTAAAAAATTAGACATGTTATTACATCCATAACATACATCAAGACATTCTAATTTAATATAACAGTTATATTAAATAACTGAAACCCTAAACATGCATTCTATACATCATAACAATTTATAATATATATACAATGTGTGCAGCATGCTTCCTAAGGTGTGATTTAAAATCTAAATGGCATACTATATGTACAACATGTTTAAATTTAAATACAACATACATCACATGCATAAATATTTAAATAACCCTGATATGGTTCAACTTTGGCATCCTAAGTAAGCATAATAACTAATTATTACAAGACCAGTTCAAAAATAGCTTCAAATTGGTGTAGAACTGCTTGAACCGACCCAAACTGGACTCAAACTGCTCGAACCGGACCTCCAAGGCATCAAAATGGGTGGAACCAGTCCAAAAATGGTTGAATCGAATCGGATTGGGGCTGGACCGGATCGAAACTAAAGAAAATCAATCGAACCGGCCCTCCTCGTTTATCCTCGTTCAGTCAACGGTTAAAACTCGCTATTCGACCGAAATCGTGCTCGCTCGATCGAAATGTTCTGCGCTTGACATTTCGCATTGCAACGCTGCCTGGATAAAGCAGCGTCGTGCTTCAATCTCCAAATTACAACCTAATTCCTGACTCCATCCCACATGTTGCGAGACTGCCGAGAAAAAAAAAAAACAGTCCCATGCAACATCATAAATTCACCCACCAAAACTCAAATTAACACTAATTTGGGCTGCCATCCGAAGAATCAACAAACAACATTTAATTGAGCAACGATACAAGGTTTCAAGCAGCATTGCTCTTCACTTCAATTCAACTCCAAATCAACGCTGCCTGGATCAAAAAGAAGCAGTTCTACAGCACTCCAAAAATGAATCTCCTCGGCCTTGCTTAGCTTAACAATCTCATTATTAATCAAATTTGAAAAAACAAAATCCAATTTCTTAAATTGGATTAAAATTGAAAATTAATTAAACATATTTAATTAATTAATTAATTTAATATCAAATGTTAAATTGATCACACACATAATTTTAAATATGAATCCTATTCATGTAATTGATATTTAATCAACATTTAAATATTATAAACTCTCTTAATTATGTCATATATAATTATACAAACCCTAATTTGAATTTGAACCTATTCAAATTCAAACCCTAATTTCAATTTGAACATATTCAAATTGATATCATTCCAAATTCACTCAATTTAATAATTAAGGTGTTCATGTTTTCTGAGCTAGTAGAAGGATCTTATGGACTTACAAATCATGAGCTCCAACGTTTTAAGATTAATTGGTCAAAACTCTTCAGACCAAATTAATCAGTATTCGTTAACTATCAAGTCACAACACTATAGCTCAATAGTTGCACTCTTCTCATTGTAGATATATTTGTGTCCACATGATTTAACCATAACCAGTCAGTTGACCCTTCACAAGTTGTTCGTAATAATGACTAGGTCAATATGCTATTTTACCCCGATATTACATCTATCCTCTAATGAACAATTGGTTTATTATCTAATTACTAAATTAAATCCCTCCCAGGCCGGTGATAGGGTGGAGCCTTTTGTTCAAGACCTGGATATAGTACTTGAGAGAACAACCTTTCTCCTGTCCCTACATTGGGTAGGCGTGAGTTCCATCTTGCACCCTATGTCCCCAGCTATCTACCCGGTCTTACCTCTAAAATGGGAGGTTGTCTTACCTCTAAAATGGGAGGCTTATTAAGTCGACGTTGTTGAGCCAACCCTCACTCATATAAATCTAAGGATAATCCCGAATAAACAGGAGTTCATAGTTAGCTCGGGATTAAGATTGAGTTACCTAGGTCATCTAAGCGAAATAGTCAGTCTTAAACAGTAAACAACGTTATAAAGTAAGAGTGACTTATTTCTTGGTCCGATGCCTTCACTCCTCATGTCAATACATGAACGAATCTGGATCACTTGGTTTGTAATATCTTTACAACAACTTGTAACAGCTACAGAGTAGGCCGCATCCAATAGTGTTACCAGAATAAGATATCCAACCTTAATCATATACTATAGACCGTTTTGGCTATTTACTCGAACTTGATTCATCTTTATGTCTCTACATAAAGTTCAAGTATTCATATAATAGTAGTGGATCTTAGTTTATTGGATTTAAACTTTATGAATGCAATTAATAGATTCAATAACAACTTTATTGAAGAAATGTTAAATAACATCTTTATTGATAATGGAATATGTTCAACTTTACAAACTACGAGTTTTAGGACATACAACCTAACATGATATATGTTTGTGGGACAGATGGTAAAGAGATTTGAAACAAAAATCCATTATATAATGCAAGAAAATAAACTATACAAGGATAGAGTACCATGCCAGAGGCAATTTTGAATCAAACATACTACTTGGTGGTTTTCCAAATCAAATAGAAGCCAAATGAATGTAGCAAAGAAAATGAAGTAAAAAAGAAAAGTGAACCACGATCTCAATCATAATTCAAGTCAAGCAGGCATGAATTTTTGTCTAAAGAGAGAAGCAAATATTAATCAATTACATTCTGATAGCCTTGACCCATCACAACAACCATCCTGTAGACTTGCATTAAGAGCCAAATAGTTCAGTATGTGCAACGGGATTCAACTCAATGCATACAAATATCATTTATCATTCAATTCAAATCTTCAAGAAGACTAATCTAGTGTTGCTATCTTGCCAGCCATACTCAAGAATTTGACTTTCCTAAGAAAAAAGACGAGTCGAAGAGAAAATTGGCATATCAAAACCATATTTGTTGCATCAAACTAAGACGATTTAAAAAAAAACAAATAAACAAGAGACAATTCAACAACTAATGTTTGTAATGATCAATTGGTTAGAAGCACGTTTGTTGGATTTGATTTACTTCTTCATCTAGTCTATGCTTTCTTCTTAAAAAGAGTTAAAATGATGAAGGGGTTAATCGCTTATCAAAATTCCATGCTTCATGAGTTCGATTCTTGTTTGGTTGTCACTTGTTCGATGATACATTATTCATGGTTTTGACACATTTTGATCCACTTCTTCCCACTTCTTTCACGAAACCAATGTGACGAATACTGTACTCAACTAAATATGATACCTCCATTTATGTAATAGAAACTTCCATTCTGCTAAAAAAAGAACAAGGCATGTTTTACTTTCACTCGAGCAAGATCCATACCTCATGATTGATGTCTCCCTTCTCTTTGCATACTTCTAAATAACTCCAAAAATGTCGTGAATGGCTTATCAACAAGATTACCATACTCTTCAAGGGTAAAAATTCCCTTAAAACACATAGAACAAAACAAAACAAAATAAAAGATTTATTAGTAAAAGTCGAGTATCAACAACCTATCAATCTATTTCAAAGTTATATCCATTCAAAATCAAAGCTAACAGACAACACGAAATAATAGAACTTAAATATACTTAGCAAGAATATAAATTGAAGAACTAAATTTTACTTTTTGCCTTCTTGTGCTGCTTCCTTAAATTGCTCCAAGGTGAGCTTAGAAGACAGATTGTGAAATATGTTAGGTAAAGTACTTCTTGCATTTGGAGTTTGCGTTAATGGTGTCCTTCAACAGATAGTGCAACTTGCCAGTCATCAAATAAATTAGGATATTCTACGAATTTGCAGTCACTGTACTCCCCATGAATATTATCCAATCAACACATTAGCTAGTTTGTCTTCTTTCTTTTCGTTTTTCCTTTTTTTTTTTTTTTTTTTTTTTAAATATGCTAGTTTGTCAATTGTGTCAGGGAATAACTTTGCACGTATAAATGACATAGTGTAAAATAGTTAAAAACAAAAACTCAAATGATCATTTTTCCTATATGAACTTTCAAGGACAATATATACTTCAACAATCAAATTTATGTATGAAGAGACATTAAGACAATCATCTTTCTTATAGTATATGCAAAAAAAAAAAAAATAATAATAATAATAATAATAATAAAAAAAAATCAGATCTTAAGAAGGTCTCTTCATGAATGGAGCCATTATTGCGTAATTATTGTTTTATTTTTAACCTTTTACCTAAACTTGGCTTAAAATCTATATATTCTAAGTTTTCATTAAATGAGAAACATTAAAAGAAGAAACTATACTAGTAATCTTTAAGAATAATTAACAAGGTACCTAACACTTTGTATGTCAAACAACATTTAAATTTTAGAAAAACACAATAAACTTATAGGCGTTATAAATCAAAGGCAATCACTTACCTCACTCATTCAAAATTAAGACCCATTCATTTATCACCATCTTGAACGGCAAAAAGCTAATCAAATCAAGGAAAAAAAATAGAAAAGAATGATTAAATCACCGGCATATGTAATCAATCACATGTTTTCCAATAGAGGCCACATAATCTTCCATTCAAATAAGAGATGTTTGTGTATGGTTTGGACTTTGTTTCAATGGGGTTGATTTTCTAGGTTTGTTTCAATCAAAAAAGAAAAAGTTACCTTGAAAGTGGTTTGGTTTGAAGAGAGAATTGGACCATTGCCTTCTTCACGCCCCACCGGTCACACTTAACAAACACAAACCCAAAAAAAAAATAAATAAATAAAACATAAAAAATAAAAATTGGAAATTCATAAATTTTCAAATAAAAGCTGTTGCGAACATATCGGGTCAGTCTGCCTGTATTGTCTTCCAAAGTTAAAAGCCAAATTTCATATAAAAAACTAGAGTTTCTGGACCATAAGAACTAAAGTTATTCTGAGAATCGAAACCAACAAAAATTTTACAAAACGCTTGAAAATAACCAGTCACCGCACTATAAAAAGTTTCTCATCCAAACTTTATGATCAGCTCCAATAAGGCTCATTCTCACAAAACAAGCCTAAAACTCGTTCTCCATCTAAAAATCAAAATTAAATTCTCCTTACCTCTGAAAATCGGAACCAACCGCAACCCACCTCTAAAACTCGAAGTTGCGGGTCTCTTCTTAAAATCGGAACCAATGCCTAGTCTTCCTCTAGAAATCGAAGATGTAACCTTGCTCCTCTAAAAGTTGAAGCCACCGCCGTAACCCTCTTCCTCAAAAACCAACAATGAAACCATTCCTGTCTTCTATATAGAAAAATATGATGAAAAAACAACAGATTATATAATCACCAAAAGCTTTGTCATAAACGTAGGTCTTCTTCTTATGCTTCTTGGCATCTCCCCTGGAACGAAGGACAAGGTGGAGACTGGAGAGTGAATTTCTTCAAGATGTTGTAGTCGGCTAGGGTTCGTCTGTCTTCTCCCTATTTTAAGCTAAAGAAGTTGGAGATTGAGAGAGTGAGACTAAAAGGGAGGGAAGAAGAGAAAACGAGAAGTCAAGTGACACCTTTTTTTCCGTAAAATTTGAGGGTTGAGCACGACTTTAATTCTTTTGAAATAAAATTTCTGCCTTTTTTCCTCTATCTATTATAGCCTATTTAATAAAAATATATAAATATAATCAGAAGCTATAGAAGATCATATTTTGTGGTGACAGTTTGTTACTTCCGAAGATATGGCTGCAAGTACTGTAATTCCTAATCAGTTCATCATCAATTCCGGATCGCTGTGTTGGAATTTCTAAGCTAATTCGATTGAGGGGACATTTTCAATGGTTGCCTTCCGTCAGGTATACTAATCTTTCACTGTCGTTTACTCTGAATACTCGAGACTTTTCTTGAAGAATGAGAACTGAGCATAAGAATTAGTTCAACTGTTAGAGCTGAATTTAGGACATGGACTGTTATTGGTTGTCGGATCCGGAAGTAATTCATTGTGCGTTGAAAGTAAATTCCACACGACCGTGGTGTAAATTGTTCCTGTCGGTTGCTCTAAGGTTTACATAGATGCACGTCAAACGGAGGAATGGAATCAAATCGAGAGAAAATATGCTCAGCTTTGGAAGGACACAGAGATCAGAATTTTTTATGAAACAAATCTGATAGCTCGCTAGGTTTTTAAAAGGAAGAAGAAGATGAAGATAGAACGGCCACTGACGTTTTTTTTCTTCTTGGAAATTAATGCCAGATCTAAAAACACTAAGGGCACACAATAAATCTTAAAACCTTTTTTAATCCAAATAATTGAGACTTCACCAGTTTAAAAAATATACAAAAAGAAATAAATCTTAAAACTTTTTTTTCTTGCAAGTGTGGTTGCCGAAGTCTGCCATCGTCTGACCAGTCTTTAATTCTCCGATGTAGGACAAATGAAAAGGAAATATTTGGGTATATAAGTTCTCAATACATACAGATGCTCTTGACTTGTGACGTTAATCTAATCATTTATACATACTAGTCAAGAAACACAAGGAATGCATGTGAAATCTTTTATCTCTAATTACAATTTTGTTTATTCAATACATACAGATGCTCTTGACTTGTGACGTTAATCTAATCATTTATACATACTAGTCAAGAAACACAAGGAATGCATGTGAAATCTTTTATCTCTAATTATTTTTTTTAAATAGTAATTTTTAGCATATATAAATAAATATTATACAATTTTGTTTATGTTACCATCAACTTTTAACTTTTAAAAATGAGATAATGTAACCGTTTTTATTTTAATGTTCTCATATTATAGTTTTCTTTTTTTTAAAAAAAAAAGTTCTTCTATCTACTATGAAGAGAGAATTGTTCTAGTAGTAAAATTATAGAATTATTATGTAAATACTCTAGCATTGTAATATATATAATGCAATATTTATTATTTTAATGTTATTATATATATCTACTGTGAAGTCCATTAAATCCTCTATTGTTTGTATTTTCTCTAAGCTTTGGATCTCCATGAAATTATTATTATTATTTAAAATATAAATGCAAATATTTGTTTTGTTTCTTACACGTGCATCTCACATATACATTGGAAGAATCGATGCCCTAATTCAAAGTGTGTCAATATCAGCTACACTTACTCGCCCTAATCCACTGTCTTTCATAACGAATACTTACACTCAAAAAATCAAAACCAGTCGATAAAGGGCAATATGAAAATTTTAAAAAATGTAAGGGGAAAAGGGACATGTTACCTAACCCTTTCTTATATACATAAGAGAAATATTATGAATATTATAATATAAAATAGATGACCATTGCTTAGTGTCTCAAAAGTCATGTGTCACTATTCATGTTGTTCATGTGCCATGTAGTTATTTATGTTTGATGTTCATGTAAATTCACATCTTACTTGCAATTCCACTTCTACCAATTTCATGATTTTTAGTTATTTTATGTTTTAGTTATTTTAATTTATAATTTTAGTTTTTATCAAATTCTTTTTTTTAGTCTTTTTATTTTTTTCTTTTCTTCAATTTTTGCTTTTTCTCTCTTTTTATTTTATTCCATTTTTTCATTTTCTTTCTCCAATTTTTACTTCTTCCTTTTTATTTTATTCTTTCATTTATCCGATTTTTGCTTTTCCTTTATAATTTCTTTCTTTGATTTTCTGCTTCTTCTCTTTCTTTTTCTTTTTTTTTTAATTTTTCTTTCATTTTTTTTTTTTGTTTTTGCTTCCTTTTTTCTATTTAATCTGCTTTCCTTTCTTCAATTTTTGCTTCTTCTCTTTCTCTTATTTTTAAAATTTTTCTTTCCTTTATTTGAATTTTTCTTCTTCCCATTTTTTTTTCACAAGAATTATGAGGTTGAATTTCGTACTCAAGACTTGAAAGTACTCAATTCATAAGTGACTTAACACCAATAAGCCAATCATCAAGTTTGATTATTATAATAAATAATAAATATAAATAGCAAATGAAATTCTTTCAGTGATAGCCACTAATACTTTTTGTCACTGATAGCTTAATCCTTGATTATATTTTCATAGTTAATAACCACTTATATAAATCTATCATTGATAACCAACTTAGTGAATTTAATTATTAAAGATGAATCTCGAATTAAAATGTAAGTGGAATGTCTAGAAGTTATCACTAATAGAATTTTATCAATGATAGAAGCTATCATCGAAAAGAAAAATGATTTATAAATGTTTGGGAAGGACAAGAAGGGGTAAACAAGTGTCCAGTGGCAATGATTGATAGAAGCTACTACTGATAGCATGTTACCAGTGATAGAAGCTAATATTAATAGCATGCTATCGATGATAGAAACTACCCGATAGCACGTTATCAGTGATAGAAGCTACCCGATAGTACGTTATTGGTGATAGAAGTTACCACTAATAATACCTTATCGATGATAAGAACTATCACTGATAGCATGATATTAATAATATCATTGATAGCATCTTATCAATGATGTTATCAGTGAAAGAAGTTGTCATTGATAACCCCAATATGAGCGATGTTAGTGATATCGGTGATAGAACTTAGGTGATATCTATATGTCGAGTTTCTTTCAAAGATGATAATAAGTTATAGAAGTCTATCATTGATAGCCTTAAGTGTTAATATTTCAAGGTTGATTCTAATTGATGAAAGTCTATCAGTGATGGCGACTAATAGCTGCTATCAACGATAGCCATGATACAAGATTATTAGTGATAACTACTATGGTATTCAAAGTTGTTAGTCTTCTTTCAAAGTTAATCACTATTTATAAATCTATCATTGATAGCCATTGATAGTCTTACGTATTGATATTTCAAGTTTGATTCCAATTGTTGAAAGTGAATCAATGATAGCTTGATCCTTGATAGCAAATTAAAAGCTAATATTTCAGGATTGTATTAATTTTTCTCAAATTGAAAGTTATCGCTGATAGCAACTATCATTGATAGAAATTGATAGAAGCTATCAAAGATAGCAGTTGATAGCTGCTATTAGTGATAGCTTTTAATTTGAGAAAACTGGAAAGAAGCGAGAAAAATAGTGGCTAGGCATGGGTTTTTTTAGTCTTTTATCATTTTTTGATCTATATATGCAATTATTTTATCATTGTACTACATATTCTATTATTTTGGGTTTGAATTTATTTATGCAACTAGCGCTTTTATTTATTTATTATTATTATATAAAAATATTATTATATTATATTTTTCATATCAATATTCCCGTTGTGCTCTTTAATTTTTATAACATCTTATCAGCACGAGCTCCTATCGTTTTCCCCGCTAAAGGTAGATCCTAAAGGTATGTTGGTTTTTCCCTCTTCATTATAATCAATAAATTTAATATTTTTCTGCATATTCAATATCTATTAAATGTCTAACATAAGTACAATATTTTATGATAGTGCTGCCATGACAAATCTCACAAAAAATAGAATTTGTCCTCCTTGATATTAACGACAATAATTATTTGTCATGGATACTTGATGTCAAAATGCACCTAGATGCTATGAATCTTGGGAAGACTATTAAAAAAAATATGACATCCAGTCATAACAAAACAAAAGCTATGATTTTTCTTCGTCATCATATCCACGAGGGATTGAAAATGTAGTATCTTATAATAAAAGATCCCCATATCTGGTTGAAAATTTAAAAGAGAGATATGATCATAAAAAAAAACAGTTATTCTTCTTAAAGCTTGTTATGAGTGGATGCACTTGAGGCTACAAGATTTCAAATCAGTAAGTGATTACAACTCTGCATTATTTAAAATCAGTTTAAAATTGTTGTTATGCAGAGAGAAAATTACTGATGTTGATATGTTAGAGAAGATATTTTCTACATTTCATGTCTCAAATATGCTCCTGTAGCAGCAATATCAAGGAAAGGTTTTAAACAGTATTCTGAATTAATTTCATGTCTTCTCGTGGTCAAACAAAATAACGAGTTATTGATGAAAAATCATGAATCTCGACCAACCGGAACAACATCATTCCTTGAAGTGAATAGTGTGAATTTTAATAATAATTGTGGTCGCAGTCGAGGTCGAGGTTGTGACCGTGGAAGAGGAAGAAATAATTATTATTTTCGTGGTGGTCGTTCTAATCATTTAAATTTCAAAAGAACCACATAAAATGATGATAAAAAATGAAAAGCTTCACAAGATAAAAGTTCAAAGAGTGTTGAAAATAAATGCTTCAGATGCGGAATGACAGAGCATTGGTCACTTACCTGTTATATGTCAAAACACTTACTTGACCTTTATCAAGCCTCCTTGAAGGAAAAAGAAAAATATGTGGAAGCAGATTTTGCATATCGAGATAATGACATATTTGACCCATCCCATATGACAATTTTAAATGTGACAGACTTCTTTGAATCTCCTAAAGAGAAGATTGACATAATTGGTGGCATCAAGTGCTTCATTTGACTTTGAGAATACTTAGACTTAATGTTGTTGTTTTCTTTTATCGATCTTCATGTTTTTTTAATGACTTTTGTGTATTTTAAGTGTTGTTTTTCTTATTGTAATTATTTTCTTTTAATGAAGAAGCATGGATCATTTTCATACGTTAGGTGTTTCAAAAATGAGCAAAGAAAATCCATGTCTGGCAGACAGTGCAACTACACATACAATACTTACAAATAAAAAATATTTTTCCAAATTGACAATGCTGAAAGCAAAAATAAATACAATATCAGGTTCTACAAATTTGATCAAAGATTTTGGAAAAGCAAATATTATTTTTCCTAGAGAAACAAAATTTACAATTGACAATGCATTGTTCTCTATTCAATCAAAGAGAAATCTTCTAAGTTTTAAAGATATACGTTGCAATGGTTATCATATTGAGACTGATAGTAAGAATAATGTGGAATATCTATATCATATCCATATCTCAAATGAAAAACATATATTAGAAGAGTTGCCCGCTTTATCTTCTAGATTGTATTATACTCATATACGAGCAATTGAAACATATGCAACAATGAACCAAAAGTTCATGAATCCAGACATATTTATAATTTGGCATAACCGATTGGGTTATCCAAGATCTATAATGATAAAAATAATTATTGAAAATTCAAATGGACACCTATTGAAGAACTAGAAGATTCTTCAATCTAATGAATTATCATGTGATGCTTGCTTTCTTCTAAGTTTTAAAGATATACGTTGCAATGGTTATCATATTGAGACTGATAGTAAGAATAATGTGGAATATCTATATATCATATCCATTATCTCAAATGAAAAACATATATTAGAAGAGTTGCCCGCTTTATCTTCTAGATTGTATTATACTCATATACGAGCAATTGAAACATATGCAACAATGAACCAAAAGTTCATGAATCCAGACATATTTATAATTTGGCATAACCGATTGGGTTATCCAAGATCTATAATGATAAAAATAATTATTGAAAATTCAAATGGACACCTATTGAAGAACTAGAAGATTCTTCAATCTAATGAATTATCATGTGATGCTTGCTTTCATGGAAAATTGATAATTAGATCATCACCATCTAAAGTGGGGACTGAATCACCCACATTTTTAAGAACGAATTCATGGTGATATATGTGGACCCATGACCCACCAAGTGGACTATTTAGATATTTTATGGTATTAATAGATGCATCTAGCAAATGGTCACACGTATGCTTATTATCAAGTCGAAATCTGGTATTTGTAAGATTATTTGCTCAAATAATTAAGTTAAGAACACAATTTCCTGATTATATAATTAGGACCATTCGTCTTGATAATGCTAGTGAATTTACATTCCAAGCTTTTGATAATTATTGTATGTCACTTGGGATAAGTGTTGAACATCTTGTAGCTCATGTTCATACACAAAATGGTTTAGCATAATCATTTATAAAACGTTTGCAATTAATTGCAAGACCATTACTTATGAGAGCTAAGTTTCCTTCATCTGTATGGGGACATGCTATTTTACAGAGAGCGTCACTTGTACGCATTAGGTCAATAGCTTATCATAAGTACTCGCCATTACAATTAGCTTATGGTCATGAGCCAAATATTTCCCATTTGAGATGTAACATCCTGATTTTTATTTTGTAATTAAGTTTTTTTTTTTTATTGTTGGCTACTTGGATAAATTATATGAGATTTATGTTTTTGGGCTAAGCTAAAATATGATTGAATTATTTGGAATTAATTGAGTTTTATTTTGGCTTATATTTTGGGAGATTTGATTATCTATGGAGATAATTAAATGTGTATATTAGATTTTTTTTTAAAGGAAAAGGAAAAAATATATATATAACTATATATATTTTGGGAGATAATTAAGGAATTTTTTTTTTAAGGGAAAAGGAAGAGTTTAATTTGGTTATATATATTTATGGAAAGGGTTAAAGGAATGAAAAAAAAAAAAAGAAAATTAAATTTACTTCTCTCTCCTCAACCCAAACGCACGCAACCTTTTTTCCTTCCCTTCTTCTTCTTCTTCTATTCCTTTCAGCCCTAGCCATCGTCCGCCTTCCAGCCACCAGCCTTGTCATTTCGATGCCGCCGCAAGCAACGTCGCCAGATCTCCTCGCCAGCGCCGCTGCAAGCAGCCTCACCTCGTCGGATATCCTCGCCAGCGCCACCGCAAGCAGTGCCTCGCCGTTCCGTCGTCGCCGCCATGAGTTCCAGCTGCCGCCGTGAGCTCCTCGTTACCGTGAGCAGCGCCGCCTCCTTGTCGTTTTGTTCGCCGCCTCTGCCTTTTTGAGATTAGGTAAGAATTGGATTATTTTGGGCAACGTTTGGTGTTAAGTCTTTTTAAAGTACCTCTTGGTGTTGGAAACGATTTTAGTGTTACCCATTGTGTCGACTTTCAGGATTTGGATTTCGAGGCGTTGCTAACAAAGAAAGGACTATTCTCTTCATCGGAGAGTTTTAGTTTGGGTAAGTTTTATGTAAGTTGGTCGGTTATTCTTGGAAAAAAAATAAGTTATTGATTTTGGAATTAATTATTGATCAGATTGGCTACTTGAATAAAGTTTTGAAATTTTTCTTGGATCAAGCCACAACTTTGGGTTGATTCAAGTTTTCCAAAGGTTTTAAGGAATTATTTGCGTGGACTTTTGTGACCAAGTTGAGATAAGTGATACTATTATTGGCAATATGTTTTGCTAGATGCATGGTAGTTACAAGTATTATGAGCATGTTAAAACTTCTAATCAGTACTGATATTATGTATGTGATGCATGAATAGACCAGTAGAGCGGTTTATTGTCTTGCTTTGACGCGTGTTATTATTATGTTTGACGGTATGTCTACAGGCCACTAGACATGCGTGAACCGATAGGTTAACGTTCATGTTATTATCATGTTTGATAGTGTGCCTACGGGCCGCTAGACATGCGTGAGCCGACAGGTTTACGTTCATGTTACTTTTATTTTCATGTTTCATGTTTTGACAGTGT
The DNA here is from genome assembly GCF_027475165.1 of Benincasa hispida. Taxonomy (NCBI): domain Eukaryota; kingdom Viridiplantae; phylum Streptophyta; class Magnoliopsida; order Cucurbitales; family Cucurbitaceae; genus Benincasa; species Benincasa hispida. Next base: position 33,510,446 of record NC_143478.1, read on the forward strand.
GCCTATGGGTCGTTAGACATGCGTGAATTGATAGGTTAACGTTCATGTTATTATTATGTTTGACGGTGTGCCTATGGGCCGCTAGACATACGTGGGTCAACGGGTTCACGTTCATGTTATTATCATGTTTGACGTTGTGCCTACGGGCCGCTAGACATGCGTTTCAAGGCAAGATAATACGTCTTTTAGTTTTCCTTTCATCATCAAAAACCGATGTAACTGTATGAGTCACAGGCTATTTTTCTTTGCTCATGGATGATTATCTATTTATTTATTCATTTTTTTTATAAATTATTTCTTGTTAAAAAGGATGGCCCGGGTTGAACGATTTAAGATTTTGAGATATGTTAGAACATTTTTTTTATATACTTAATGCAGTTTAAGATTATGATTATTTTCTTTAATTTACTTTATTTTCTTCAATGAGAATATTTATGCATGTATGCAGTAGCGATCCCTTTTCAGTAGTCCTAGAAAGTGGGGTTGTTACATGAGAATTTTTTGATGTGCAGTATATGTTCCAATTGCTCCACCACAACGCACTAAGATGGGTCCTCAAAGGAGGTTAGGAATATATGTTGGATATGATTCCCCACCAATTATTAAATATCTTGAGCCCCTGACGGGTAATGTATTTATTGCATAATTTGCTGATTGTCATTTTAATGATACAAATTTTCCAACATTAGGGGAGGAATTAAGAAGTTGAAAAAATAAATTACATGAAATGCATCGTTATTGTCTCATTTAGATCCCCATACAGATCAATGTGAACTTGAAGTTCAGAAAATAATTCATTTGCAAAATATAGCAAATCAATTACCAGATGCATTTATAGATGTAAAGAAAGTAACTAAGTCACATATACTAGTTGCAAATGTTCCATAAAAAATTGATATCCCAACACAACAAGTTGTCACTAATGAGCCTGGAACAACGCGTGGTAGACCAGTGGGTTCCAAAGATAAAAATCTTTGAAAACGAAAAATAATTAATTGTGAAAAAGACTTGATTGAGGATGTAAATACCCATAAAGAAACTCTCGACATGACTAGTGAGGAATGTGAAATACCTAAAGATAATAATGAGATTTCAATAAACTATGTCAGAAAAAAAAAAATGAAATCAAACTAATATAATTATTGATAACAATTTTGCATATAATGTTGCTCTTGATATTATATCTGAAAATGAGGATCCTAAAAAAAATCTGTTGAAGAATGCTGACATAGAAAAGATTTGCTTCAGTGGAAAGAAGCAATCGAGACCGAATTAAACTCACCTTCAAAATGTCAGATTTTTGGACCTGTAGTCCGAACACTAGAAGGTGATAAACCTGTGGGATACAAATGAGTATTTGTGAGAAAAAGAAATGAAAATAATGAGGTCACAATAGTTGACTTCTCCCTTCTAGTGGATGATTATAGGAATATATTAGGTAACTACATGTTTAAAATCATTAAATAAATTATTTTGCCCCTATTTTTTAGCATCATAAAAGAAAAAAAATATATATAATTTTCTTCTACTTCTTAGCATCAAACGTTAATAGTATTATATATTTTTAAAAATTAGTTTCATTAACGTGAATGGTATCCTAGAACATGATCAAGAACCAAAGCATGTCAGGCCTTTCGGTGAAGGCCAAGCATTTGCGAGATTTCAAGAAGTACAACCCCAACACCTTCAATGGGTCACTAAAGAACCCGACCAACGCAGAATTATGGATATCCTCAATTGAAACGATTTTTCGTTATATGAAATGCCCAAAAGACCAGAAGGTGCAGTGTGTCGTTTTTATGCTTACCGACAAGGCTCAGATTTGGTGGCAGTCGGCAGAAAGGATGTTGGGTGTAGGAGGGGATCCAGTGACTTGGGAGCAGTTCAAGGAGCGCTTTTACGCAAAGTACTTCTCTGCCAACCTGAGGTACAATAAGCAGAGGGAGTTCTTGGAGTTGAGGCAGGGACACAGGTCAGTGGAGGAGTATGACCAGGAGTTTGACACCTTATCCCGTTTTGCCCCGGAGTTGGTCACCATGGAAGCCATAAGGGCAAAAAGGTTTGTTCAAGGCTAAAAGACAGTATACGAGGTATCATGCAAGCATTCAAACCAACCACTCATGCTGAGGCACTTTGTTTGGCAGCCGAGGTGGACCCACAGTCAGGAGATGAGTTTTCACGAGTATTCAGGGCGAGACCTTCCTTAGGTCAAAAGAGGAAGACGGATCAGAAGGCTTTCGAGCCTCACCCCCCATCAGAAGGTTCAAGGTTCAGACAGATCGCTTCGACATTTTAGGCAGCAGGTTGTCGAGGCGATACGGTAGAGAGAATGTGATCGGTGTGTAGCTCGTGTGGAATACATCACTGGGGTCGATGTTTGGCAGGCACCAGAGTTTATTTTCATTGCAAGCAGGAGGGGCACTCGATAGATAGATGTCCTGCTAGAGGCACGTTCGGTTTTGGGAACCAGTTTGTAGGTTGTGATCAGAGAAGTTTGGGTAGGCCTTAGCATCAGCAAGGTCGTGTTTACTCTACCACCCGACAAGAGGCCGAGAAAGCAGGTACTGTTGTAACAGGTATGCTCCCAATCTTGGGGCATCTTGCGCTAGTATTGTTTGATTCGAGTTACACTATGTGTTGTCGGCTTCCACTCCGTCTGGAGAAATTATGTTAGCAAAGGAGAAGATAAAAGCATGTCAGATTGAAGTAGCGAGTCATACCCTGGATGTGACTTTAGTAGTCTTGGACATGTGGGATTTTGATGTGATTTTGGGCATGGATTGGTTAGTAGCTAACCATGTCAGTATAGAATGCTCTTGCAAGGAGGTGATCTTTAACCCTCCCATGAGAGCCAGCTTTAAATTTAAAGGGGCAGGGACCGTGGTCCTGCTCTAAGTGATTTCTGTCATGAAAGCCCAGAGGTTGCTTAACCAGGGTGCCTGGAGTATCTTAGCTAGCGTCGTCGACACTAGAAAGCCTGAGGTCTCCTTGACTTTGCAGCCAGTAGTACATGACTACCCAGATGTCTTTCCAGAAGAACTCCCAGGTCTGCCGCCGCATCAGGAGATAGACTTTGCTATCGAGTTGAAGCCAGGCACAACTCCTATCTCAAAAGCTCCATACAGAATGGCCCCAGCAGAACTGAAGGAACTCAAAGTTCAGGTGCAAGAGTTGTTGGATAAGGGTTTCATACGCCCTAATGTGTCCCCTTGGAGTGCGCCGGTGCTATTTGTGAAAAAGAAAGATGGGTCATTATAGGTTTGCATTGGCTACAGGGAACTAAACAAGGTGACTATAAAAAACAAGTATCCGCTTCCCAGGATTGATGACTTGTTTGACCAGTTGTAGGGAGCTACAATGTTTTCTAAGATTGATCTTCAGTCGGGGTATCATCAGTTGAGGATAAAGGACAGTAATATTCCCAAGACAGCTTTTCGTTCGAGGTATGAGCATTATGAGTTCGTCATGATGTCATTTGGGTTGACGAACGCTCCTACAGTATTCATGGACCTGATGAACAGGGTGTTTAAGGAATTTCTTGACACCTTCGTGATAGTCTTCATAGATGACATTTTGGTTTACTCCAAGACAGAGGCAGAGCACGAGGAACATTTGCGCAAGGTTCTAAAGATCTTGAGGGCGCAACAGTTATATGCTAAGTTTTCCAAGTGCAAGTTTTGGTTAAAGCACGTGTCCTTTCTAGGGCATGTGGTGTCCAAGGAAGGTGTATCTGTTGATCCTGCAAAGATTGAGGTAGTCACGAGTTGGTCTCGTCCTACCACAGTTGGAGAGGTCTATAGTTTCTTGGGGTTGGCGGGCTATTATCGTCGTTTTGTGAAGGACTTTTCCCGTATAGCCACTCCTCTGACTCGGTTGACCAGAAAATGAGCTTCCTTTATTTGGAGTAAGGCTTGCGAGGATAGTTTCCAAGATCTCAAGAAAAGGTTGGTTACTGCCCCAGTTCTCACCGTACCCGATGGAACGGGTGGTTTTGTTATTTACAGTGACGCCTCTAAGAGAGGATTGGGGTGCGTGTTGATGCAACAAGGTAAGGTAGTTTCTTATGCCTCCCGCCAGTTAAAGAACCATGAACTGAATTATCCCACACCTGATTCGGAGTTGGCAGCTGTTGTTTTTGCTTTAAAAACTTGAAGGTACGACTTGTATGGCGAGAAGATACAGATTTTCACCGACCACAAGAGTTTAAAATACTTCTTCACTCAGAAGGAGTTAAACATGAGGCAGCGTAGATGGTTGGAGCTAGTGAAGGATTATGATTGCGAGATTCTGTACCATCCAGGAAAGGCAAATCTAAATAGAAAGGTAGCCCATTCAGCAGCCCTTATCACCAGACAGAGTCGTTTATGTAAGGACCTTGAGCGGGCTGAGATAGCAGTGGTGGTAGGGGAGGTATTTGTGCAGTTAGCACAATTGTCGGTACAACCAAGTTTAAGGTAGAGGATCATTGTTGCTCAACGCAGCGATCCTTACTTAGTTGAAGTAGCGCAGCAGGTGAAGACAGGATACGGTGGTGAGTTCTCCTTGTCAACAGATAATGGTCTTACTTTTTGAAGACGTTTATGTGTACCAGCAGAGAGTGACCTCAAGAATGATCTGTTATGGGAAGCTCATAACTCCCCATTTTCAATACATCCTGACAGTACCAAAATGTACCAGGACCTAAAATGTTGCTACTAGTGGAATAGCATGAAAGTGGAGATAGTAGAGTTTTTCAATAAGTGCTTGGTGTGTCAGCAGGTAAAGGCCCCAAGACAAAAGCCAGCAGGTTTGTTGCAACCTTTGAGCGTACCGGAATGGAAGTGAGAACATGTCTTGATGGACTTCATTGTAGGTTTGCCGTGAACGGCGAAGGGTTGGGTTATAGTGGACAGACTTACCAAGCTGACACATTTTATTCCAGGGAAGTCTATATATTCAGTGAGTAAGTGAGCCCAGTTGTATATGAAAGAAATGGTAAGATTGTATGGGGTACCAGTATCCATCGTGTCTAATAGGGACCCTCGATTTACCTCCAGCTTTTGGAAGAGTCTTCAGGCAGCATTGGGTATACGTTTGGTTTTCAGTACGACTTTTCACCCACAAACTAACGGTCAAACTAAGCGTTTGAACCAGACACTGGAGGATATGTTACGTGCTTGTGCACTAGAGTTTGCAGGGAGTTGGGACTCTCACCTGCATTTGATAGAGTTTGCCTATAATAATAGTTATCAGGTAACCATTGGTATGTCACCATTTGAGGTCCTTTATGGGAAGAGTTGTAGGTCACCCGTATGCTGGGATGATTTGGTGAGCGAAAATTACTAGGAACTAAGTTAGTACAAACCACGAATGAGAAAATACAGAAGATTAGGGCCCGAATGTTGACGGCTCAAAGTAGGCAGAAGAGTTACGCGAAGTGAAAGTTTTGTGCAACAAGAAGATAGATTTGGTGAAGGTTTTTTGGCAAAATCATCAGTTCGAGGAAGCAACATGGGAGCGCAAGGACGACATGAGGATGCATTATCCCGAGCTTTTTCAGGATTAGAACTTTCGAGGACGAAAGTTTATTAAGGGGGTAGAATGCAACATCCTAATTTTTATTTTGTAATTAAGTTTTTTTTTTATTGTTGGCTACTTTGATAAATTATATGACATTTATATTTTTGGGCTAAGCTAAAATATGATTGAATTATTTGGAATTAATTGAGTTTTATTTTGGCTTATATTTTGGGAGATTTGATTATCTATGGAGATAATTAAATGTGTATATTAGATTTTTTTTAAAGGAAAAGGAAATATATATATATATATATAAGTATATATATTTTGGGAGATAATTAAGGAATTTATTTTTTAAGGGAAAAGGAAAGTTTAATTTGGTTATATATATTTATGGAAAGGGTTAAAGGAATGAAAAAAAAAATTAAATTAAATTTACTTCTCTCTCCTCAACCCACACACACGCAACCCTTTTTTCCTTCCCTTCTTCTTCTTCTTTTCCTTCCAGCCCTAGCCGCCGTCCGCCTTTCAGCCGCCAGCCTTGCCGTTCCAACGCCGTCGCAAGCAACGTCGTCGAATCTCCTTGCCAGCGCCACCGCAAACAGTGCCTCGCCGTTCCGTCACCGCCGCCGTGAGTTCCAGCCGATGCGAGCAGCGCCGCCTCCTTATCATTCTGTTTGCCGCCTCGCCTTTTTGAGATTGGGTAAGAATTGGATTATTTTGGGCAAGGTTTGGTGTTGAGTCTTTTTAAAGTGCCTCTTGGTGTTGGAAACGATTTTAGTGTTACCTATTGTGTCGACTCTCAAGATTTGGATTTCGAGGCGTTGCTAACAAAGAAAAGACCATTCTCTTCATCTGAGAGTTTTAGTTTGGGTAAGTTTTGTGTAAGTTGGTTGGTTATTCTTTTGGATTAAGAGTAATAGTGGAAAAAAAATAAGTTAATTGATTTTGGAATTAATTCTTGATCAGATTGGCTACTTGAATCAAGTTTTGGAATTTGTCTTGGATCAAGCCACAACTTTCAACTTTGGGTTGATTCAAGTTTTCCAAAGGTTTAAAGGAATTATTTGGGTGGACTTTTGTGACCAAGTTGAGGTAAGTGATACTATTACTGGTGCCTTCGTGCTAGGCGATCTAGATTAGACCTATCAAGTTACTTGGTTGACTCTGGAGCATGATTTTTGTTACAATATGTTTTGCTAGTTGCATGGTAGTTACAAGTATTATAAGCATGTTAAAACTTCTAATCAGTACTGATATTATGTATGTGATGCATGAATAGACCAGTAGAGCGGTTTATTGTCTTGCCTTGACGCATGTTATTATTATGTTTGATGGTGTGCCTACGAGCCGCTAGACATGCGTGGGTCGACAGGTTCACGTTCATGTTATTATCATGTTTGACGGTGTGCCTACGGGCCGCTAGACATGTGTTTCAAGGCAAGATAGTACGTCTTTTGGTTTTCCTTTCATCATAAAAAACTGATGTAACTGTATGAGCCACGGGCTATTTTTCTTTGCTCGTGGATGCATAGTCTGATCCCGGTAATGGGATCACTTACTAAGTATTTTATACTCAACCTTTATCTTTATTTTTTTTCAGGTAAGAGCAAGGACACTCGGGTGACTGACAAGAGGAATCCGTGACAGTGCCAAAGGAACCAAAATTTCCGCATTTGACTGTTTATATTTTCGCATGTTTTTTTTTATCCATTCATGGATTTCTCATAATTTAATTAATTAAATCATCCATTTATTTATTCATTTTTTTTTATAAATTGTTTCTTGTTAAAAAGGATGGCCCGGGTTGAACGATTTAAGATTTTGAGATATGTTAGAACATTTTTTTTTATATACTTAATGCAGTTTAAAATTATGATTATTTTCTTCAATGAGAATATTTATGCATGTATGCAGTAGCGATCCCTTTTCAATAGTCCTAGAAAGTGGGGTTGTTACATGAGAATTTTTTAATGTGCAGTATATGTTCCAATTGCTCCACCACAACGCACTAAGATGGGTCCTCAAAGGAGGTTAGGAATATATGTTGGATATGATTCCCCACCAATTATTAAATATCTTGAGCCCCTGACAGGTAATGTATTTATTGCATAATTTGCTAATTGTCATTTTAATGATACAAATTTTCCAACATTAGGGGAGGAATTAAGAAGTTGAAAAAATAAATTACATGAAATGCATCGTTATTGTCTCATTTAGATCCCCATACAGATCAATGTGAACTTGAAGTTCAGAAAATAATTCATTTGCAAAATATAGCAAATCAATTACCAGATGCATTTATAGATGTAAAGAAAGTAACTAAGTCACATATACTAGCTGCAAATGTTCCATAAAAAATTGATATCCCAACACAACAAGTTATCACTAATGAGCCTGGAACAACGTGTGGTAGACCAGTGGGTTCCAAAGATAAAAATCTTTGAAAACGAAAAATAATTAATTGTGAAAAAGACTTGGTTGAGGATGTAAATACCCATAAAGAAACCCTCGACATGACTAGTGAGGAATGTGAAATACCTAAAGATAATAATGAGATTTCAATAAACTATGTCAGAAAAAAAAATGAAATCAAACTAATATAATTATTGATAACAATTTTGCATATAATGTTGCTCTTGATATTATATCTGAAAATGAGGATCCTAAAAAAAATCTATTGAGGAATGCTGACATAGAAAAGATTTGCTTCAGTGGAAAGAAGCAATCGAGACCGAATTAAACTCACCTTCAAAATGTCAGATTTTTGGACCTGTAGTCCGAACACTAGAAGGTGATAAACCTGTGGGATACAAATGAGTATTTGTGAGGAAAAGAAATGAAAATAATGAGGTCACAATAGTTGACTTCTCCCTTCTAGTGGATGATTATAGGAATATATTAGGTAACTACATGTTTAAAATCATTAAATAAATTATTTTGCCCCTATTTTTTAGCATCATAAAAGAAAAAAAATATATAATTTTCTTCTACTTTTTAGCATCAAACGTTAATAGTAATATATATTTTTAAAAATTAGTTTCATTAACGTGAATGGTATCCTAGATTCATTTTTTAAAAAATAAAACATAGTTTCAATTTTTATTTATTTCCAATAGTTTCAATTTTAATTTATTTTCAAAATTTAGATTTGATTTAAGATCAAATCAAATTTTATCTATAAATTCAATTCGGACACTCCAAAATTTCATTCGATTATCTATTTCTCTCATTTTTCCTTTTTTTTTCTCTCTCTCTCTTTTCTATTCCTTTGTCATGTTTTCTTTCTCTTTTTCTATTTTGTTAATAACTTTTTGTTTTCTTGTTCTTCACTCTAACTCCACTCCAACTCCACCCCAACTATCCTTCCATAATTGATAAGGTTTTTTGTTATTCCATAATCTATTTCTTTTTATATGGTAAAACAATTGAGTATTAAATAATTATGAGATTTTCTATTGAAACGAAATCTCAATCCTCCACCCATGATTACCTTCCACTCCGTTTTTTCCCTATTTATGAATATTTTTTATAATTTGGTGTGAAATTAAATTTGATTAATTGTATACATTGAGTTTTGATTTTAGATTTAGACTAGAATGAACAACAAATTGTAATTTTTCCAAACCAAAGAAATTAAGGTGTTAATCAAATTATCCAATAAAAAAGTAATATTTGTTTGAAACAAAGTTCAAAATTAAGAAGAAACATTATAAATAAGTTTTTAGGATTTATGTCAACGCAGTATATATATATATATTAGTTTAAAATAAACCTTGAAATTAGAAGATAATCATCTTTACTACGCAAATTATCACAAAATAAAGACATTAATAAAATTAAATGATAATCAAATCATCGCATTTCAAATAAATAAATAAATATTTTCTGAGTGAAAATTGTGTATTCTTTCTAAATTCAAAGAAGATTATATGAAATTAAAAAAAGAAGTAAATAATGGTATTTTAGTTAAAATTAAAGTTTGAAACTAACAAATTAATAAATCATCCAAACCAAAATAAATAAATAAAAATATTTTTTAAACTAAGAGATGATTATCACGAATTTAAAAAAAAAATAATGGAAAATATTTTTATTTTGTTCCTATAAAACACAAATGAGTCAAATATTTATTTTATTCTGGTAAAACACGTGCACCGCAGGTAATATTCGGCTAGTTTTTCACAAAGACCTGATATTGATTTTAAGGAGACGTATTCTCCGATGGTGGATGCAATTATACTAAGATATTTAATTGATTTGATTGTATATAAAAGTATCTGAAACATATACATTAAATTCCCATGAATGGTATTCAATAAATTTACAGAGATTGGATTGAAACAATCATGATGTGGTACAATCGCCTGAATGGATATTTATTGAAAAAATGATATCAAAATAATCCAATATGTCTGTGTGTTCTTATAAAGAAATCACAATCAGGATTTGATATTATAATTGTATATGTTGATGACTTGAATATAATTGAAACTTCTGAAGAGCTTTCAAAGGCAATAGAATATCTTAAGAAAGAATTGAGATGAAAGATCTCGGAATAAAATTTGGCCTTAGTTTGCAAATTGAGCATTTAGAAAATAAAATATTTATTCATTAATCAACTTATATAGGAAAATTTTTTAAAAGATTTTATATGGATAAAGCACATCCATTAAATATTCCAATGTAAGTCTTTTCATTGGATATGAAGAAAGATATATTTCAACCTCGAGAAGATAATGAAGAACTTCTTGGTCCTGAAGTACCATATCTTATTGCAATTCGTGTACTTATGTATCTTGCTAATAAAACAAGACCAGATATTGCATTTTCAGTAAATTTATTAGCTAGATATAGTTTTTCTCCTACAAAAAGACATTGGAACAAAATTAAGCATATATTCCGTTATCTCCGAAGAACAATCAGTATGGATCTGTTTTATTCAAGTAAATCAAATTGTAATCTAGTTGGTTATGCAGATTCTGGATATTTATCTGATCCACACAAAACTAGATCTCAAATAGGTTATTTGTTCACATGTAGAGTAACTGTTATATCGTGGCGATCGGTGAAACAAACTATAACGATCACTTCCTCAAATCATACTGAAATTCTTGCAATTCACGAGGCTAGTCGAGAATGTGTATGACTAAGGTCAATGATTGAACACATTTGTGAAACGTGTGACTTGTCTTCTAATAAAAACCTTCCAACAATATTAAATGAAAGCAACACAACTTCCATAGTCCAAATCAAAGAAGGATATATTAAAAGAGATAGAACAAAGTATATTTCACCAAAGCTTTTTTATACTCATGATCTTAAAGAAAATGACGATATTATTGTACAATAAATTTTTTCAAAGGATAACTTGGCAGACTTATTTACAAAGGCATACCAACCGTAACTTTTGAAACATTGGTGCACAATATTGGAATACGACGACTTAGAGATCTTAAATAATGTTTTCATGAGGGGAATAAATATATTGTATTTTTTTTAGGAGTATGTATTATATGAAATATGTACTCTTTTTTCTTCACTAGGGTTTTTCCTAGTATGAAATATGTACTCTTTTTTGGGTTTTTCGTATTAACTAGGCATATTTCATATATATATATATATATATATATATGGGCATCTAAGGGGGAGTGTTATTAATATTATAATAGAAAATAGATACTCATTGCTTAGTATCCCAAATGTCATGTGTCACCATTCATGTTGTCCATGTGCCCTATAGTTATTTATGTTTGGTGTCCATGTAAGTCAACATATATTGGTGAGAATTCCACTTTCACCAATTTTCATATTATCCAATTTCATAATTTTGGTTATTTTATGTTTTAGTTATTTTAATTTATAATTTTAGTTTTTATTTATTTATTATTATTATATTATATTTTTCATATTCGTACTCTCGTTGTTCTTCAATTTTCATAACAAGAAACTCTTTAATGAAGCTTTCTGTTGGTGTGATGTAAAGAGCGAGATGGAATAAACAAGAAGAAAAATAATTAAAAAAAATCATGAAAATAAAAAACAAAAAAATAGAAAAATGAAAATTGGAAATTGGAAAAATTAAAAAGTCACACAATAAGGTTGGAATACTTCTAGAATAGTAAAAAAAATCTATACTAGCTAAAAGGGGCTATGGAGAAGCATTCACCTTCTCCTTTTGCCTATGGTTGGTTATTTTGGGTAATTTGACAATTAAAGCAACTAAAAATCTCATTTTAAATACTTTACTTTTATCATTCACATAGATTTGGTTTTATTTATTTTTTTAGTAAAAAAAAAAAAACTATCAAATTTGGTTAAACATCCATTTTCTATAACATTTTATCAAATTTTGCTTCAAGAGATATATTGGTTATTAACAAAAATATAGAGCAAATTTGGTTTCAAGAGATTTACTGGTTTTTCTAAATTTAAAAGAAAAATCATGTTATCTAAAAATTCAAAATTTATCCCATTTTCACGATTAATTCACATAGATTCAAGAGATAGATCGGTTTTTCATTTTTTTTTCTAAATTAAAAAAAAAAATCATGTTATCTAAAAATAAAAAATAAAGAAAAATCAAATCAAATTAAGACTTTAAATCTAAATTTATTCCATAAATACCTAAATTAAACCATCAATTTGCATCAGGTATCTTTTCTTTATTTTATTCTTCTTTATGTCTTTGTGTTGGTTTTAGTTTTAATTTGTTAACATGTTCTCACTAGGATTGTGCAAGAACCGACCCAAACTGACAAACCAAACCAAACTGAGCAGAACTTACTGGTTTCATTCAGATTCTGATTTAAAAAAATAGTTCTTCGATTCAGAAATTGAAAGAACCGACAGGTTCAGTTCAGTTCACAGTTCAGAATCTTAAAAAATCGAGATAAATCAAATCGAACCGAACTATATATATATATTATTTAAATCCTACGCAAATATCCAACTCATTAACCCAAGCCCATTCTCATTACCAAAGCCCATTCCTAACTGGCTTACACTCAGTCCATCAAATCAGCTAATATTGGTAATTTAGAATTTTTTTATTATTATCTTGAAGTACCCTAATAACTAAAGAAGCATCTTATGCTCTTCTTTTCTCCCAACCCAACCACAAGCATTCTCCATCTCCCTCTCTAATTTCTTCAGCTTTTCACCTCTGCATATTCCTTTCCTTCGCCTATGCCGCCTTAAAATCTATTTTTCAGGCTCTCATCAGTCATCAGCTCGTAAGTATTGTTAGTATTTGTGTTGGTTTTCTCTCTAACTTCTTCACTCTTCCAACATTAAGGTTGATTTTCTCTCCATCTAGTTTTGTTAATATTTGTGTCAATTCTATTCTCTCAGCTTCCTCCTTTTCTCTCCACATCGTCATGTTTTACTCTATCGAAATATTTAGGGCTTCCTTATGGTATCGTCGGTTTGCTCTCCAAATGGGGAGGATAGCAACCATGGTTATAACCAAATATAACCCAACCGGAAGAAGGTTGGTTTGGTTCAAAAATCGAAACGGATGCATTTTCGGTTTTTTAGGTTCAACAATGTTAAAACCCGAAAATTTCAGTTTGGCCCAAAATCGGACCAAACCGAATCGTGCCCATCCCTGGTTCTCTCTAATACTTTTAGATTTTTGTAGCATTGTATATATATTTTTTTAATTTGGTTCACAATTCTCCCACATTTTTGTGTTGTTTTTCTTATTCTTAGACATTGTCTACAAATTTTCAACTTTAGCTATGTACTTTTTTCCAATTTATTTCTTTCTTTCCGTTAAGATTTTTGTTTTTTAGCTATCCTTTTTTTTTTTCTTTTTCTTTTTAGTAAAAAAATCATTACCAATATGTGGCATCACATTTATTTTCTAAGCTTTAGATTTTTTTCCAACTCCATATGTGACTTCTTTTCAATTTTTCATTTGTTTCACTTTTTTTTGACAAACAATGAAGTGGGGAATTAAGAAATGAATTTAGCATTGTCTTGCCTACAAAAACTCATTGAATCCACATTGGTCTATTTCTTCACTTCCTCCAAAACATAGGTAGCCCTTGGGGCTCAAATCTAAAACACAAGGTTGGAGCACATAAAGTAGACTTTCAACACCAAATTTTCCAATGTGGGATTCTCCAACCAAAAAAAGTTGGTTCCTTCTAATTTTGAAAGTTAAATTTTCACCCAACATAATTGAATTATTGTGTTAATTATCAAATTGTGTAATATTTGTGATATTTAAGATTTAGGATTAAAAAATTAAAATGAGTTATAGTTTGAGATGCCAACAAGCCTCTAAAATTGAATAGATAAAATTGTGAATTTTGTACAAAAAATTTTATTTTATTAATTAAAATAAATGAGTTTATATAAGAATTTTACAGTATTTTAACGTGTGGAAATAACACTTTTTATTAGGTTTTAGATTTAATATTTTTATCTACTAAATTGTGATTAAAAATATTAAAATAATTCAAATGTATATTTATTTATAAATTAAAAAAATATTTTGAACTACATAAATTAAATCATTTTTAACGACTTCTATCAATCTATTGAGTTGGATAATATTTGCAACTAAAAAATTAAATAATATTTAAATAATTATTTTAAATTAGAGATCTTTCTATCTCAAATTAACAAAATAATGAAATAATGCAGAATAAATATATTAACAGGATAAGAGATTCTCTATTATATTGTAATTAATACATATAAATTAAAGGTTGTAGATGACCAATCTCTTTTTTGTATTAGCATTATCATAAAGCTTTTAAATGAATCGAAAGTTTCAGTATGTCATATTGTGATTAATACTATATTAAAGGTTATAGATCATTGATCTCTTTTTTATATTAGTATTATCATAAAGTTTTTAAGTGAATGGAAAGCTTCCATATATTAGTGGAATAAGTGAGAAAATTATTTTGTCTACTTCTCATAATTATTAATAGTCCTATATAAAGATACAATTAAATTCATTAAATGAACATAATAAACAATATTTAATAAAATCACATATAATTTCTATAAATGAGGTTATATTTTAAAATTTTATAACATGTGGATCGTTTGTAGCTATAAATTAGTAGTATCTAAAAAAGTTATGAGGAGAAACATTCAATTTCCCCTTTTTAGCGGATGATTATAAGAATATATTAAGTAATTTCATGTTTAAAAATATTAAATAAATTATTTTGCCCCTATTTTGTAGGGACACTATCAAAGGAAAAAAAATCTAATTCTCTCCTAATTTTTAGTATCAAATGTAAAAGTACTATATATTTTAAAAAATTAGTTTCATTTGAATGTAAATGGTATCCTAGATTCATTTTTTTAAAAAATAAATCATAGTTTCAATTTTAATTTATTTTCAACATTTATATTTGATTTAAGATCAAATCAAATTTTATCTATAAATTCAATCCTGACACTCCAAATTTTCATTCAATTATCTATTTCTCTCATTTTTCCTTCGTCGTTTTCTCTTTTCTATTTCTTTGTCATGTTGTCTTTCTCTTTTTCTATTCCGTTAATAACCTTTTGTTATCTTTTTGCAGCGCCTAGTTCTTAACTCCAACTTCAATTATGCTTCCATAATTTGTAAGGTATTTTTTTTCTTCCATAATCTATTTCTTTTGATAAAACAATTGAGTATTAAATATTTATGAGATTTGTCATTGAAAAAGAATCTCAATCCTCCATCCATGTTTACCTTCCTCTCTCACCCTTTTTTTAATTTTCCTATTTATGAATACTTTTTATAATTGAGTGTGAAATAAAATTTGATTAATTTTATATATTAAGTTTTGATTTTAGATTTAGATTAGATTAAATAACCAATTGTAAATTTTCCAAACTAAAGGAATTAAGGTAATAATCAAATTATCCAATTAAAAAAGTAATATTTGTTTGAAATAAAGTTTAAAATTAAGAAAAACCTTATAAATAAGTTTTTTAGGATTGATGTCTACACAGAAAAAAATATTTTAGTTGAAAATAAACCTTGAAATTAGAATATAATCATTTTTACTATGCAAATTATCACGAAATAAAGAATTAATAAAATTAAAAGATAATAAAATCATCCAGTTCCAAATAAATAAATAAATATTTTCTGAGTGAAAGTTGTGTAATCTTTTTAAATTCAGATAGGATTTTATGAAATTAAAAAAAAAAGTAAATAATGGTATTTTAGTTAAAATTAAAGTTTGAAACTAACAAATATAAAACACGCGATTAGTATTCGGCTAGTTAAGTAGAAAGTTTTAAAAAAAATCTTAAATAAAGAAAAAAAAGAAAAAAAGAAGCAAAGAGGGGAAAAGATACATACTTCAAGTTGAAAAGTTGTAGATGATGTCTACGAATAAGGAAAACAACATAAAAACGTGGGAATAATGGTGGACCAAATTGAAAAAATATATATACATTGCTACAATAAAAACTATAAAAAAAATTAAAACAAAAAAAGTTAGGGAGAACAGGTTAATAAAATTTAAACCAAAATCAACACACAAAACAAAGAAAAGTAAAAAAGTAGAAGAAGAAAATGAAGAAAAAAAATACATGATGGAAATGGATGGTTTAACTAAGCTATTTATTGAGCAAGCTTAGATTTGAAATTTGAAATTTTAATGGGTTTTCTACATATATATACCCTTAATTATATAATCTAATATTACACTAGTCTTTTACATTTAATTTATTTTAGAAATAGGTTAATAGAATACAAATTTTCAATAATGTTGGTGTCTATTTACCATTAAGATCTCATCTATGTTTTTTGTGAAACAAAAAATAAAATAAAATATTTGGGGTTTTGATTCTCTCTCCCCCATACGAAGCCTTTGGGCTTCGTGCCTATTGAGGTTCCTTTTTAAAAAAGAAAAAAAAACTTTGGAAACCTTATTCTTTCTCCTTCTAATTAAACCATTCTTTTTCTTCCCTCTCTTTTTCTCTTTCCCTGCAACGTGAGTTGCAAGCAGTTGGCAATGAGAGATGAATGGCGTGGGGAATCTTCCGACGTGGGGCGAACAGATCCGACACCGAACGACCAAATCGGGGTGAGCAGATTTTTTGACGACGCAAGGTGACCGCATTCTAGACAAGATGAAGATATGACACTACTACAGAAATTGGATTACTTGACAGACATTTTTTCAATGTCATGTATACCCGACGCTTAAAAAAACGTTGGGTATTCGACTGTCAAGTATAATGTGATAACTTGGCTCCGAAAAAACGTCAAGACAAATATTTCTTGATACAATTTTCGCATCAAGAAAGATAATACACTCAACATTGGTGGTATGTCAAGTTTATTGATTCTTGACATTGATTACGTATCATATATGATAACTCTTGACGTTTTTTATTTGTCAAAGTATATGTCTTTTTTTTTTCAAATTAAATGCCCCAATTGATATTCTCATTTTCTACCTTATATTCCAACAATATAAATACATCAACTAAATAAACATTATACATTTAAGATCTATCAACTCAATATATTCACTAAAAATTCCATATGTTCAACTATGACCTTTCATATGAACACTCTTCACAAATTACAACAATATTTCTCTTTCACATGTACAT
This sequence comes from Benincasa hispida, assembly GCF_027475165.1. Classification (NCBI taxonomy): domain Eukaryota; kingdom Viridiplantae; phylum Streptophyta; class Magnoliopsida; order Cucurbitales; family Cucurbitaceae; genus Benincasa; species Benincasa hispida. Next base: position 33,527,537 of record NC_143478.1, read on the forward strand.
GCAAAAATAAAATCTCAACTATTGCTTTTGTATACAAAACTCAACTTTCAACAAACACAAAATCTCAACTATTGTTTAATAAGTAACTCTCAACAAAGTACATTATTAAATCTATACATTGAGCTAACAAGTCAATCTGCAAAATAGAATGGGCGATAACATCAAATTTCAAATTTCAAAATATAGAAATAAGTAATCCAATCTTATATACAAAATTTCATTCAAAACTACATAATATTGGAAGCCCAATTCTTCAAAATTTCATTCACCGATTAACTCCAAATAGATTGCCCAAAGTGTGGCTTGATTCGAATGTCACTTCAAAACTACAACAAAGTAATCCAACCTATGAGAATTCAATAATAATAGTTACAAAACGCAAATTACAGCAACTATATAACAATCTCAAAAGAGTTTCAAGACCTTAATACCTATCAAAAACATCGTTAACTTTGCTAGATAATGGCTCTAATCCCTTGAAATCTTTGAATTAAACATAAAAAATTGAAAATAACTCAATTATTAGACCAATCCCTTGAAATCTTTGAATTGAACATAAAAAATTGAAAATAACTCAATTATTAGATCAATACTTCAATAGGTAACAAAGAACTATTAATACTAACCTCCAAACTTACCAAAACCTTGCCAAGATCAGTCTCATACCTATTGGATAGCAACTCAACTCCTTCCAACCCTTCAAAATCAATCTCATCATCAAACATTCAAACAAGAAAATCATTACAGAAGATGCTACATTATAGCCCAAATCACGAAGTATTTGTTCAAATGGACGCTTCACTCGAGCCTCGACCAACTTGCCTGAAAAGAAAAACAAAAGATGAACAAGAACACTCATAAAACTATAAGAAGCTCTTACTTGACAAGGGCAACGCGGCTATACGGCGAATCCGGTGGAGGACTGACCAGATCTAGTGGAGGACTAACCAACTCTGGCACGAGGACTGACCGAATTTGGTGCGAGGCTAGGCTGGGCGACTGGTGCAGATCCGGTGGAGGACTGACTGGTGGGCGCTGTATGGTGACTTGATCACGGATTACAATTTTAATTTAGCACCCCTGGCTTAAAACAATAAATCCAATGTTTTCAAATTATTCTTTGGGGTCTAAATCGAATTTAACTAAATTACCAAAAGTCCCCAAATTAAACATACCAAAGTGGTGGTTTGGTTCAAAATCAGTTCCAAAGCTTGATTTATTTGTCCAGTCAGAATATACATCAAACCAAAGTTTAATAACAAACAATTAGCCTTAATCCAAAAGGGCCCAAGTTACAAAAACTTACCAAAATTTGCAAAAGACAAAACTTCCAATCTTCAAACTTCGCTACAACCTTGGCCCAAACATAATGGGTTTTTATCAAAACTAACCCAAAATCAAACGATAATCAATATTATGCATATAAACCCATAAAATTACCCAACCTTACCCAAAACAAGGATTTTGGCCAAGATTGACGTCTGAACAGTGCAGGTGGATTGAACGGCAGTTAAACGACGACCCAACAAAACCGGCAGTTGAAGCGACTAAGATCAGGGGGCGAGCGACAGACGACCGATCACTAGCGAAAGCGACGGAAGCGGTTGGGGGCATTTGGCTACAGATCTGGGCGGGGCTGAAGACTTGCGAATGACGTGCATAGCTGAGCTGGCATGACTGAGCTGACGGCGAGGGAGAGGCACTCAGGTGTGGAGGCGCGAACAAAGGCGAGGGGAGAATGGAGAGCAGCCGGCAAGGACAGCGGTCCGAATGTGAAGGTTGACGACGGCTAGGGCTCTCGGGCGCACGAAAGAAGAAAAAAAGAATTCGGAGGGAAAGGGAGGGTCACGTGAGTGGAACGGTGAAGGAGAAGAGAAAGAGTTTTTAATTTAATTTAATTTAATTTAATTTAAAAGAAAAACATAAAAAGATTATCCTTTCCTTTCATACACAAATATATATATATATATATATATATATATATATATATAGTTAAAATCCTTTCCTCTTCCTCTTCAAAACCCAAATTTCAAAATAAAACAATTCTCCCAATATAACTTCAGGTTTTTTTACATTAACTTAAAAATAAAATTAATTCAGCATAAAACCCAGATTTTTCTATAAACGAACTAAATTTCAAAATTGGATTTTCTAATTTAATAATTATTTTTTTACTTATTTAAAATAATAAGTTAATTATTTTTTTATATTTTATTTGATAATTTTGGTAGGAGGGAAACCAAATTTGAGAGAGAAGTGAAAATGGGGAAGGAAGGGAGAAAAAAAATAAGGATTAAAAAAATATTATTATTTATATTTTACTTGACATGAAAAATATGTCAAATAAGAGTTTCTTATACTTGACACGAAAAACGTGTCAAACAAGACTATATATTACTTGTCACGAAAAATGTGTCAAGTAATGGTTCGCGTGAAAATACTCGAAACATTCTGTCAGTCTTCGTTTTTTTAACCCTTTTACTTGACATTTTTATTCCTAAAAGGTCATTACTTGACGCTTTTTCTAAAGAAATATTAAGTAATTAAAAACTACAAAGGTAATATAGATTTTGTAGTAGTGGGAGAAGAAGAGATGAAAATGGGAAGGGTTCTTGTGCATACAAACCAAGGAATAAATGTACATATATATACTGTGATATATAATCATTTATTTTATATAAATGAGGATGATTTTTTTTACTTTAGATTTATTGTTTTATGATATATACGCTTATATGTATATTCTATGTTGAGCATTAAATCCATCTATGACTTATATACTATGGTAGGTATTTTTGTTTATTTCTGACCACTTTGAATTTATGATGTATAATGTGATATAATGAAATTTATGATATATATACTGTGATTTATATTGTAATGTCATATGGGTCAGTTATATCAAAACTTTCGAATGGTACAACCATCTATTTGATTACATTTATATTTCATATATTAGTTATTTGTAAGCATAAGGTATATTTAAAAATAGCCATGGATCCGCAAGTAAAACCAACAAGTTGCCTTGAAACTAGTTGTATTTGAGTACATATCAAATATATTAAATGCATTTTCTCACTTTAGTTGAAAATTGGAAAAAAAAACATACTAAATGCATTTTCTCTCCCTATGATAAATGCATCTTCTCTCTCCAACATTTAGGAGTTGTTTGGGACGTTAAGTTAAGATATGATATTTTGAGTTCATATATTTGTGGAGTTCATATGTCTCCAAAGTTTATATATCTGTGTTTGGAGTGTAAAGTTGTTTTATCTGAGTTCACATGTCTGTGTTTGGGTGCAGAATTAGTTCATATGCAATGACATCTGGTGTAATTTTTTGTATTCTAAATAATCCTTTTTTATGATGATTATTTTTGTTTTAAACATTTTTATCCAATAATTCTACATATTTTTATTTGAATAAAATATGGATTGCATTTTTTCTTTTATTTTTTAAATTTACTTTTCATTCTTTTTGGTAATGAACAATTAACCCACTACATTTTCTTGCATGAACATGGATAAATAAAATAGGAAACAAGGAGAAATCAAGACTTTTGATTCCTAATTTTTCTCCATGAATTTCATCATCACCATTTTCTTATTTTTCTTCTTCCTAATGTTGCTTTATATTTTTCTTCTATCATGAAAGTTTTTTTAATTGAATATTTCTCAAATCGAATGCCAACAAATTTTTTTCAAGAATTCTACATTCAAATCCTTCAAAATTTGGAGAATCATCAAAGAATATATTTCTATTTTTCAGTAATTCTTGCCAGAAAATGTTTTAAAAAACAAATTTTCATTTTATGAAATTCTTAACACTTATTTTCTATGTGAATTCAATTAAGTATATATATATATATTCATGACTTAACTTTTTGATTATCGGAGACAATAATTGGTCGTCAGAGTTCATCGTGCTAAGGTGGTCATTGGAGTTCATCGTTGGAGGTGGTCGCCAGAATTTGTCGTCAGAGGTGGTTGCTTGAGTCTAGATTTGGGCGTCGGATTTGGGCATATGTAAATGGTCATCGAAGTTGATCGTCGAAGGTGATTTTCGTCAAAGTTTGTTGTCAGAGGTGGTTATCAGAGCCCAAAATTAGTTGTTGGAGTTGATCACACTGAGGTGGTCGCCAGAGTTTTTGTTTGGAGGTGGTTGTCAGAGCCAAGAGTTGGTCATCTAAGTTAGCCATGTGAACGTGGTCTTCGAAGTTGGCTCTCGGAGTGTGGCAATGGTAGTCGTCGACGAGGGCCTATGGGTGGACCCATTGAAAACATTAGAAGAATGAAGAGTTGGGGTGAGTTGGTTTAATATACTAACTCAACTCTACCAACATTTAAAGTTAGTGGGTCAAACAATGAGTTGGTATATTATGCCAACTCAACTCATCTCTTATTGGTGAGCCAAACACCCCAGCTTCGTAAATATGAGAAAAAAATATAAAAAATAGATATAAAGAAATGGGAAAAGGGTAAAATTGTCCATAATTAACACTAAAAGTCTTCTTTGAACAAAATTTAAATTTAAAGATATTTATGAAATATATAGTCCGAGATGACTTTTAATGTAAAAATTTTCTTTTTAATTTGATTTGATTTTTTAATTTTTAATTTTTAGATAACATGATTTTTTTTAAAATTTAGAAAAATCGTGAAAAACTAATATAACTCTTAGATCTATGTGAAATTAAATGTGGATTGGGATCAATTTTGAGACTATTTTATTTCTTTATTTTTAATTTTTAGAGAACGTGATTTTTTTTCCTTTTAAATCTAGAAAAATTAATATATCTCGATTTGAAATTTGAAATTTTAATTTCATTTGATTTTTTATTTTTAATTTTAGAGAACATAATTTTTCTTTTAAATTTAGAAAAATCCTGAAAAATAAATGCATCTCTTGAATCCTTGTGAAAATTTAGAAAAATCTTAAAAAACCAATCTATCTCTTGGATCCATTGAATTAAACCTGAAAAGAGATAAAATTTTGAGATTTTTTTTAAGTTTTTAGATGATATGATTTTTTTCCTTTTAAATTTAGAAAAACCAATATATCTCTTGAAATCAAATTTGATATATATTTTTTAATAACCAATATATCTCTTGAAATAAAATTTGATAAAATTTCATGAAAAGCGTTGTTTAACTAAATTTGATAGATTTTTGATTAGAAAAATCAAATAAAAACAAAATTTAAAATCAAATCTACATGAATAATAAAGTAAAGTACTTAATATGAGATTTTAAAAATTAAATTTAATAATTTAAATGTAAAATTATCTAGGATCTCTATATCCATCAAGTAAAAGGAGTAAAAGGAAAAATTAAATGTTTCTCCCTTATTGTCCCTTCAGTATAGATAGATTTGTAGGTTATGAATTTTCTATTCACATGAGGTAAGAGAGAAACTCTTAATTTTTACTTCTGCCTCGTTTATTGGATGGTTATAACTATCAAAATGAAATATACTAGGAAAATATGTTTGTAATATATGCAATTGTTTTAAAAGGCAAAAGTTAAGCAACCAATGGTTACATGCCGAAAATTGTAAAGTATATGCAAATTTTTAAGTTGAGTGAGGATTAAAAGTTAGGAAAAACATGTGGGTAATTGAATAATTTTTTTTTTTTAAAAAAAAAAAGTTAAGCAAAGAAAAACACAATAGAAAACAAACTTCTTTTTAAGTCACAAAAAACTGCACCAAATACTATTACCAGTATATTTCAACTCAACACTCAATTTTTCTAACTCAACTCAACTTACCCCTCTTTAACTTCACAAACTATTTAACTATAAACAATTATTATCAATTGCGTTGAAGTTGACACGTGTATATGTACTTTTGTTTACACCTTTGTAGACACGTTTTTAGGAAATTACTTCAATTAATCTTCTTTCTTTTTACCATTCTTACAGACATGCAAAGGAGAAGAAAGAGGAGGATATGGCGATTATGGGAGCCTTTGAAGATGATGAAATTGTATAGATGATTTCAATTCAAAGAATAAGGAAAGAAGAAATGAGACAGAGATTTTAAAGTGGTTTGATCACAAATGATCATGAAGGAATGGAATTCCTTGTGGAAGCATATGAACGCCATGACATTAGCATTCAATTTTGAAAACAACAAAATACAAAGAAGTAAACATACATATTTTCAGGATAAACAATTGCACTTAAATCATGCTTCTACTAGAGTGGAAAAGGAAGAGAAAACTCAGACTTGTGAATCATTTGTCTTCACGTATTTTCCTGATCTTGAGATCACAATCTCTTCTCTACATGAACAACAAGAACTCTTTTTAAACACATAAACACCAAAAACCAAACCTCTGAACACTACCACTCAGGGGGTGTTTGTCACGCAGAGTTGAATTGAATTGAGTTGGTAATAATTATAGGGGGAGTTAGATTGCCTGTGTTTGGGGTGCAGAGTTCGGTTGAGTTGAGCTGGAATGTTTGTGTTTAGGGTGCAGAGTTGAGTTGAGTTGAGTTAGAAAATCTGTGTTTGGGGTGCTAAGTTGAGTTGAGTTGAGTTTGAGTATCTGGTGCAGTTTTCCTAAATAAATGTATTTTATATATGTATGTATATATATATTGGTTTTTTTTCTGTTTGCTTTTTTTCTTCTTCTTGTTTTTTTTGGTATTTTTATCTGTTTGCTTTTTAATTTTTTTTCGATTTTTTCTTTTTGCTATTTTTTTCTATTTGCTAGTGTCTTTTTTTTCCTTGTTTTTCTTTTTGGTATTTTTATCTGTTTGTTTTTTTTTGTTTTTTTTTTATTTTTTCCTTTTTGCTATTTTTTTCTATTTTTTTGTTGGTCTCTCTCTCTCTTGTTCTCTCTCTCTCTCTCTATCTCTCTCGTTTTCTCTCTTTCGCTCTCTCTATCTCTCTTGCTCTTTCTCTCGCTCACTATCTCGCTCACTCTCTCGCTCATAACACTCAATTGCATAATCATTTTGTTCATATCTCCAAATACATACCATACCTATTTAACGTGAACAATTTATGAATCTTATTTCGCAATTTCTTATCTTCTTGATAACTTATAAGGTGTTTTTTTTTTAAAAAAAAAAAAATCACTATTGGTCCCCAAACTTTAGTAATTATGAGTGAGGAAAGGAAGCATTCTTTTCAATACTTATAATATATGTATCATAATACAAACACATAAATTACATGTCGTGACGTATGCAAAAGTTATTAGTCTTTTCGACATGGCAGTTCATTGTCCATTTGCTATTATCCAAAATAACTATAAATAAAATACAGGGGTACTGGTTCAAATATCAGTGGTCAGTCTATATGTTTCTTCCTAGTAGACGGAGGCAGTACCTCTTCCGTGCGTGTTCGAGTACTGTAAGGAAACAATCCGTCTTTTGAATGTCTGTGACAGGGAGGTCAATAAGGGTGACCTGATCATCCTCATTCAAGTCATCAATGTTGTATATGGCGTTTACTACTTCCTTCCGATGCCCGAACTCCAACTCATACTTCTCTTTCTGCCATGATGCAAGTCTACCCATGTGTGTGTTCTACATTTCAACAGTTGATCTCATGATGTCGATCATTTCAGCTTGGAATGAAGACCTCTTCTTCTTGCTGCCTCGAGATGACTTGGTAGGTACACTCACTCTACCTGTAGATTGCTCTGCTGGCTCTTCATCCATTCCATCTTGATTTAATGGTGATTCTATCTGGCGAACCTCGGGTATGTGACAGTCTTGTGATCCAAGTCGAATCTCATCTCCAAACTCTCTGAATGCATTCGTCGCCATCACGTATGGGTCCTTACTTGATTGTCCTACTGCTCTGTCTTTCCTAAATAAAGTGGAGAGGTCATCGCAATGGGGGAATGGCTTGTTCGACATCCCCTTCGCATTGGGATTACTCTACATTGATACACATACACATTATTGATATTTATATTATAACACGTACCCGTACATTTTTTTCTAGAATCTTACCCAAACCCAAAGATAAAAAATCTCCCTCTCGACCTAAACACATTTGAACTCCTCGTTCTAGCCGAACCCCGACTGACTTAACATCTCTGATACTACGTTGTATTGTTTCTCTAAACTCCTCACCTTGCACTCAATGGTGTTCTGATTCAGTGCGCACCTGGGCACTTTCTCATGTAGAATTCGCTCCAAGTGTTGTAGGTATCTTGGTCGAAACGCCCCATTTTTAGACCTCCAGTCGATCTCTACCAAATACAATGAGGCTTCCACCAACTTAGCGCCCTCCACCTTTGACCATACGTGTTTAGACCTCCTACCATCACCTACCATTATGATGCATGCATACGTTTGTTGAATGAAAAGATGCTATAAATTAAACACATGCACAAACGGACGATAAACTACTAAAATTATATGTTCCAATTTAACTTGTTCACACAGAGTCTTGACACAAAACATTTTCACAACATACTTGGAATGATCCATAATTAAATTCCATTCAGTAGTAAAATAAAAGTAAGCAATGAACATCAAATAATCAGGCTCTCTACCATTGAATAAACATTTCGACTGCCAAGTCATCCCTGAACTTGGTCCATTCATTTGATGATTCAACAAATTCAATATGATCCCCATCAAGACCAACTGATGTTGAATTCTCCTCATCGGGCACGTCAAGCATTGCATCGATTCCCATCTCCCTTGTGATCAAGTTATGAATAAGGCAACATGCAGTTATTATTCGACATTGGACTTGTATTGGGTAGAATAATTTTGCCCTAAGAATAGCCCACCGCCCCTTTAGCAACCCAAATGCTCGCTCGATAACGTTCCTTGCTGAAGAATGTTTCATATTGAAAAATTCTCTTCCAGTTGTCGGTGCATTTCCTGCTCCACGCCAATCAAAGAGATGGTATTGTTTCCCTCTGTACAGCGCCAAGAATCCTTCAGCATTGGGGTATCTAGCATCAAATAGGTAATAGTATCATGTACATGTTTCGAAATGCCATGTACATGTGTTGTGGCATGTACGCATGTTTAAATAATGTATACGATTATTATAATACCCTTTGGAACCTTCAATCCATATGGTCACGAAATCACATCCTTAAGAACCCTTGAATTGGTTGCAGACCCTTCCCAACCTAGCAAAACGAAGACGAACTTCCCATTTTGATCACACACCGCAAGAACGTTTGTGGCAATCTATCCCTTTCTTGTACTATATCGAGGTCGATTGATGACACTAACATTCATTTTAATGTATATACCGTCTAACGCACCTAGACAATTCTATTTCTCTCTAGTGATCATAATGAATTTAAAAAAATCTATCATTGCATGCATATTTATGACGTATTCATATAAAAAATAGTATTTTTTGTACCTGAAATCACTTTCATCTTCCATCAGTGCATGTATTTGTGATCAATTCTAGTTTTTTTCAATAAAACAGTGTAAAGTTATAAGACTGCCCTAAGAACTGCATTGAAATATCTCGAAACCGTCTCTTCGGACCTCGAAAAGTTTCTACGTATCACTCGATTCTTGACATCGTGTGCAAGAATGTGTAGGAATATAGAAACCATCTCTTCGACGTCCACACATCTTGTTGGTTCCAAATAACCAGTCGAGCGTAGCATATTACATTGAACCGTAAAGGTACGTCTATCCATTTGGGTGGTTTCTCGACATGCCAAGTCACTCTTGTAAATGAGACGGAAGAAGGTCAACTGCCTAATGCAGTGCCTAGCATATGTCGGTTGTCTCTTTATCCTTCGGTAGTTTTTCAGTAACGTGGTTAGTGTTATGAACAGCTATATTTGAGAGTGCAAAATAATTCTCATAATCGAAAAAAGGTCTTCAACAGTATCCATCTTTATAGGGAAAGGGATACACAAGTTGTTCCTGAAAAGGTAAGGTATTTGGCGAATTAAGTTTCATGATTAAGAAAGAATAGCAAACGATGTCAAGCGCTGGTACTGAGCATATTGGGTTACAGTTTAGTTTTATAGTGTTATTCCCAATGTACCTATAATAATCTAAAAATACATGTTTTCAAGGGCTGAGTGAGTTTTTTCCCTAAGGATAGGGTTAAGGGTATTTTGGTTAAGTATTTTTAAGGGCTTGTGGGTTTTTTTTAAGGGTATTTTGGTGAAGTATTTTTAAGGGCTTGTGGGTTTTTTTTTTTTCTCTTTCTTATTCTTCTTATTTTTTTTTTCCTAGATTAGCTTATGAACAATTTGTATCAGCTTTTAAACATTGTTGCCATACTCCTAGTTCCTAGGACAATTAGCTTTCACCGAAAGGTGTTAAAACGATGTATATAGAAAAGATCTACATTTTTCCATACTTTCAAAACTCGGTGAACCGATTGTATAAATATTGATGTGTATTTTTTTTAAAATTCTTATATTACTGATTAGAAACTATATTTTTCAAAAATTAAACATTGGTTATAATATTAAGACCATCGTTTCATTACAATTTTTTAATTTAAAAAAGAACATTAGTTTTCAATTTTGATTGTGAAACGATAGTAACACGTACTAAAATTAATCCTGAAACCAACTTGATAATAACACACAAAAATGTATAGAATAGGTTCTTATTGAAGTTGGAAAAAAAAGAATTGAAATGAAGGTCTTCTTAGATGAAAAAAAATTACATAACCAAGAAAAATATGAAAATATAATGTCGGCAACAATTAACAAAAAAAACTGAGAATTAGTATTCCCAAAAAAATGTGACCAACAATTAACAAATAACATATTTCCATAAAAAAAAATAATAAGTCCCCAACTCAGTCGAAAAGGAAGATACTCCGAACATCAAAATAATGAACCTCAAAGTAATTAGGAATTATTTGTGCAATTAGTTTGGGCTTTACAAGAAACACAAAATAATGATTATTTAAATTGAACTAAAAGTAACGTATGAGGGGGTGCATTTAAGTGCACCTAACCTCATTAATTACAAAGTGAAATTAATTAAAATAAATGTCAACTATAGTTTAAATAAAGTCAAGTAGATTGCAGTTAGGTGGTTTGGCCAGAGTAAATATAAATATGATAGTATAATGAATTTTAACATAAAACAGTGAGGGCCCCAAATAGAACATAACATAAGATAGATTGGTCCTTGGAAGAAATACAACTAAAATAGTGAACCAAATCATCATATCAAATTTTCTTAAAACTAAAAAGTAAGCTGAAGACAATTTTAAATGAACTAGAAAAAAAATATTTATATAATATAACACAAAAAAATCTATTAAATTAGCTACCAAATTTAAAATGAAAATCAGATTAAGATGTATAAAGAAAAATAAATGTAAGTAGAGGACAAGATAAATATGAAAACATGAGGGAAGAAATCGAAAAATAGAACAAAAATCCGAAAAAAAATAGCAACAAAAAGAAAAATGGAAGAAGGAAGAGGGACGACGAAATAAGAGATAAGATGAGAAAAGAAACTGAACAGCGAAAGAAGAGAGAAAATGAAGGAAGAAACTGAACAGCGGAGCATCAGAAGAAGAGAGAAGGAAAAATGGCAAAAGAAGATAGAAGAGGGGAGAATCCAAACGACGGAAGATGAGGAAAGAGAGAAGGAAATGAAAATAAAAGTCACCAGTTTTTAGGGTGAGTTTTGAGTGGGTAAAAACGGTGGGTTATTAAACCCACCATTTTTCTTTATGGGTTTAACAAACATGGGTAATAAATACCCACCCAACCTAACCCAACCCACACCCATTTAACAAACACCCCCTCAGTGACCTTGCTATTCTCTGACAAAGAAAGAAATGGTGGGATTTCTTTAGAGTTTTTGGGAGAGGGAAGGTAAATTGACAGAGAGAATTTTTTGAGAGAAAAATGAGAGAGAATTTTGTGTTCTACCTTTGAACCACTTCCTTATTGGGGTGAATGCCTTAAATCTCGCAAGGTCCTAGAGTTTGTAATTGTAATGTACAAATATCTTATTTATTTAATAAAATATATGATGTTTTATTTCAATTTTAGTTGCATTAACCACAAACCAATAAACTAAGATCCAAGGTTATCTTGTAGCTTAAACATGTATGTAGAGACATACGGGTGGATCATGTTTAAGTGATAATCTAAATGGTCTGTAATAGATGGATAAAGTTGGATACCTTATCTTGGTGATACTATGAGTATGGCCCACTTCGTAGATATTACAATTTTTGTAAAGTGCTACAAACGATATGATCCCGATCATTCATATGAAGACATGTGAGCAGAGATATTCTATACAAAGGAGTTTGTATAAGAGTGGACCACGAAATGTTTAGTCTCGTAGAAACTTACATTTCACCAGGATAACCATAAGTAATATGACCTGAATCCTTAGTGAATTATGAATACTTGCCTGTGAAGGCGGTCCTTTGATTTATATGGGTGAGAGTGGTCAGATCGCCGACTCAACAAGCCTACCATTTTGGGGATTCGTCTGACTGAGGAGTTGAGAATACATTTACATAAGAAGAAATTCATTCCTTCTCTAGCGTTGGGGTAAGTAGATAAATTACTCCCTTAAAGGTTGATTCTGAGGCTTAAATAATGTGGCGCCACACCTTCTCCTGGCCCGAGAGAGGTTTGATCATAGTTGGATTATGATTTATTGTTAATTAGAGGGATCAGTGGTACTTAAGAAGTTAGATGTAACTACAAGGGAAAAACGATAATTTTGGCCTACCTATACTTACGAGTAATTTGTGAAGAGTCATTGTACTGTTGATTGGTTTATCTAATGGACACGAAAATATATTTGTAGTGCGAAAGGTACAGCTATCGGTCTTTAGTAGAGTGCCCGACAGTTAACAGATGATGAATAATTTAATTAAAGGAGTTTAATTCATTATTCACATACTATTGGAGCTTCAAGCTATAGGTCCATGAGGTCCCCTCTATAGCTCAATAAGAATCATTGGGAATCAATGTTTGGATTAATTTGAATTGTTCAAATTAATTGAGTGAACAAATTATATGTGATATAATTAATTTAATCTAATTATATATGATATAATTAGTATAATTTATTTGATACATTACAATATAAAGTTTATTTGAGAGGAAATAAATATTTTAATATGATTCAAATATTAATTATATGAATAGTCATATAATTAAATTATTAAATTTAACACAAATGGGATTTATATTAAATGTCATTGATGAGAAAAGTAAAACTACAAGTTATACTATATTTGATACAATATTAAACCATAGGCTATATGTTTTATGTCATATAACCTATGGTTATATATATATATATATATATATATATATATATATACACATATATACACACACACTAAGGTAGTTATATATATATATAATATATATATATATATATATATATATTATTTATAATAGTTTTATGATAAATTAAAATTGATTTTTTAATTTTAATTTTTACTTTTGATTTATGGTGAGGGAGGGAAATGACTTCCCTCCCCATTTTTCTCTCAACCCACGTACAGTGTATGAGTGTGGTGATTCTGATTGGTTTTTATTTTTCCTTCTTCTTCTCTGGTTGATAAGAGAAACCAACAGAATACAGAGAGATACAGAACAGTTCTGATCTTCATCTCCTCTAATCTCTCTCAATTCCCTCTTTCAAAATAGCTAAAGCACAAACTCTCTTGGATTTTCACCCAGAGAATACAGTGGTTTCTTTGTGGTGGTGTTTTTCAGTTCGAAGGGATTCCATTGAAAAACAATCTTCAAAGGTAAGGGTTTTCGAAACCCAATTTTTATTTTTTCTGCATTTTCTTCCAAGCATGTTGTTTTTAATTAGATGCTTAATTCTATATGATTGCTGTAAAATTATGATTATGTAAATTTTGGATTTGGGTTCGATCCCACCACTCAAGAACCTTCAATGGTTCTTACAATCGGTATTAGAACGAGATTTTTTGGCCCAAAATTTTTCAAAAATTTCATAATGATTTTACAGTTTAATGGTGGGATTGAACATTTTGTATATTTCATGCGATGGTTGTTTGTGAGTATTGTTTGCAATAATGGATGTTTCGGGATTGGGCATTCAGGTTTAATTGCTTTTATTTACAAAATTAGTTTATAAGGGCCCATGTTTTGGGGCATTAAATCGATATCGAGTCTATATTTTTATGTTGTGGAGTCGTCCGTAATGTTCCCGGTCGAGTTCTGGAGAAATCAAGGCGATATTCAATGAAGTTTCAAAGGAGTTCGAAGTAGTACAGTGGGCGACTGTACTCCAACGCTACAACATTGTGCCTTAGCATTGCAACGTTGTGATGCAGCAGATGAAGAAATTCTCCATAGCGTCGCGACGTTAGGACACAGCATCGCAACGCTCCGAGATGGAGAATTCACGTGGTTTAGCTCCAGTTCACGCGCTAGTTCAGTTCATGGGTTCTCCGGTTCGAGGTGTTTGGGTTCATCTGGACCGATTCAGGGTTCGGTTCAAGCGGTTCAAGGTCCGGTTCACCTGTTTCGAACCTTATGAATTTTTTTTTTTTGTAATAGTTAGATTTAAATTTCTTTTAGATGTCCAATCCCGGTCCATTAATTATTGTTTAAATTATGCATGTGATGTATGATTTATAATTTTTTATTTATGCTATAATGTATGCCATATAGTTTTAAATCCCACCATAGGTTATGCATTTAATGCCATGCATCATTTATATTATAAGTGTTATAATATATATTTGCAAGATTTAATTTTATAACATGCTCATACATCATATAGTAAAGATGTTATAATATATGCATGCATGTATTAATAACATATACATCATCATTTATATTATAAGAGTTATAATATATAGTATGAATGTATGTTTGAAGTATGTTATTAATAATTTCATTATTTTAGTATATAATTATTATATATGTTAGTAATGAAATGAAATTGCATGAAGCATATCACCACTTTAGGGTAATTTATAATTGTTATAAATTTACCTAATTATGCTTTACTTGCAATATATGGTTTTAATTTACTTCTTTTGCTTATAATAGTTATAACAAAAATAAATTAGGAATTAAGATCAATAAATCAGAATTGCATGCAAACCTTAGGTTAAAATTCATTTTTAAAATAGTTTTAAAATATGAATCATATAGACCTAAGATGACTTTTCTAATGAGATTAGAAATTTAGTTTAATCTTTTAATCGGTTTAATAGGATTAAATTGGTTATAATTAAAAGATTAATATTGTAACAAATGTATCTATAAGGGACCTTTTGTCTAAGGTTAATTCTATCTAGGCTGGGGTATTTAAGTTGACGGAAACGTAACACCCCTACTTAGAAACTTACCTGGAAAGGTGAATTAGATAGATTTGTTACAAACATGCAACTATTGGTTAACGTTTGTTAAAGTGTTTAATAAACTTTAATAAATAATTGTTTAACTATCCAAAGCAAATTTTTTTTTTTTTGACAAATTAAACATTCACTTAGTTAAAATCAGTAGTAGGATTCTTCTAAGTTGATTAACCCTAGATAAAATGCTCAGTGAGAGGAAAATGGGGTATATGATACTTCATTTTATCCTCTTCATATTTCTCCCTAAAAGTTCACACTATGAGATCTATACTTGGCCTCGAGGCACCTTGAGTGTCCCCCTACAGATGGTATTTGTATAGATCAATAACAAGGTGAATGGAGAGAATGTTTATAGTAAGTGGGAGCGGGACTTGTGACAACACATCCCTCTGTCTCTCTCATTATTTTGAAGTAAAGTCTCATGCACGGTCTCGTGGCACCTTGAATGTCTCCCTACGAATGACATTTTTGCATGATGCTTTATTCAAACTCCAGAAATGGATAAGGGTTACTTTAGTTTTTCCCCATTCAGCCTTTTTACTATGATTGGCTCATTAGGGTGAAACTCTAGAATCTAAAATGAGGGGTTACACTTACAAGAAATGTTAAGCGAGTTTAACAATTTCTGGACGGAACAAGGGTGACTGATAATTTCTATGATGGGGCACCTGATCACCCTATGGTGGCTTTTGTCCTATCTCACTTAAGCATCATTGCAAAATAGATGTCACTTATGGTACATTGGATTTTTTTTGCTAAAATTGATTGGTTTTTCTAAATGGTTTAATGCAGATATACTAATATAAATAATTTGTATGGTTTCAAAAAATTTATTCATAATGACTTCCACAACTCTTAATTTACTCTCGCTAACAAATTAATGGGCGAAAATTACTCGTGTTGAAAAAATACGATCAACACATTCCTAATTATCTATGACCTTTTTTTTTCCTAATGAAGGACTGTCCTCTCATTCCAGCTCCAAATGCTGCTTGAAATGTTCGAGAATATACAAGTGATGGACACGGACAAACGAGAAGACTCGAGCGTAAATCTTGGCAAGTCTTTCAGAAGTCTTAGCCAAGAAGCATGAGCCCATACTCACGACCCGTGAGATTATGGAATCTTTGAGGAGAATGTTTGGACAACTGTCCGCACAGCTCAGACACGACACTCTCAAACACATCCTCAATGCCCGTATGTAAGAAGAGACATCTGCTCGAGAACATGTTCTCAACATGATGATCCACTTCAATGTGGCAGAGATGAATGGATCTGTCATCGATGAAACCAGTCAAGTAGCTTCATTCTAGAATCTTTACTTGAAAGTTTCCTATAGTTTCGTAGCAATGTTTTTATGAACAGGATTGACTATAACTTGACCATCTTGCTCAACGAGCTACAGTCCTTTCAGTCCTTAATGAAAACCAAGGAACAAAAGGGTGAAGCAAATGTTGCTTCATCATCTAAGAAGTTCTATAGAGGTTCGACCTCTTGGACGAAATCTGTGCCTTATTCTTTCGACACCAAAAAGTGGAAGAAGATGAGAGATGGAAAGGGGAAAGCTAACCCACTGGTTGCTGCCCAAAATGGCAAGAAAGCCAAGGTTGCAAAGGGAATCTGTTTCCATTGCAACCAGGAGGGACATTGGAAGAGAAACTGTCCCAAATACTTCGCGGAATAGAAGAAGGCCAAGCAAGGTAAATATGATTTGCTTTTTTTGGAAACCTGTTTAGTGGAGAATGATGATTCGATCTAGATAATTGATTCGGATGCCACTAACCATGTTTGTTCTTCATTTTAGGAAATTAATTCTTGGAGGAAACTGGAAGTTGGAGAGATGACGATGCAGGTTGGAACTGGGTACATCGTCTCAGCTGTGGTAGTGGGAGGTCTTCAACTGACTTAACAGAATAAATATAGTTTACTAGAAAATGTATATGTAGTTCCTAGTTTGAAGAGGAACTTAATTTCTGTAAAGTGTTTGTTAGAACAATTATATTGTATTAATTTCTCTGTAAGTAAAATGTTTATTTCAAAGAATAGTGTTAATATTTGTTCTGCAAAATTAGAAAACAATCTTTATGTGCTAAGACCGTTAGCAACTAAAGCCCTTTATAACACTGAAATGTTTAAAATTGCGGTAATTCAAAATAAAAGACTTAAAATTTATCCTAAAGAAAATGCTCAAGTTTGGCACCTAAGATTAAGACACCTCAATAGGATTGGGACGTTGGTGAAGAATGGACTTCTAAGCAAGTTAGAAAAAAATTATTTACCAAAGCAAGTTAAAAAAAAATTATTTACCAGTGTATGGGTCATGCCTTGAAAGCAAAATGACTAAAAGATCTTTTTATTGGAAAATGTCACAGGGCCAAAGAACCTTTAGAGTTAGTACATTCAGACCTCTGTGGTTCGATGAATGTAAAAGCAAGAGGATGGTTTGAATATTTCATCACCTTTACTGATGATTATTCAAAATATGGGCACGTTTATTTGATGCAACAGTCTGAATCCTTTGAAAAGTTCAAAGAATTTAAGGCTGAAGTTGAAAATACATTAAATAGAAAAATTAAGACATTTCAATCTGATCGAGGTGGAGAGTTTTTGGATCTTACATTCTAGAACGATTTGATAGAGTACAGAATTGTACCCCAACTCTCAGTACCTGATACACCTCAGCAGAATGGTGTATCAGAAAGGAGAAATCAAACCCTGTTGGACATGGTTTGGTCCATGATGAGTTACTCTTCCTTACCTGATTCACTTTGGGGTTTTGTAGTACAGACTGCAGCGTATATTTTAAATTATGTTCCATCCCAGAATGTTACTAGAACACCTTTGGAGTTATGGAATGGTCGTAAAGCTTGTTTACATCATTTTAGAATCTGGGGTTGCCAACAATATGCTTGAGGCAAATCCTAAGAAACTAGAACCTCGTTTAAAATTGTGAATATTTGTGGGCTACTCCAAAGGAACGAGAGGTGGTTACTTCTTTGACCCAAAGGAAAATAAAGTGTTTGTGTCAACAAACGCTGCTTTTTTAGAAGAAGAGCACATGCCCCATAGTAAGATTGTGTTAAATGAACTCTCCAAGGAATCTAGTGAACCTTCAACAAGAGTTGTTGAAGAACCTCTTACCTCAACAAGAGTTGTTGAAGTTGGATCATCTAAAAGGTCAAATCGCAAGTGTTGAAGGAGCCTCGATCTAGTGGGAGGGTTGCGAACCCGCCTGTCTGTTATATTGGTTTAACAGAAATCCTAGCTATGGTAGCTGATGGAGATGTTAAGGATCCATTGTCTTACAAGAAGGCAATGGAGGGTGTTGACAAAGATGAGTGGATAAAAGCTATGGATCTCGAAATGGAGTCTATGTACTTCAATTATGTTAGGGATCTTGTAGGTCAACTTGATGAGGTTAAACCTATAGGTTGTAAATGGATCTACAAGAGAAAACATGGTGCTAATGGGAAGGTGCAAACTTTCAAGGTTAGACTTGTGGCAAAGGGTTATACCCAAGTTGAAGGAGTCGACTATGAGGAGACTTTCTCACCTGTTGTCATGTTGAAGTCTATTCATATCCTCCTATCCATTGCCTCATATCATGACTATGAGATTTGGAAAATGGACGTCAAGACTACCTTTTTGAATGGAAATCTTGAGGAGACCATTTATATAAAGCATCACGAGGGATTCATAACCCAAGATCAAGAGCAAAAGGTTTGCAGGCTCAATCGGTCCATTTATAAACTGAAGCAGGCTTCTCGATCTTTGAACATAAGATTTTATATTGTGATCAAATTGAAGGAACTCTTATACAATAGTACCTATGAGCGGAAACGGATCTTCCCAATTCATTGTGACCAAATTTCCAAATATACATTCACACATACAAATATGCATTAATAACACTAAATTACTGGCATGCTTAAAGGATAAATAAACAAGAGAATGAGGACTTACCAGTTGGAGACTTTCTTCAGAACAATTCTCGCTTTCACACAAACAGACTCCTTACGCTCTTGCTAGAACGTCAGGCAATCGTTCAGCAACACCCGATTGTGTACCACGAACAGTAGGAAATGGGGATGACACCACCACTCGGAGTCCTTAGTATTCTCGGAGTGAGAATCCAAAATGTTTGCTTTGTTTGGATTTGGTAGAGGTAAGGAGGAAAGGCTATCGTTACAAAGATCAAGAAAGTGGGAGAAGGGAACGACTATCGTATAGTCAAAGTGCTTGATCGTTTAGGCAAGGTATATGATCATGTCAAAAAAAGCTAAGCAATCATTTAGAGAATGAACGCGCGGGTGTGTGATCGTTTAGTAAACGCAATATGCTATCGTATAGGCTCTCAGTTACTATGCGATCGATTGTAAATCACTCTGTGAGCAATTATGCGTATCTTTTGCAAAATGAAACCAATTTTCATTTTATTCTTCAGTTATGAAAACCGAATTGAACTTCCCCTAATGCATGGTTACGAAGAAAACACTGGCCAATTATCTCATAATTTTCCAATTAATAAATAATAAATATAATCATATTATATTCATAACCTATAGTTTGATGTCATATATCAACCACAGTGTTTTCTCCTTTACTTGATATAAATCATATTTATATCCAATTTCCTCCAAATTAATGTATCTCATACATTTAGTCAATCATATCATATACAATTAACTAGTTCAATTATATCATATATAATCGAACTCCCTTTTATCAATTTGAACATTTCAAACTGACCCAAAAACTTATTCTCAACTTGTATTCAAGCTACCAAGGGGACCTTATAGACCTATGGCTCGAAGCTCCAGTGATATGTGAATAGCTGAAAAAACTCTTTAGCCACGAGATCTACCATCCGTTAACTGCCAGACATTCCACTAAAGACCGACAACTGAACTCTTTTTACCGCAGATATATTTATGTGTCCATTAGATATAACCAATCATGAGTACGATAACCCTTCACAGATGCTCGTAAGTACCGTTGGGCCAATTTACCATTTTGCCTCTGTAGTTACATCTCACTCCTTAAGTACCACTGATCCCTCTAATGAACAATACAACATAGTCCTACAATGTGTGAACACCTCTCGAGCCATTAGAAAGTGTGTGGCACCACATTGTTCAAGCCCTGGGATTAGCTCTTAAGGGAGTTATCTATCTACTTACCCCTACTTCGAGGAAGGAGTGAATTCCATCTTGTGTAGTTGAGTTCCCAGCTCCCAAATCAGACGAATCCCTAAAGTGGTAGGTTTGAGTAAAAAACCTGGCCACTCGTACCCATGCAAATCAAAGGAACGCCCTCAATGGCAGTAGTTCCCAACTCACTCAAGATTGAGGTCATGTTACCTATGATCATCCTAGTGAAGTGAAGTCTCTATCATGAATGACGTTATATAACGAGACGTTAACACTTCATGGTTAGGTCTTATACAAACTCTTTGTATAGGACGCCCCCACTTGCATGTCCTCTACACGAATGATCAAGATCAGACCATCTGTGACAAGTCACAACACTTGTAACTATTTCACAAAGCGGGCCACATCTTTAGCGTTACCAGGATAACGTTTCCCTTCTATATCCATATACTACAGACCATTTTGGTTATCAATTAAAACATGATCCACTTGTATGTCACCACATACATGCTTAAGTTATATAATGACAACCAGGGATTTATAGTTTATTGGTTTGTGGTAAAGTAAATAAAACATCCAATGTGCAAAGTCAAGAAGTGAAGTAAATATCATATATTATACATCATAAGCGTTCGTACAAACTGTTTACAAACTACAAGACACGAGACTTTAGAGCATCATCCCTAACACAAATCTTATGGCTTTGATCAGAATGTTGATGAGCCTTATGTATACAAGAAAATCATTAATAGTTCAGTAGCTTTTCTAGTGTTCTAAGTGGACGATATCCTAATCATTGGGAATGATGTAGGTCTATTGATTGAAGTTAAGAACTAGCTAGCGACCCAATTCCAAATGAAAGATTTGGGAGATGCTCAGTTTGTTCTGAAAATTCAGATCTTTAGAGATCGAAAGAACAGAATGCTAGTTGTGTCTCAAGCATCTCATCGTACATTGACAGGATGCTCGTCAAGTATTTGATATAGAAATCTAAGAGAAGTTTACTACTATTCAGACATGGAGTTATATTGTGTAAGGAATAGTATCCTAAGACACCTCAAGAGGTTGAGAAAATGAGATGGATCCCTTTTGCATTGGCTGTTGGCAGCCTGATGTATGCGATGTTATGTACTAGATCTAACATTTGTTATGCAGTGGGGATAGTCAGTAGATATCATTCTAATCCAGGATTTGATCATTGGACCGCTGTTAAGAATATCCTCAAGTATCTATGGAGAAAGAGGGATTACATGCTCGTGTATGGTTCTAAGGATCTGATCCTTATAGGATACACGAACTCTGATTTCTAAATTCATAAGGATTCTAGGAAATCCACATTAGAATCAGTGTTCACTCTTAACAGAGGGGTAGTAGTCTAGAGGAGCACCAAGCAAGGGTACATTGATGACTCCACCATGGAGGCTGAGTATGTAGCAGCTTGTGAAGCTACTAAGGAAGCTATTTGGCTCAGGAAATTCTTAACTGATCTAGAAGTCGTTCCAGACATGTCAAAACCAATCACATTTTATTGTAATATAAGTGGTGTTGTGGCTAATTCTCGAGAGTCTAGGAAAGTACGGGAAGCACATAGAGTGGAAGTATCATCTCATCTAAGAGATTATGCATTGAGGGGATGTGATCGTCATGCAGATAGCTTCAGAGCATAAGGTTGGTGATCCATTTACAAAGGCCCTCACGACTAAGGTGTTTGAGGGTCACGTGTAAATTATGGGTCTATGGGACAAGCCATGTTTAAACTAAGACAAGTGGAAGATTTATACTGGGTGTGGTGTTATGCCCTAATTTATTGTTTGGGTACTTTGTATATTAGTTTGACTTATATATTGTACACCCCGTTAGCTTTAGGTCAAGTGGGAGATTGTTGGTGTTGATTCCCTAAATCTCATAGGATCCTATAGTTTGTAATTGTAATGTACAAACATCTTATTTATTCAATAAAATATATGATGTTTTATTTCAATTTTAGTTACATTAACCACAAACCAATAATCTAAGATCCAAGGTTATCTTGTAGCTTATATTGAAATTGTAATCATGAACCTAATAAACTAAGGTCCTGAGGCTATTTAATGTAGACTTGAACTTTATGTGATGACATAAAACATGGATCAAGTTCGAGTATATACCCTAAAATGGTCTATAATATAGAGATATGTGAGTAGTTTGTTGGATTTTATGTCTTAAAACTCGTAGTTTGTAATATCATATTCTTGTTCAATAAAGCTATTATTGAAAATCTTTAGTAAAATTAAATTCTATATTCATGAATCCAATAAACTAAGGATCCGAGGCTATTAAGTTTAAGTTTGAACTTTATGTAGTGACATAAATGTGGATCAAGTTCAAATATATAGCCAAAATAGTCTATAGTATATGAATAAGGTCGGATGCCTTATTCTGGGGACACTATGGATGCGGCCCATTTTGTAGTTAGTACAAACGATGTGATCCTAAACCATTCATGTGGAGACATGAAAGTGGAGGCATCCTATGTAAGGATTTACATAAGACTGAACCATGAAATAGTCATTTTTTACGTTCTAATGTATAAAACTGACTATTTCGTTAATTGATGATCTAGGTAACTTAATCTTATTCCTGAGCTAACTATGAACTTCTGTTCACTCGAAATTATCCTTAGATCTGCATAGGTGAGGGTAGCTCATTATCGCTGGCTCAATAAGCCTCCTATTTCAGGGGTAAGATCAGGTAGATAGCTGGGAACATAGGGTGCAAGATGGAATTCACTCCTACCCATTATAGGGATAGTAGATAGGTTGTTCCCTTTAGTACTGAATCCAGGTCTTGAACAAGGGGCCCCTCTCCTTGGCCCAGGAGGGGTTCGGTTTATAGGTTGGACCTTAAACCAATTGTTCATTAGAGGATCAGTGGAACTTAAGGAACAAGATGTAGTCATGGGGGTAAAACAATTTTTATGACCCAACTGAGATTACGAACAACCTGTGAAGGATTAACTTACTAATCATGGTTATATCATATGAACACAAATATATCTATAGTGAGGGGAGTGCAACTACGGGACTATAGTGGAATGACCCGTTAGTTAACGAATATTGATTAGCTTCGTCTAAAAGAGTTTAGTCAGATAATCTCGGATCGTTGGAGCCCATGATCTATAGGTTCATTAGGTTCCCCTACTAGCTCATATGGAATAAACTTAGAATAGTATGATAGAATGATTCGAATTGTTCGAATTAGGTGAAGAGAGAAAAACTGACAAGTATATGTGATATAGTGGTTGGTTTTTAGTTTAGAGATACAACTTTAATGATTAAATATGATTTAAATATCAAGAATATGAATACGTTCATATTCGGAAGCTCGAAAATAATGGAAATGGTCAAAGAGGTAAAAATTCAAAGAATTGACTTTTGACTTTGAAAAGTCAAACTTTGAACGACCTTATATTCAAATGTGATTTGAATTTCGAGAAAATGAATCATGCTCGGAAGGTCAAAATTAATCAACACGAAAAAAATCATAAAAAGTCAAAATGTTGACTTTTCGTCAAAATTTGACTTTGACAAAATGACCATTTTTTCCTTTGACTAAAGTTAGCGGGAAAATCCAAACTTTTGTTGGATAATTCCACTAACAAAATAGTGGACTAGGTGTTGGCTTATAGTGAAGACATCAAGCCCACTTAGATAGTGGATTTTGAGGTATTGCGTTTTTATGAATCTGTTTCATGCAATTTTTACATGGTTTTTTTTCTATAAATTTGGGCTTTCAAATTGGATAGAAAACTTTTGACAATTTTGCCAAAATTAGTTTCTAAATTGGGCTTAAAAAAAAACCCAACCCAAAACCAATCCATCTCCTATTTCCATCTCTTTTTCTCTCTCGGTTTCTTCATCCATCGGGTCCCACAACTCGATTCTGAGTCCAGAGGATAGTAGGTCAGCTCTAGTGGTTGTCCGATTCGTATTCTGGCAGAGATAGAAGCGTTTCGAGAGCTACAAAGGTTGTATTATATCCCTTTTAATTTACTGTTTTTCCTATATTTGCATGCTTTTTTTTCCTTTTAATTAGAAGCAATTAGAGTGTAATTAGATCCTTATTCCGCTGTGTATGTCTCGTGTTTTATCAGTTTAAACATGTATGTAGAGACATACAAGTGGATCATATTTAAGTGATAACCTTATTGGTCTGTAGTAGATGGATAAGGTTGGATACCTTATCCTGGTGACACTACAAGTATAGCCCGCTTTGTAGATATTACAATTGTTATAAAATGCTACAAATGATCTGATCGTAATCATTCATGTGGAGACATGTGAGTGGGAATATTCTATACAAAGGAGTTTGTATAAGGCTAGTCCAGAAATATTAAGTCTCATTATATAACGTCGTTAATAATATAGACTTACATTTCATCAGGATGACCATAAGTAACATGACCTGAATCCTAAGTGAGTTATGAACTCTTGCCTATGAAAGCGTTCCTTTGATTTGTATGGGTGAGAGTAGCTGCCGACTCAACAAGCCTACCATTTTGGGGATTCATCTGATTGGGGAGCTGGGAATATAGCTACACAAGAAGGAATTCACTCCTTCCCTAGTGTCGAGTTAAGTAGATAAATTGCTCCCTTAAGGGTTGATTCTAGGACTTGAACAATGTGGTATTACACCCTCTCCTGGCCCAAGAGGGGTTCGATCATAGTTGGACTATGATTTATTGTTCATTAGAGGGATCAGTAGTACTTAAGAAGTTAGATGTAACTATAGGTGCAAAATGGTAATTTTGGTCCACCTTTACATACGAGCGATTTATGAAGGGTAATCCAATGTTGATTGGTTATATCTAATGGACACAGAAATATATTTGTAGTGCGAAGAGTACTGCTATCAATCTTTAGTGGAGTGCCCGACAGTTAACGGATGGTGAATAATTTAATTTAAGAAGTTTAATTAATTATTCACATACCATTGGAGCTTCAAGCTACAGGTCCATGAGGTCCCCTCTATAGCTCAAGAATGAATGAGAATCAATTTTTGGATTAATTTGAATTGTTCAAATAAATTGAAGGAATTAATTATATGTGATATAATTAATTTAATCTAATTATATATGATATAATTACTATAATGTATTTGATACATTGTAATATAAAATTTATTTGAGAGGAAATAAATATTTGAATATGATTGAAATATTAATTATATGATTTTGGTTCATATAAACAAATTTAATATAAATGAGATTTATATTAAATGGCATTGATGAGAGAAGTAAAACTATAAGTTATATTATATTTGATACAATAATAAACCGTAGATTATATGTTTTATCATATAATAATTATATATATACACTAAGGTAGTTATATATATAATAGTTTTATCATAAATTAAAATTAATTTTTTAATTTTAATTTTTACTTTTGAAAAACTTCCCTCTCCATTTTTCTCTCAACCCACGTACAGTGTGTGGGTGTGGTGATTCTGATTTGTTTTTGTTTTTCCTTCTTCTTCTATGATTTATAAGAGAAACCATCATAATATAGAAAGATACAAAATAGTTCTAATCTTCATCTTCTCTGATCTCTCTCAATTCCCTCTTCCAAAATAGTTAGAGCATACACTCCTCCCAGATTCTCATCTAGAGAATATAGTGGTTTCCTTTGTGGTGGTGTCTTTCAGTTCAACAGGATTCCATTGAAGAACAGTCTTCAAAGGTAAGGGTTTCCGAAATCCAAATTTTATTTTTTCTGCATTTTCTTCCAAGCATGTTGTTTTTAGTTAGATGCATAATTCTGTATGATTGTTGTAGAATTATGATTCTATAGATTTTGGGTTTGGGTCCACTCTCGTGTTTTATAAGGACCTTCAATGGTTCTTACATTCCCTCATCTATAATTCCACAAAATATTGAAGGAAGATTAGGGAGGGGAGTTTACAATAACTCCCTTCCACATACAAAATCTTAACTCCCCAAGATTTTATTTAATTATATAAAATATAATATTATTAATATATGATTAATTACCTAACCATTAATTATTTAACCATATATTATGCATCTTAATCATATTAAAATGCAACTCTCTTATGACCTATAATTTTATATGAATCTCATTCACATTAATTTTAACCTATAGGATTTATATGAACATATAAATAATATTTGAACTTTATTCAAATATTTATCTCTTATATATTATATAGTTCTAATTATAAATCATGTTTATAATAACTATATATTATAATGTAACAATTTATATTATACTATATATTAATCATATTAATATTATTAATACCTTTAATTTTCTTAAATAATTTGAATAATTCAAATTATTTCAAAAATAATTGTTCCTTGTTTTATCCTTAGTAAGCTAGTAAGGGGACCTTATAGATCTACATATTAGAAGTTCCAATGATACGAGATTAATTAATTAAACTCTTTAATTAAATGAATCAATATTCATTAACTGCAGGTCACTCTATTAAGGATTCACAACTGTATTCTTCGCATTATAGATATATTTCTATGTCCATGGATATAACCAGTCGACAATAAGTCTATTATTCATTAATTAATTGTAACTACAACTGGATCGAATTACCTTTTTACGCATGTAGTTACATCTAACTTCTTAAATATCATTGGTCCCTCTAATGAACAAACAATTTATAGTCCAACTATAAACTAATCACTCTTAGACCAGTGAGAGGGTGAGGTCTCATTATTCAAGATTCAGAATCAATCATTAAGGAAGCAATTCATCTACTTACCCTCAAGATGGGAAGGAGAGAATTCTATCTTGGATAGCTGTGTTCCCAGGTCTTCACTCGAACAAATCCCCAAAATGGTAGGCTTATTGAGTCGGTGAATTTGGCCATTCCCATCCATATAGAATAAAGGATTGCCCTCATAGGCAAGAACTTACAACTCATTCAAGATCAAGGTCGAGTCACCTACGATCATCCTAGTGAAATATTAATCTCTTCAAGTAATGACATTATAAAGAGATATTAATCATTTTGTGGTTCAGTCTTATACAAACTCTTTGTATAGGATACTTCCACTCACATGTCTCTACATGAACGATTAGGATTACATTGTTACTTTATAACTATTTTAACAATTACAAAGTGGATCGTATCCATAGTATCACTAGGATAAGGTACCCAATCTTATACATATACTACATGCCATTTAAGTTATTACTTAAACATGATCCAATTGTATGTCAACCACATGCATGTTTAAGTTACATAAAATAACCTTGGATCTTAGTTTATTGGATTGGGTTAATGCAATATAAATGTCGAATAAACTAGCATCTTATTTTATTAAGTAAATAATTCGTGTATAAATTTACAAACTACGAAACCCATGAGATTTAGAACACCAATCCCAACAATCTCCCACTTGTCATAAAGCTAGTGGGGTGTACAATATAAAATACAAAACAAAGTAAGGTACACAATACAATAAACTAGGGTGTAGACTATACTCAGTAACATCTCTCACTTGCTGTAGACAAGATGATGCATGTCCCGTAGACCCATAATCTCTAGGTGATCCTAAAAAACATTAACCATGATAACTATTGTAAATGGATTAGCAACATTATGCTCTGAAGTGATCTCCATGATAATCACATCTCCTCGATGCACAATCTCTCATATGAGATGATATTTGCGCTCAATATGCTTTCATCTTTT
Source organism: Benincasa hispida (assembly GCF_027475165.1). Lineage (NCBI taxonomy): Eukaryota > Viridiplantae > Streptophyta > Magnoliopsida > Cucurbitales > Cucurbitaceae > Benincasa > Benincasa hispida. The sequence goes on from NC_143478.1 coordinate 33,555,709, forward strand.
CTTGCTCTTAAGCTCCTTGGAATTTTCCACAATACCACTGTTATCACAATAAAGGGTGATGGACTTTACCATATCAGGAAAAACATCCAGGCCTATCAAAAACTTCTTGATTCAAACTATTTTCTTTGCAGCTTCACAAGCAACTACATACTATGCCTCCATGGTAGAGTCATTTATGTAGCCTTGCTTTGTGCTTCACTAAACTACAACTCTTCAAGAGTGAACACTGAACCTGATGTGGATTTCCTGGAATCCCTATCAATCTAAAAATTAGAGTCAGTGGATTCTGTAAGGATCAAATCTTTAGCTCCATACACAAACATGTAGTCCCTCATTCTTTAAAGATACTTGAAGATGGTCTTAAACTGCAATCGATTGATCAAATCTTGTATTGGTCTGACATCTACTGATAATCCCTACTGCATAGCCAATGTCAAGCCTTATACACAACATGGCATACATAAGGCTGCCCACAATCGATGTATAGGGAATCCATCTCATTTCCTCAACCTCTTGATGAGTATTATGGCACTGTTCCTTAAACAATGCAATTCCATGCCTGAAAGATAATAAACCCTTCTTAGAATTGTGCATCGAATATCTAACAAGCATGTTGTCAATATACGATGCCTAAGACAAAGCTAGCATGTTGTTCTTACAATCCTTGTGTTCGGGTTGATGCCCTAAATCTCGTAGGCTCTTGTAGTTTGTAACACTTGTATGAACAAACATTTTGTGATTTATAATATTTTGTTCACTTCAGTCTATGAAATATTTGATATTTTAGTTGCATTAACCACAAACTAATAAACTAAGATCCATGGTTATCGTTGTAACTTAAACATGTTTGTGGAGACATACAAGTGGATTGTGCTTTAAGTGATAACCTAAATGGTCTATAGTATAGTGTGCACCGGTAGGTGTTACAAAGTTGTAATGTGCTACAAATGATCTACTGATCTGTATCAGACATGCAAGCGAGGATATTCTATACAAATGAGTTTGTATAAGACTGGACCACGAAATGTTTAGTCTTGTTATATAACGTTGTTATGACCTTAATCTTGAGTGAGTTGTGAACTCCTGCCTATGAGGGCGATCCTTTGATTTGCATGAGTAAGAGTGGTCTGATCGCGGACTCAATAAGCCTACTATTTTGGGGATTCGTCTGATTGGGGAGTTGGGAACTCAACTACACAAGATGGAATTCACTCTTTTCCCGAAGTAGAGGTAAATAGATAAATTGCTCCCTTAAGGGCTAATTCTGGGGCTAGAACAATGTGGTGCCATACCTTCTCTTGGCTCGAGAAGAGTTTAGTCATATTGGGACTATGATCTATTGTTCATTAGAGGGATCATTGGTACTTAAAGAGTTAGATGTAACTATAGGGGCAAAACGGGAATTTGGCCCAACTGTACTTACGAACGATTTGTGAAGGGTCATCGTATTGTTGATTGGTTATATCTAATGGACATAGAAATATATCTGTAGTGCAAAGAGTGTAACTGTCGATCTTTAGTGGAGTGCCTGGCAGTTAATGGATGATGGATAATGTGATTAAAGAGTTTAGTCGGTTATTCACGTACCGTTGGAGCTTCAAGCTACAGGTCCATAAGGTCCCCTTGGTAGCTCAATGGATTCAAGTTGAGAATCAGTTTTTGGGTTAGTTTGAAATGTTCAAATTAACAAGAGAGAATTTGATTATATATGATATAATTAAATTAATTAAATTATATATGATATAATTGATATGATGTATTTGATACATTATTATTGGATTAGAGGAATTAATATAAATAAGATTTATATTAAATACCATAAAAAGAGAAGAAGAATTATGGTTTATATATTGTATATGATGCAATATTAAAACTATAGGTTATAAATATAATATGATAAGTTAGTTATTGTATTTATTTATAAATTATTAATTATATGATAATTAAATTTATTTTTCTCTAATAACTGACCTTAGTGGGTGGTTATACAGTTATTATGGCTAAGTGGGATAAAATGAAAAATAGTTTTTCAAATTATTTCTACAAAACGTCTCAAATAATTAACTATCGAGTGACTACACAATAAGATTGAGTTTACTATACGATAGTACTCTTTTCTAAACGATCGAGCGTCGAGTCTATGCGATAGACTTCTTTCTTCTACACGATAGTACAACCTATTACTTGATCATCTCATAATTCTCCATTCCTCTTTCTCTCTATCTAAAATAAGCTAGAGCCCACAACTCCTAGATTCTCACATCAAGAATACCAAGGAAATTTTGTGGTGGTATATAAGTGTTTGAGGATCGAGTTGATACTCGTTGGTGGTATTTGAGGGAGTTCAAGTACGAGTTGATCGTTGCGTTCGAGTTTGATCGAGGGATACGCTTGAAGAAAAGTTCTTCAGAGGTATTGTTTTCTTGGTCCTTTGTATTTATTTCAAGAAGCATGTTGTAATTTATTGATTAATGCATAATCTGTTTAATATGATTGTAAATATTTGAGTTCTTTCACAATGGAGTTTGGAACGATCCGCTTCCACTTATAGGTCCTCTATAAAAAGAGTTCCTTCATTATATCCACTCGATATAACCATGATTAAAGTTAACCCTTCACAGGTTGTTCATAGTGACGGCTGGGTCAAATGGTTGTTTTATCCTTGAGATTATCTCTTGTTTCTTAAGTCCCACTAATCCTCTAATGAACAATTGGTTTGTGATCTGATCAACAAACCGAGTCCCTCTCGAGCCAATGAGAGGGTGGGGTCCCTTGTTCAAGACTCGAAGTCAAACACTTAAGGGAACAACCTCTCTACTATCCCTGAAAGCGTGTAGGAGTGAATTCCGTCTTGTATCCTATGTCTCCAACTATCTACACGATCTTACCCCTGAAATGGAGGTTTATTGAGCCAGTGCTGTTGAGCCAACCCTCACCTATGCAAATCTAAGGATAATCTCGAATAAACAGAAGTTCATAGCTAGCTCAGGATTAAGGTCAGGTTACCTAGGTCATCGCTTTGAAATAATCAGTCTTAAACAGTAAACATCGTTATAAAGTAAAAATGACTTATTTCGTGGTCCGATCTTGTACAAACCCATTGTACATGTCATAACATGTTCGAATTAGGATCACATCGTCTGTAGCACTTTACAACTCTTTGTAACAACTATAGAGTGGGCCACATCTGATAGTGTTACCAGAATAAGACACCCAAACTTATTCATATACTATAGATCATTTTGAATATTTACTCAAACCTGATCCACTTTTATGTCTCCACATAAAGTTCAAGTACTCATGTAAAAGTCATGGATCTTTTAGTTTATTGGATTTATTTCTAAAACAAAATAAGAAATTCATATATTCAATAACAACTTATTGAATTTTTAGAATAAGTTTTATTGTTTACAAACCATGAGTTTTAGGACAAAAACCCCATCAAACTCCCATTTGGACTAAAACTCCAGTGGTAACATATATATCTGAATATATAATATTGAGTTTTTGAGTTTTACAGAGAAATACAATAAACTAGGGCAACACATACCCATGGTTTACATTTCGGTATCCCATACTTGGCTTTTCTCCCACTTGCCCTAGGTTATATACATGGTAGTCCTAGTCTTTACTAGAAGATTCTCAAACACTTTGGCCGAGAGAATTGCTGTAGATATGTTAATGTATAATAGACTTCTTATTAAACTATATGGGGAATGTATTTTATTACCACAATACTTGTTTCTCAATAATGTTTAGGAAGTCATACATTCCTCCCACTACATCAAGGTACTCTTAATTCTTTAAGTAAGATGCATCTGACCTATCAAAACAAACTTTTTTTTACAGTGTCAGTTTTAATCAATAACTCTTTATTGATATAAGCAAGCTTTTATGGAAACAAATAATACAAGGTGATCTCGAACAATATTCCAACACTTTTATGAGTTCTTATATTGATCTTTTCAAGTTTCTGAATAATGTAAACAATTTTTACATATCATAAACAACTTTTATGAGTTCTTCATATCTCATATGGATTTCAGAAACATTGAAATGATGTTCGAAAATAATTAAGGCAACTAGGCGCAGAAAGTTTTCACTGGATTTCATGTTCTATCAAATAGTCCTAGAAATCTCAAACTTTCTATACTTTGATCCAATCGAAGTATTTCGGTTTTATTTTACCTAACAAGTTTTGTACTCTTTGAACTTTTCAAGTGATCTACTTATCACTTAGGTTAAATAACTACTTGCCTTTATTGATTTCTAGTCGTTTTAAATATCTAAATATTTGTAAATGGCTTTTAACTAGGTTGGTTCTAACAAAAGTTGCTTTGCAATAGAACAAACATAACTTTTGCTAATGACATTTCATTTACAAAAATATATACGATTTGTTCTTTACAACAAGATAAACTAACTTTTATTATAATAACAAAAGTAGATAAGATCATGTTCAAACAGCAACATCTCCCACTAGTTATCTTGAGGACAACAAGCAATCTTTAGGAACTAGTTTTCCTGTTTTGCTTTCTCTACTTTCTTCTTAGCAACGTACTAAAGGCAGTTTCTCTTCCAATCCCTTCTTCGTTGAAGTGGAAACATGTTCCTTTATCTACAACATTATAGTATTCATATTTGTTTTCAAGGTGACATAATTATCCCAAATCAGTTTATCAGATGCCAACAATTGTACTAATGAACTCGTCATTCTAAAAAATATAAACAAATTTTATTAGTGAATTACTTTTTAAACCCAATCAAGTTTTAGCAAAGTTATAATATATCTAAAACTATACAGCAAGACATTCTTGACTAAATACTATCTCCAGAATAAATCATATTTCGATAGTCATTTAGCTACCGTTTTTTGTCAGAGATTACTAACTCTTTAGTAATTCTGTAAGTGTAACCCTCTGTTTTCAGACCTCAGAAGTCAGCCCCAACGATGCTCCTAAATTTGGAAAGTCAAAGTTGAAATTCTGTAAGTGTAACCCTCTGTTTTCAGACCTCAGAAGTCAGCCCCAACGATGCTCCTAAATTTGGAAAGTCAAAGTTGAAACTGACTTTGGAAATTCTATCCTTTTATGAAGTTTGAGTTGTTACGAATCCTATGTTAAAACCTTCCGAGGGGATAGTCGTCGTGAAACGACTAGCGAGGCCGACTTAAAGACGACAAGCAGGTGCAACATAGGAATCTCACGGTCCAAACCAACAGAAGAGACCGTAGGATATGTTGACACATATCTTTCACCCATTTACTTTGAACTACTTCCCCCATTCGCTTTGATCTTGATCTCATGACGAACACTTTTCGAATGGAGGTCACTCCCAAGGTGACACGAAATGTTGCACAGATCTCACGATGGGAATTATCTAGGGATGTGAGAATTTAAATCAATATATCGTATATTTGATTTTCCATTGAATAGCTTCCCCTCATTCATCTTGATTAATTCACGCAAGCACTTTCTGAATGGAGGTCACTCCCAGGGTGACACGAAGTGAAAGATGAATTTCGATCGTCGATTCTTAAGGACATGAGAGCTAAAAATAATCATATTGTATATGTTTATTAATCTCCCACTAAAACGTTATAACATATCATATATGATATTTTTTTTCACTGAAGTGTTCCAATAACATATCATATTTGTTATTAAACTCCCACTAAAGTGTTCTAACTTTAAATGGGGTATACATTTTCTTAGGTTTGTTCCGACTAACTAAACAACCCAAGTCTAGGTGTTTATCCAAGTATAACGTTTATATTTGGATTTAACCTATGATGTCTAGGTGATAAACCATTTTTAAAACCTCACATCGCTTATGTATTACTCATAAAACCGGTTAACAACATTCAATTATTCGGCCATAATCCCTAGGTAGGCGGTGTTCTGTAGACCTCAACTTAAATACCTCCAGCCTTAGACAGGATTATATACCCTTTGAGTTTGTAACCCTAGTTTTACAAGTTTAACGACTTATTTTAACTATTAAAACAAGTGGTTAACCTACGTGAGCATGCAGTTGTTCTTTGTTATGGATTTTAAATGTCTAACCCAATTTTATAAAAACTTACAAAATTTTAGACATGTTAAAACATCCACAACATTCATCAAAGGCATTCAATATTTATATAACACTTATATTAAAGAAAAGAAACCCTAAACATGCATACTATATATTATAACACTTTATAACATACTTATAATGCATGTAACATGCTTCCTATAGTGGGATTTTAAATCTACATGGCATACTTTATGCACATACAAGAATTATTTAATTATATAAATAATTATACAAATACTGATATGATTTTAGTTTTGGCATTTTCAAGCAAGCAAAAGCCTAGTTATTATAAAAACAACAAGAAACGGCTCCAAAATGCTTTCGGATCGCCCGAACCGCCTCAAACCGAACCCAAATAGCTTGAACCAGACCAGAATTGACTGAATCGGACCAGTCAAAACCAATTTGAGGCCGAACTGAACCGAACCAGAAGAAAACCAAGCAAACCAGTGAATACTCGTTCATCTTCGCTCAGTCAAACCAGTTCAAACACGATTCCTCGCTCGATCAATGGTTCAAACTCAGTCGCTCGGTCAAAATTGGTTCAAACTCGATGCTCGCTGCTGATTGGTGGAAAACTCGCTCCTTGATCCTCGATGAAACTCGATCCTCGCTTGAATATTAGCATTGCAATGCTCAAGGGCAGCGTTGCAACGCTGCCTGGACAGAAGCTCACGAACAGTTTTCTGCAACTCGATCTTCTTCACTTCTTTCTTCAATTACAACTTAATTTCAACTCTAATGACTCCAAATAAATTACTGACTCTTGAACACACATATAAACTCATCAATCAAGAGCCAATTACAAATTTAACAGAGAAATCAAAGAGAATTTAAATGCCAAATCTCAGAAAACCATATCAGTGCAGCATTTTCATATACCTCATGAAAAACACCCACCAAACCAAAATTAAACCAAATTGGATGCTTAAAAGATGCTCTGATACCAATTATTAGAACCAAAGAACGTGCAGCGGAAGTACAACGGATCAATAAGCATTCTAATTTGTTAATTTTGGCTTTAAATTAAACATGCTCATAAACTAATAAGAGAGTTTCATGACATACCTTTGAAGAAACACTTGAATCTCGATTCCAGCTGCAAATCATCTCCAAATAAACTCGTGAATCATCTCAAGGCCTTCCCTACTATTCTCTTGGTGCCTTAAATTGAGTAGTGGGACTCAAAATAAGCTTGAATAAAGGGAATTTGAAGAAGAAAACCACTGCTGTATAGGGTTGGCAAAAAAACCTGTAGGGGCGGGTCCCATTCGGGTCGGGGATTCCCTGATTTGACCGGGGATGCGGTCAAACCGAAAATTTTTTTCGGAGCCCCATTCGGAGACCGGGATAGTATCCCCACCCTGACCCTGACTCCGATTAATCTCCAACCCTGAATTTATATTTTTTTTTATAAATATATATATATTTAAAATAATATAAACGTATTAATTTTTATATATGTTTATAAAAAGGCCCAAAAATAAAAAGTAAAAAGCTCAAAAGCCCAAAAACCCAAAATCTTCTCCTCTCCTCCTTCCTTTTTGCCAAAAATCCCTAAAAAAACCCAAAATCTTCCCTTTCCCTACCCTTAACCCTATTGCTCTACTTTGCCTTTGCTTGCGACTGCTACTACCTACTGTCGCCGAATCCAGTGTTCTGAGTTCCTCTTCTTCTTTGCTTCTCCTTCGTTCGACTGCTACTTCTGTTCTAAGTTCCATTGAAGACAAAATCGTTCCACCCAAATCCAGCCCGCGTCCGCCCACTTCCGATCTGAGTTTCTAGTTCCATTTTGAGTGTGTATCAACATGAAAATACTATGAATTCACTCCAGTTCCATCTAAGTTCCATTAGCTACGTTAGCCCGAATCTAGCTTCACTTTCGTCCGAGTTCCATTAGCTACGACGCCGTTTTCGCTCTGTGAAGACAGATCCAACGTCGTGTTAAAGACTGAGTGTGAAGACTTGTTTAGGGCAGAGGAATAATATGAAATAATTAATTGTTTAGCTATATCCAAAATTTGTTTAGATGATGAGTCTTTGTTTTATATATTTTGACTGTTTTGTGTTGTTTTTCTTTTGGAAAAAAAAGACTTTGTGCTATTTCGAGAGGCGAGATCTGTTCGTTCAACTTTCAAGACTTCAAAGTTCAAGCCGGTGCCGGTAAAAATTTCCTTTCGTTCTCCTATTTGACCGTTTGATATTTTTGAAAAATATGCTTGAAATTAGTAAATAATATGTTTGAAAAATATGTTTGTGTATGTTTGATATTTGAATGTTTTGAATTTTAGGCTTGAATATGTTTGAAAAATATGTTCGTGTATGTTTGAGATTTGAATGTTTTGAATTTTAGGCTTATGTTTGATATTTGAATGTTTCAAATTTTAGACTTGAATATGTTTGGAAAATATGTTTGTGTATGTTTGAAATTTGAATGCTTTCAATTTTGGGGTTGAATGATTTAAATACGTTTGAATGCTTTGAAAATGAAGTCTAAGTCTAAAGAAGGGTTATTAAATTAAATTTTTGGTAGGTTGAAAACAATGTTTTCATCACCTTCTACAAATAAATATTCTCCAAATCCAATTCCAAGTCAAATCTCAAATCCAATCCCAGATTCAACCCTAAATCTAACTCCATGCTCATCGAATGATGAGAATCCCCACGAGGAATCCCCGCAGGAAAACAGGGAATAGGGCCCTGCGGGGACCCCGGGGACGGGGGAGGGAATGAGGGATAATTTCCCCCACGGGGCCAGGGATGGGGGACGCCCCCCGCCCCGCCTCGGCCCCATTGCCAACTCTACTGCTGCACCATGGAAGAAGACCTTTTTCAACCTTAAGTTTTTCAGCAAAAAACTCAACAAATGCATCAGTTGCATGCCCGATTCTTAGCCCAATCTTCTCTATTTATTGCAACTTTATTGCAAGACTATTATGCAAAGAAAATTGCTACATGAAGAGCCGCTCATGCTTGGAATATTGAATCATGAAATTGGTGGAGAATGAGTGAGCTACTAGAAATGGAAAGTGGAGAAATCCAAACTTTTCATTTTCCATCTTTTCTTCAATTTTTGTTTTTCTAAATTGATTTCCATAATCAATTTTCATAAATGAAAACTTTATTAATTTTACAAAATTAATTCAATAATTATAGTTAAAAAATTTAACTAATTCTAATTAATTTAATATCAAATATTAAATTAATTTAATACTAGTTCTATTATCATGAATCCCTATTCATGAATTTAATATTTAAATTATATTTAAATATTAATTGATTCTCCAATTCCATTTAATTCTAAAATTAAACGCGTAATTATATAACATATAATTACTTATTTTCTTAATTCTAATTTGAACGTTTCAAATTAACTTATCACGTTACTATAAGGCTGATCCATTTATGAGTTAGTAGGGGGACCTCGTGGACCTACAGAACATGGGCTCTAACGATCCGAGATTAATTGATTAAACTCTTTACATTGAATTAACTCACATTCGTTAACTACTGAGTCATTCCACTAAAACCCAGAATTGCACTCCCCTCACTGTAGATATATTATGTCCACTCAATATAACCATGATTAGTAAGTTAACACTTCATAGGTTATTCGTAATAATGGTTGGGTAAAATGATTGTTTTACCCCCGAGATTACCTCTTGTTCTTTAAGTCCCATTAATCCTCTAATGAACAATTGGTTCTGATCAACAAATCGAGTCCCTCTCAAACCAATGAGAGGGTGGGGCCCCTTGTTCAAGACTCGGAGTCAGTAGTTAAGAAAACAACCTTTCTACTATCCCTGAAAGCGTGTAGGAGTGAATTTTGTCTTGCACCCTATGTCCCCAGCTATCTACCTGGTCTTACCCTTGAAATGGAGGTTTATTGAGTCGCTGCTATTGAGCCAACCCTCACCTATATAAATCTAAGGATAATCATGAATAAACAGGATTCATAGTTAGCTTAGGATTAAGGTCAAGTTACCACTTTGAAATAGTCAGTCTTAAACAGTAAATGGAGTTATAAAGTAAGAGTGACTTATTTCGTGGTCTGATCTTGTACAAACCCATTGCACAAGACGCCGTCACTCCACATGTCATAACATGTACGAATTAGGATAACATCGTCTGTAGCACTTTACAAATCCTTGTAACAACTACAGAGTGAACCGCATCCGATAGTGTTACCAGAATAAGGCACCCAACCACTTTTATGTTTCCACATAAATTTTGAGTACTCATGAAATAGACATGGATCTTTTAGTTTATTGGATTTATTTCTAAAACGAAATAAGCATGTACGAATTAGGATAACATCGTCTGTAGCACTTTACAAATCCTTGTAACAACTACAGAGTGGACCGCATCCGATAGTGTTACCAGAATAAGGCACCCAACCTTATTTATATACTATAGATCATTTTGATTATTTACTTGAACTTGATCCACTTTTATGTTTCCACATAAATTTTGAGTACTCATGTAATAGACATGGATCTTTTAGTTTATTGGATTTATTTCTAAAACGAAATAAGCAATTTATATATTCAATAACAACTTATTGAATTTTCAGAAAAGTTTTATTGTTTACAAACCATGAGTTTTAGGACATAAAACCCAACAAACTATGACCAATCCACTCTCGGGCCAAGAGAGGGTGTGACAACACATTGTTCAAGCCTCAGAATCAACCCTTAAGGGAGTAATTTATCTACTTACCCTAACATTAAGGAAGGAGTAAATACCATCTTGTGTAACTGTGTTCCCAGCTCCCTAATCAGACAAATCCCCAAAATGGTAAGCTTATTGAGTCGGCGATCTGGTCACTCTCACCCATACAAATCAAAGGACCGCCTTCATAGGCAGAAGTTCACAACTCACTCTGGATTCAGATGATGTCACCTATGGTCATTCTGATGAAATGAAATAACGAGTAAGTCCTCTTATAACTTCTTTGTTAACAAATGTCTTTACATGAATTATTAGGATCAGATCATTTGTAGCACTTTACAACAATTGTAACATCTACAAAGCCGACCGTATTTGCAGTCTCACCAAGATAAGATATCCAGCCTTATCCATCTACTACAGACCATTTAGGATATCACTTAAACATGATCCACCTATATGTTTCTACATACATGTTTAAGCTACAGAAGATAACCTTGGATGTTAGTGTATTGGTTTTTTGGGTTAATGCTACTAAATGTTGAGTAAAATATCTCATATTTTATTAAATAATAAATCGTTTGTACATTACAATTACAAACTACAGGACCCACGAGATTTAAGGCATCAACCCCAACATATGTATCGCAATAATAAATTCCAAATGGGGTATCGTCCTCAGAGATTGGTGTCGAAGAAATTTTGGTTAGCAATTGCGATATACTAGCTAATTTTATTATGATAATCGACAAAGAAGGTTCGTTGTTGAAGCTATGTAAAACAAGAAAATTAATCTAACAGTTCAATGGGAAAATGATTTCAGGGTGTCGTTCCGCTATGAATTTCTAAATCTTCATTAGCAAATGAATCAATTAATTAGATCTAATGAGCCTAAAAGTCTAAATTCAGGATATTCTTTGTCAAGCTCAACCCGTTCTAGCATTAATGTACCAATTCAAAATTCTTCCTAATGGTTACACCAATGCCGCATTAAGACTTTTCAATTTTAGCCCCTATTATTATCTAATCATTCTCATGCATTAGTAAATAACAATTTAATCACTCAGACCTAGCAAAAATTCTCTTTTAGAAGTAGAAATTTCAACCTAAAACACAATTGTTTAATGGCCAATCAAACAAAGGAAATTGCACAGAGAGATTAAAATCCAATTTTCAATTATTGATCCAAATGCTAACAAACAGTTTAATATAAATTCATAATAAGAACACCCCCCTAGAATTTAGAGACTTAGCCACTCTTGATTGTAAACAAAGTGAATCTATACAGAAATTCATCATGGGAAACAAGGAAAAAATCTTGATCTCTTAACTTTTGTAATTGAGCCTCGGATTGATCTCCAATAGTGGCTACCTTGCTCAGACATCTCACTTCTCATTTAAGTTAAAATCTCGAATGAAAATTGATGCATCATCGTGTAAACAGCAAGGGTTTTAAAAGAGATATAAGTAGGAGCGTCACAGCGCTTGTAAGAAGCGCAAGTTGAAGGAATACTCAAGCATGCAACAGAAGCAAATAGAATATTTAAGCACTCTAATTACATTTAAATTGAGTTCTAAAAACAAGTTTTCACAAGATGGTTTGAAATAAACATACCTTTGATGAATACTTCCAATCCACGCTACTATTCACTTCAATTCAGCTCTAAATCCGTCCGTGAACCACCAAGAGGTATTCTCTACTATTCTCAACCTTGAATTTGAGTGGTGGAACCCAGATTTTAGTGAATTTGGTAAATGTGTTTGTGGGTTTGAAGAGGAAGAAGAAGATGTAACAGAAACTAATTTTTCAGCTTCCAATCTCTGTCAATCTCCTTCATCTTAGAGAAATGGAGGTGTTTTATACTTCAGCAGCATGCAAGCAACATCAATCATGCATTTGGCCAACAGCTGCTACACTTTTGAAGTGGGATTTGTGTGAGCATGGAAGAGGAACACCTCCTCCTTGCTTCAAAAGTGGGAAAAAAAACCCAATTTTGGGTTCCAATTTCCAATTTTTTTTTCCTTTTTTAAATTCAAATTCAATTTAATTAATTCATAATCAATTAATACTTTAATTTAATTAATTCATAATTAATTAAATCTAAATCATTCAATTTCTTAAATTGAATTTAAAATTGGAAATTGATTTTTTAATTAATTAAACATATTTAATTAATTAATTTTTAATTTAATATCAAATATTAAATTGATCACACACCTAATTTTAAACATGAATCCTATTCATGTAATTAATATTTAAATCAATATTTAAGTATTATAAACTCTCCAATTTCGTCTAATTTCAACAAACTAAACGTTAATTATATCGAATATAATTAAGCAAACCCTAATTTCTTTTTGAACTAATTCAAACTCAAAACCCTAATTTCAATTTGAACATTCTCAAATTGAAATTCAATTTGAACAATTCAAATTGATATCATTCCAAATTCACTCAATTTAATAATTCAAGGTGTTCATGTTTTACGAGCTAGTAGAGGGACCTTATGGACCTACAGATCATGAGCTCTAACGATGAAGATTAATTGGCTAAACTCTTTAGACCAAATTAATCACCATTCGTTAACTATCGAGTCACACCACTATAGCTCGATAGTTGCACTCTCCTCACTGTAGATATATTTGTCACACAATATAACCATAACCAGTAAATCGACCCTTCACAGGTTGTTCGTAATACCGACTGGGTCAATGTGTTGTTTTACTCTCGATATTATATCTTGTTCCTTAAGTCCAACTCATCCTCTAATGAACAATTGGTTTATGATCCAATCACTAAATCGGATTCCTCTTGAGCCAGCAAGAGGGTGGGGCCCCTTGTTCAAGACCTAGATACAGTACTTAAGAGAACAACCTTTCTCCTATTCCTAAATCGGGTAGGCATGAATTCTGTCTTGCACCCTATGTCCCCAGCCTATCCGGTCTTACCCATGAAATGGGAGGCTTATTGAGCCAGCACTGTTGAGCCAACCCTCACCTATGCAAATCTAAGGATAATCTCGAATAAATAGGAGTTCATAGTTAGCTCAAGATTAAGATCGAGTTACCTAGGTCATCTAAGTGAAATAGTCAGTCTTAAATAGTAAACAACATTATAAAGTAAGCGTGACTTATTTCTTGATCCCTTCTTATGCAAACTCATTGCATAGGATGCCCCTACTCCTCATGTCAATACATGAACGAATCTAGATCACTTCGTTTCGTCACACCCCGCCCCCAGCCTACCTCTCGAGCCCGAGGGGAGGCATGAAGGACCGCAGATACCACCCTTTTGTGATACCTACTGCCCATCTGGATCTTTTTACTTTCAGTAAACTTTAAGTCAAGAAAATAAACAACAACTGATTGATTAAGCTCATTTTATTACAACAGTGTAATGTTTATACAACTCCAAGACTTAACTATAAAGTTTACACCAACAACTCTTAAAACCGGAAGTGTTACTGCAGCTGTGGAAAACCTTGACCTTAGCAGCACCCTGGAACTCCTCACCTTTTGTTACCTGGAAAGAAAAGCATGAAAGAAAAGAATGAACTTCACAAAGCTCAGTAAGTGGTAAGCAACTTCTAGAGTCTATTTTAACTCATAATAAAACAAGCATATCACAAATACAAGGTTAATACTTAAACCTCAGCCGTGAATGAGTCTGATCTCAAACTCTACCTACACACACGGTAGATAGTTAACTGATACTAATCATAAACGCTTACTCTCTTGCGTTCCCTTTGTTTCCTATGTCTTCTATGTGCACATAGCTCCCTGCTTATGGGCTCAGAAGCTAGGCTTGCCGGCCATCTGACCATCCCACACGAGGTTCCTCCCACAGGCTACGGAACTAGACCTCTTAGTCCCCTGACCATCCTGTGAGGTTCTACTCGGGGCTTAGGAACTAGGTCTAATGACCCCCTAACCATCTCAATCACATAATCTCATTCTCATGCTAATTATTCATTCATAACATAAGAATATACAATTTACTCTAATAGGTATGCTTAATACTTAAAGGAAATTACCACTCACCTTGGTAGGGTAGGAACCTTTCTCTCTAGAAGTTCTTTGGTTTTCTCAGGCTCCCTTTTGAACCCTAAAATCTAGATTCAACTTCAAGCTTAGATTACTCATAGTTCCAGAACTTATTTCAAGATACTTCCTTCTGCAACGTTCTAAATTGTCTCAGGAAGCTTACCTTAAAATCTTAGCTCAGAAATCCTCGTGATTTGGCCGGAATCATCAAAACATCAAGACTGGTCCAAGCTTACCCTACAGCTCGACCTTTCTATCTTTTTCTCACTCTTCAGTCTGATTCCTTGGAGCTTCTTCTTTGGCAACCTTACCCTGAAAACTAGACTCTCAGAGCTTTCAGGTGGGTTTGGAATCTCTTAAAACACAAGAGTATTGTAGGAGAATTCTTTGTCCCAAGTTGATGCTACTTCCAGACCTCACTGTCTGACAACATCTCCTTCTCTTGGAACCTCTTGATCAACGCATGGTCTTGCTACCAATGCATGCCCTTCATGATCAATGCATGGTCTCCTTCAAATCAACCTTCTAACACTCTTCCTTACGTTATTTGAAGAGGATTCGGGTTATGAATTGAATAAACACCTTGTAGTGGTATTTGTAGGCGAAAGGAACCGATCCTTCTCATCTTACAAAGCCTACAACGCAAGACACCTCCTACTTTGGAGTGTTTGTACCATGCTTTGCCACCACCTTCTTCCTTTCCATTCACCTACTCTCATGCCACTCACCTATTTGAGCTGTCTTCCTCATGCTTTAAGACTTATTTGCGTGAAACTCTATTCGTCAAGCTTCTACTAACTCAAGCTCAACCTTCTCTTGGTATAGCCATTTGTTCGGGTAAACTAATCAGCCTTGCATAACGCAAGCCTCAACACCGCCTAAACGCTTGGCCCATCGTCTAGTCCATCTTGCAACTCTTGCACTTCATTGCATAGCTCCATCGTCTAATGAATCTCTCGTTGTCGCTTAACATTCAGCCCTCTCGTTGTCGTGCATCATCCAGCCCTCTTGCTGTTGCCAATCGTCTAGTGTCTGCGTCCCATCGCATAGCTCAATCACCTAGTGATTTCTCGCTCTCAACGATCTCACTCTGAACGAACTCGCTATCGCGTATCTCTCGCTGATAACGATCTCGCTGACGCTCAACGCATAGTGCATAACCTATCGCATAGCTCCTGCGCCTATCGTTTAGCTCCGTCGTGTAGCGCTGACGCCTGTCGTCTAACGCATCATGCCCATCGTCTAATGCGTCCGCTTGTCGTGTAGCACCATCGTGTATCGCTTGCATCTACTGCCCAGCGCCCGCACCTAATGCATCGTCTAGCGTCTAAGCTTATCATCTAGCATCCGTTCATCTTTTAGCGCCATCATCTAGTGCTATCGTCCAGCTTCTACACTTATCGTCTAGCACTTGCACTGATCGTGTAGTGCCATAGTCTATCGTATAGCTCTATCGTCTAGTGCATCACTTCACATCGTTTAGCGTCGCACGCAACTACACGGTTGTCCGCACGCATGCTCCAAGTGCCTTGTGCTCATCATCTAGCCCTCTCGCTCTCACTCGTACAGCCTCTTATCATCCCAACGCATGAGTAACCTTTAGGCAGCATCCCTTGCCAATGCTTCAGCCAACATGCATCTCTTGCCATGACAACGATTGGGCAAATTTCATAAACTCAATTCATGGTTATCCTTGGCTTTAAGGCTTTAATTTCTTTTAACCTCTACACACTTAGCCTCATTAGAGCCTCATGCATTAATGTTTCCTTAACACCAAACGCATGGTTTCTTTTTTACTTCATACTTAGCCAAATTTTTACTAGTTAAGGCTTAACTCAAAGCTACTCAAGGAAAATCTATTCTAATACTTAGAATTTTCCTTCTCTTCAACATAGGATTTAACTTATACTTAGTTAATTCCCTTAGTTACCTGCTTAAGTAGGAAAATTGAAATCTGAGTTTCACAGTTTGTAATTGTTGGGGTTGATGCCCTAAAGTCTCGTGTCCTGTAGTTCGTAAACAGTATGTACGAACACTTGTGTTGTTAATATATGATATTTACTTCACATCTTGTATTTTGCTCAATTACTTGTTTTATTTGCTTTACCACAAACAAATAAAATCTCTGGTTATCTATATGTGACTCAAGCATGTATGTGGTGACATACAAGTGGATCATGTCTTAAGTGATAACCAAAATGGTTTGTAGTATATGGATAAAGGAGGGAAACCTTTTCCAAGTAACGCTACGAACGCGGCCCGTTTTATGGAATGGTCACAAGTGTTGTGACTTGTCACAGATGGTCTGATCCTGATCATTTGTGTTGGGGACATGCGAGCAGAGGCATCCTATACAAAGAGTTCATATAAGACCTGACCACGAAGTGTTAACGTCTCATTATATAACACTATTAATGACAGAGACTTCACTTCACTAGGATGACCATAGGTAACATGACCTCAATCCTGAGTGAGTTGGAAACTTCTCCCATTGAGGGTGGTCCTTTGATTTGTATGGGTACAAGTGGCCAGGTCGCTGATTCAAACCTACCATTTTGGGGATTCGTCTGATTTGGGAGCTGGGAACTCAGCTGCACAAGATGGAATTCACTCATTCCCCAAGGCAGGGGTAAGTAGATAGATGGCTCCCTTAAGGGTTGATTCCGGGACTTAAACGATGTGGCGCCACACACTTTCTCCTAGCCCGAGAGGTGTTCACACATAGTTGGACTATGTTGTATTGTTCATTAGAGGAATCGGTGGTACTTAAGGAGTGAGATATAACTATAGGGACAAAACGGTAAATTGGCCTAGCTGTACTTACGAGCACCTATGAAGGATCATCATACTCATGATTGGCTATATTCGATGGACACAGAAATATATCTGTGATAAGAAGAGTTCAACTATTGGTCTTTAGTGGAATCACTGACAGTTAACGGATGGTGGATCTTGTGGCTAAAGAGTTTAGTCAGCTATTCACATACCATTGGAGCTTCAAGCCACAGGTTCATTAGTTCCCCTGGGTAGCTTGGATAAAGTCGAGAACCAGTATTTAGGTTAATTTTAAGTGTTCAAATTGACAAGAGAAAGTTCGATTATATATGATATAATTGGACTAGTTAATTATATATGATATAATTGGCAAATGTATGACATACATTATTTTGGAGGAAATTAGATATAAATATGATTTATATCAAGTAGAGTAGAAAATACTATAGTAAATATGTGATATCAAACTATAGGATATAAATATAATATGGTTATATTTATTTATTAATTAATTGATTAATTATATGATAATTAATCATTTTTTCCACGTTCAGACGTGGGTAGTGACCAGCGTTGGTTATGGTAACTGATGGGTTAAAAATGAATAGATTTTTCATTTTGTATCGAGCATTCAATATTTTTTTTACCGCCTAAAAGAATTCGTGAAACGATCGCCCGAGAGCCTATACGATAGTTGCTTCTCCGTCTAAACGATCATCTACCTCAAGATTTATCTAAACGATCGTATACATTTTTCCTAAACGATTGTTCAGCTTTTCATACACGATCGTGTAGCTCCTCTAAGCAATAAGCACTTCTGCTATACGATAGCACTGTTTTCCCTCCCACTTGCTTATCGCCTATACGACTCGTTGTCCTCCGTCCTCTACCAAATTCACCAAAGGCCACCTTTTGGGTTTTCACTCCGAGAATACCCGGGGCTCATTAGTGGTGGTGTCATCCCCGTTGCGGCGTTCATGTTCGCATTGATCGTGCTGTTGCAGTCGACGTTCCTGTTAGGTGTTGGTAGATCTGTAGGAGGATTTTCACTGCGTTGGAGTTCTGGAGTGTGAAGATAGTCTTCAAATGGTACAAAATTCTTTCCTTTATGTTTATCATTGTTCTTAGCATGCCGATAATTAGATTTATTTGTATAACTGTTTATGATCAATGTATATTGTTTATATTTCGGTCACGGTGAGATCAGAGCAATCCGAACATGCTCAAGGAACTCTCGGTATGAGATCTTTCAGTAGTATCTTTACAACAACTTGTAATAGCTACAGAGTAGGCCACATCTAATAGTGTTACCAAAATAAGGTACCCAACCTTAATCATATACTATAGTCCATTTTGGCTATTTACTCGAACTTGATCCATCTCTATGTCGCTACATAAAGTTCAAGTATTCATGTGATAGCATGGATCTTAGTTTATTGGATTTAAACTTTACATATGCAATTTATAGAATCAATAATAAGTTTATTGACTATAGAATATGTTTAACTTTTATAAACTGCGAATTTTAGGACATAAAACCCAACACAGCTGCACTACGCTGATGTATCACGTGGAAAAGTTTGGAGCGTTGCGGCGCTCACCACAAGTGAGCTCTCAGGTCTAGCGTTGACCTCAGTGTTAACCTCAGCGCAGCTGCACTCTCCCCGATCTCCAACTCATGAATTTTGACCTTGTTTCTTCACTTCTCTTTCCATGGTTGGTCTTAAAGGTCTTGTATTAAGAAATTTGCACCAATTTTTCATCGAAATAAGCTCAACTTGCTCATATGACTCAATTTCCTAAAATTGACTAATTTAACCACGTCGAATCATATAAACTAGCATTATTAGCTTAAAATCCGAAGGTAAGAAAGACACTTTTCAGGTGCTTTTCACCACCCCAAACTTAAAGCTTTGCTAGTCCTAAGAAAAGAAAGAACAAGACCAAATGAGAATTTAAAAAAGCATGCAAATAACTCAAAGCCTCATCATTCTAAATAAATACATTCGATTCATTAGTAGAAAATTTTCAAGCACGTTCTAACATTAAGAGATTTCAAGGCTAAATATCATCGTCCCTCACGTGTATGTGTGCAAGCCTTTTCAACTAAGTCCTAATAGCTTGTCAGGAATTTGATGAACCTCTCTAGTTTTTTCCTACTCTGGTTCAATGGAACTCATTAGAATTTTCCTTATTCGTTCGTGTAGCAAAAAGATGACTCGATTGGTAATTTATTCCTTTTTTTTTAAGTCAAAAGGATAACTTCTCATGACACATTATCTTCGTCTTGGCTTGCCCACATGGGTTTCATGCATCCAACTACGAGCAATGTCTCAATCAAAGTGTCAAAGCTTACTCACTTTCTAAGTTGTTACTAGAAGGAGGAGTAATCTTCTTTTAGACTATTTGCTTTCTTTTTCTATTTCATTTTATTTTACAACATATATATTTTTTCACCAATTTAGTAGAAGATTTACACAACCTATAGAGATATTTCTAATTTATTTCACGGCCTTTCGGGGAGACAATCTGATTAATTCAAGAGAACGCATGCTTTACTAAAAAGAACCTAAATGAAAATGACTACGTGCAAAAATATGCAAGGGACTCAAAGAGGGATTTAAAGATAACTTAATTTAGGAGTACGTTATCCTATTTCACAGCATATCACCTAATGTATCTATATAGAATAACTCAAAGGCAATCATAGTCATTGCATACTCATCAAATTCACAATTAAAGCACACATCATATTTTAGCATTTTATAAACCCATTTACAAGAAATTGCTTTAGCTCTTTTAGGTAGATAAACTAATTCCCATGTTTTATTCACTTCTAAATATGTCATTTCATCATACATTACACTTATCCATGCTTTAGCATCTTTACAACTCACTATATCATTAAAGGTAAGAGGTTCATGTTCACTTAGTTTAGTCATGGCATTTAGAGCTACACTTACATAGTCTGCTTCAAAGTATCTAGATGGAAATGTGATTACTCTTTTTTACCTATCTCTAGCTAAACTATAGTTTTTAAGGTCTTCTTCCTCTTGAGTTTCAACTTCTTCTATGTCCATAGGTTATTGGGTAATTGTTTCTTCACTAGATTTAGGAGCATCTACATTTAGTTCTGTATTTTTATGAATTAAAAGCCTGCTCTACCTCAAAATTTACAACTTCTAGATTGAAGCCTTCTTCTTCAGAACTTCTACTCATCATAAAATATCTTTTTCTTTAAACAAAACATCTCTACTGATTATACACTTTTTCTCAATTGGATGCCACATTTTAAAACCCTTTACTCCTTCTATAAATCCAATAAACATACATTTAAGGGCTCTAGGTTTCAACTTCCCCTAATTTTGATGTACATATCCTACACAACCAAAAACTCTAAGGTTCTCTAGTTTAGGAGGGTGTTTAGCCTTTTTTCCTCCGGTGTTATGAAATTCACGGAGTGGTGTGGACATCTATTTAGTGTATAAACAGTGTATGATTCTATTTCAGCCCAAAAATTCTCAGGTATCATTTCATCTGACATTTGGCACCTAACCCTATCCATTATGGTCCTATTTATCCTTTCAACTACTTCATTTTGTTGTGGTGTGTGCCTAACAACCCTATATCTAACTATACCAATTGAACTTCTCGTTACAAAACTCAAGCCCACTGTCTGTTCTAAGATATTTTATTTGTCTAAAAGTTCTATTTTCAAATAAAATCTTCCATTCTTTGAACTTATTAAAAGCTTGATCTTTTATTTTGAGAGAAAACCTAACTTTTCCTTGAGAAATCATCAATTAATGATAGAAAATACCTAAATCCGTTAAGTGAAGATATTTAAGTAGGTCCCCATAGATCCGAATGGACATTGTCAAGGATTTCATTGGTATTATGTTATGCCTTTGAAAATCCTTGCCTTGTATCTTTTCCGATGATACAATGTTCATGGAAACTCAAATTTTTAGATAAACCAATTGGTAGTAATCTTGGTTTGACAATATCTTCAAACTTTTACTACTAATGTGTGATAAACATTTGTGCCATTGGTTTGCCTTTGAGAGTTTATCACTTGAAACAATTAAAGCTTATTGAGATTTTTTAACATCTTTAATCAAATAGAGTCCATTGGTCTTCTCGCCAATTGATACTACTTTTGAATCCTTTTTAACCTCAAATCTTCCTCCATGTCCATGGTACTCACATCCAATGGAATCCAACATTCCTAAAGAGATTAAATTCCTCTTTAGTGTTGGCACATACCTAACATTTCTTAACAAAGTTATAGAACAATTCTTGAATTTTAAAGAAATTGATCTTATTCCAATGATTTTGCAGGGATTATCATTTCCCATGTAAACCAAACCTCCATCCCAGTCTTTATAGGTTGTGAACCAACTCTTTGAGGGTGTCATATGGAAGGTACATTCAAAATCTAGTACCCAATTGTATGTTTCATTGATATCTCCCCTGTTTGCATTAAACTGAGATGCTGCAAGAGCATCAAAAAAGATAAAAGTGTTGGTTTGTATGTCCTAAAACTCGCAGTTTGTAAGATTAAACATATTCTATTTGCAATAAAGATGTTATTGAGGTTTTGTTCAATAAAACTGTTATTGAATATGTAAATTACACTACATTCAATAAACTAAGATCCATGGTTGTTATATGAGTACTTGGACTTTATGTGGAGACATAAGAATGGATCAAGTTCAAATAGATAGCCAAAATGGTCTATATTATATGGATAAGGCTGAGTACCTTATTCTAGAAACACTATTGGATGTGACTCACTTTGTATTTAGTACAAACGATGTGATCCTGAATCGTTCATGTGGAGACATGCAAGTGGGGGCGTCTTATACAAAGAGTTTGTATAAGACTGGTCCAAGAAATAAGTCACTCTTACTTTATAATGTTGTTTACTATTTAAGACTAACTATTTCAAAGCGATGACCTAGGTAACTTAACCTTAATCCTGAGTTAACTATGAACTTCTATTTATTTGGGATTATACTTAGATTTGCATGGGTGAGGGTTGATCCAACAACGCTGACTCAATAAGCCTCCCATTTCAAGTGCAAGGTCGGTAGATAGTTGGAGACATAAGGTGCAAGACAGAATTCAGGGATAGTAAAGAGGTTGTTTCCTTAAGTACTGACTCTGGTTCTTGAACAAGGGGCCCCACCTTCTCATTAGCCAGAGAAAGACTCGGTTTAGTGATTGGATCACACACCAGTTTTTCATTATATGATTAGTAGGACTTAAGGAGCAAGATGTAATCTTGGGGGTAAAACAGCTTTTGACTCAACCGTTATTACGAACAACCTGTGAAGGGTCAACTTACTGACTATGGTTAAATCAAGTGGATAGAAATATATCTACAGTGAAGGGAGTGCAACTAATAACCTTTAGTAGAGTGACCCGATAGTTAACGAATATTGGTTAATTCAGTTCAAAGAGTTTAGCCAATTAACCTCAGATCATTGGAGCCCATGATCTATAAGTCCATTAGGTCCCCTTACTAGCTCACAAATAGATTAAATCTTAGAATAGCTTGATGAGTAAATTTGAAGTGTTCAAACTCGAATTAAAGGAATAACTAATTATATACGATATAATTACACATTCAATTATCGAATTAAATAGAATTGGATAATTGGATAATACATAAATTTGATTTGAATATTAATTACATGAATAGGGATTCATATTTGTGGAATTTGTGTTTTAATAATTTAATATTGGATATTAAATTATTTTAATTAATTAAATAAATTTTATTTAAAATTAATTATTTGAATTAATTTTATTGAAAATTTGAGTTTTATGAAAATTCAAATTTATAAATCAATTTTGTTTTGATTTAATTTTTGAAAAATTAAACTAAAATTGAATCTTAATGAAAATTCAATAAATAAATTGATTTTAAATAAATTTAGTGGGTTTATCCCACTTTGAACACTTAATTTCCACTATGCTTTGACCTACTTGGTGTCAAGAGGTCATGTAATCTCATTGCATGAGAGAGTTGAATAAAAACTCAGTTTAATTTGCTGAGAAGAGGGGCATGCATTTGGTTTTTTGCTGGTTCTTGGAAGAAGAAGAGTTATTCAACAAAACATAAAAAACCAATCCTTTACTCTCAAAGATTCCCTCAAATTTCTATTCATTTTGGAATCTACCTTCCAATCTAAGGTCCTAGAGGATAATAGGGAAGATCAAGTAGTAGTCTTGAAGCCAAAGAAGACAAAATTTGTGCTGGAATTGAAGGATTGAACAAGGGTATAACTTCAAAACCCTATTTCTATGTTTTGAACTTTCATGTTTCTTTGCTAAAATTGATGAAATTAGAGTGCTTAATATCTTAATTGCTTCCGTCTGTTGAATGTCAACACCATAAAAAAGAACTCTACTCTGCCACAGATGCTTTAGCTTTGGGTTCCTCTGCTTGTTTTCTTTTTGTTTCTTTTGATTTTTTTTTTCAAAAGAAACAATCTTGTCTTATATGCCCCATCTTGTGATAGAAATTTCATTTTAATTTGCTTTTATCCTTCCGGTTTTTTCTTTCTTTATATTGATTTTGGATTTTTCTTTTGAAAATAGACCCTTTCCATTGGTTTGATCTTTTCTTTGAGATAAAATTTCAAGTTTCGTATCTTGATGGCAAAAATTACTATATCTATGGTGATCTTTTCTCTACCATATTTAAGAGTTGCTTTAACCTCTTTATATGTATCTGGTAGAGAATTTAGGAGAATGAATGACTCATTTGCTTCACCAATCTTGTCACTTAAGTTCTTGAATTTAGTGGCTAGTCTCTCAAATTCACTCAGGTTATGTGACAAGGACTTACTTGGATCTATTTTGTAGGTGAAGAACCTCTCTCGAGCATATGCTTGATTCAAAAGATCCTTTGACAGGTACAATTCATCAAGTTTCTGCCACATCAAGTATATTGTCTCTTTGTATATGACCTCTCTAAGCACATTATCACTTAGGGGGTGTTTGGCTCACCAACATTAGTTGAATTGAATTGGTATAATATACCAACTCATTGTTTGCCAACTCGTCCCAACTTTCCCTTCTTTCCATGTTTTCAATGGCTCCACCCATCGGCCATTGTCACACTCCAAGAACTAACTCCGGACTCCGACAATCACCTCCGATGATAACTCCCACAACCAACTCCGGGCTCCAACAACCACCTCTGATAAAAATTCCAGTGACGAAATCCGAACTCTGACAACCACTCCGATGATAGCTCCAGCGACCAACTCTGAGCTTTGACAACTTTTGCGCAATCAACTCCGATAACCAGCTCCGGTGACCCAACTCTAACGACCACCTTTGTGCTACCAACTCCGATGACTCATTGGCTTCGACAACAAACTCCGATGACCAACTCCGACAATCACCTTCGTATGCTCCGATAACCACCTCCCACTACAAACTCCGATGAAAATCACCTTTGATGATCACCTTTGAGCGAGCAACTCCAACGACCAACTCGAAGCTTCGACAACCACTTTCGATGACAAACTCCGACAACCAACTCTAATACCACCTTCAAGCAACTAACTTCGGGTTCCGACAATCACCTCCAACTACAATCTCCAACGAAAATCATCTTTGATAATCAACTTCGGTGACCACTTTTGCACGACCAACTCCGGGATTCGAAAACCACCTTCAATGACAAACTTCAACAACCAACTCTAATACACCTTTATGTGACCAACTTCAAGCTCCGACAGCCACCTCCGACAACAAACTCTAGTAAAAAATCATCTTCAGTAATCAATTTCGACAACCACTTTCGACTATTATAAGACTGATGACTGTTAAAGTATGTTGTAGGATTGTTGATTATATAAAAAAATATTATTTTGTCTACACTAAGTGCAATATTTTATATGTAATGAATTCACATATAAAATGACTATTAAGAATATTTAGATAAAAAGTATGTATGTAGTTGAAAAGTATATAACATATAACAAAAAAAACTATAAAATGAAAAAAAAAAATCTTGAACATTTTCCAGCAAGAATTAGTGAAAAATAGAGATTTGTTATCTGATGATCCTCCAAATTTAGAGGAAATGAAAGTAAAACGGTTGAAGAAATGTGGTGACATTCCATTAGTTGTTACGATGATGGGGGAGATTTAATTAAAAAATTCATGACATAATAAAAATATGAAGCAACAAAAGGAAGAAGAAGAAAAAAAGAAGATAATAATGAAATTCATGGAGAAAAATTATCTAGAATCAAAAGTTTTGATTTCGCTTTAGTTTTCATTATATTTAACCATATTTCTACAAGAAATGTAATGGGATATTTGTTGTTCATTGCCCAAAAAAGAAAGAGAGAAAGAGAGAAAGAAAAGTTTTAAAAATTAAAAGAAAAAAATTGCAGTCCATATTTTATTCAACACAAAGATGGGTAGAATTATTGAATAAAAAAGTTTCAAAACAAAAATAGTAGTCATAAAAGCATATTATTTAGAGTTCAAAAAACTGCATCAGATACCAGACATATGAACTCAGACCAAATAACTCTGCACTCCAAATACAAAGATATGAACTACACAGATATATGAACTCCACAAACATATGAACTCCAAATATCTTATCTCAACTTAACACCCAAAACAACCCCTTAAATTGATGACTACTGCTCCATAGGCAGCACTTTCCATCACTTCTTTGTCTTCAGTAGTCATTGTAGTTGGAAGTTTTATAGGGTCCATAAGAGCTTTAATGGCCTTTTGCTGACAAAAAATATCTCTTATAAGCTGATGTTTGTCTTCAGCAGTCATTACTCTCTGATTCTTAGTTTTCTAAGTAATTTTTTCGACTTCAAGCCTTTTATAAGTTGTTGTTTGCTTTAGCTTTTACAACAAATTTCTAATTGGCTTTGTTTCATAAAGTTTTAATTATATGCCAAATTCTTTAAAACTCAACTCAACGTGTGAAACACTTCCATAAGATCTAATCACACCTATTCTTAAAAATTTGAGAACCGAAGAAAAGTCGAATTTTGAGATCAAAGGTAGCCATTGTTTAAATCTTCAATGGCTTTTGGGAAGTTTTCTTGGTATGAAAAGCGAAGGGGCATACAAATTTCGTTGGAAATTCGGGAAGTTAAAAGGACAAAATTGATCACGCTCCCACCTGTCGGTTGTCTCTGACGCAGCATCTATAATTAATAATGCCCTGTTATTGTAACGTCAAAATCAATTTATACCCTCTCTCTCATTTATATCCTTAATTTAAATTTGGTTTGATTAATATCATGCAAAATTTATAATTTTTTAATTTATCAACATGAGTATAGTTCAACTGGCATAGTATTTATCGATTCTCTCATCTCCATTTAACTATGATATTTTTGTCAAAAAAAAAAAAAAAAACTTAAAATTTAAGTCAATCACATTTCAAATTTTTATAAGTCAACCATTCATTAGAATTATCTTTAAAAATAATCTATGCATTAATTCTCATACACGTATAGACTTTTTCAAATATTGATTTTGGAAAATTGATGATTAAAGTAAATGCATAGACGATTATCAAAGGAAATTTTAACTGAGAGTCTAAATTAATTAAAATATTTAAAGTTTAATCGACTTAAATTATAATTAGAAGTTTCATATAAGATTTTTCCAAACGAAATATAAAAGAGGGTGTAAATTAATATATTACAAAGTTCCAAATTTAAATTGATACAACTATTAGTTTATAATTTAAATGGACACAACTTTTGTGAGATTTTGAGGGATTTCAAATTATGACCGATTTCGGATGGATTTCGTTGTTTGGTATCTCAAGAAATAAAATGATTTTAAAATTCGGAGTGATTTCAATTCCAATTTTTACTTGAAAAAAAATTCCTAACTAGAATTATCAGATTTTGTAGGATTTAGAAGTAAATTAGTAATTTAACCTTGTCATACTCTAATTTTTTCAATTAACACATCATAGTTGAAAGCCTAATTAGTAAAATCTTAACTTTCTTTTCTTTTTCGGTTATCATCCAAACACAAAATTTTAAATATATTTATTTTAAATATTTTTTTGTTTCAAATAGAATAATTAATCTAAAATTATTTTTCGGATTTTAAACCACAAAATTTAAAATCATTTCTTAAACTTTCTTGAATCAAAACGGAAGATTAAAATTAGGGGTATAAATTGATATTTTTTTTGCTATTATTATTTTATCTTCTCATTTTTTTAATAATAATATTATTATTTTTTGAGTTAATAAACTTATTATAACCTTCTACTGAGAAGACAATGGGAAGGCGTACGGGTGAGTGGAGGATGAAGAGAGATTTTTTTAGAAGAATATTATTTTTTGAGAAATTTTCATAGATAAAAAATATATATTTTTTCAGAATTATTCCTAGATAAAAAAAAAATTATTTTTTTGAGAAATTTTCATAGATAAAATAATGGCATACTATTTATAAAAATAATAATAAAAAAAAACATCGATAAATATTGATATATTTCTATTAGCGTCTATCTCATAGTATCAATGATAGGCTTGTATTAATTTCTATCACTTATAGGCAATAATCGACTTCTATCGATCTCTATCAACCTCACTCTTTTTCTTATTTTTTATTTTAAAAAATCTCTTTTATTTTTATTTTTATTTTTTATGATTATTTTCAAAATGACCATGTGAGCTATTTTTATAATTATAAAATATCATCTTGCTATTTTTTTTCTTTTTTGTTTTTGTTTTTGTTTTGTTTTGCTTTTTTTGTTAAAATGGCTAACAAAAACGTAATGTCAATAACTAAAATTAAGTATTTTCAAATTTAATAGACTTGATTGGGAGGTAGGGTATTCATGGGTTGGGTTGGGTTGGGTTGAAATATCTTTTAGACCCAACCCAATTGTTCGGGTTATAAATTTTTTCAACCTAAATAATTCTTATTAAAAAATGAACTCAACCCTACCTAACCATGAAATATTTGGGTTGGGTTGGTTCGGGTTAATCAGGTAATTTATTTAAAATTTTGTTCTAAAAAGAATCACAACATTAATATGTAGAAAATTTATTTAATTATTTTCATATATTGAATTAAGATTAACAACTCAATTTCAATTTAAATAGTGAAAATTTTCTTTCAAAATGCAAAGAAACTACATATTAAAATCAATATATGTATAAATAATTGTGTTATAAGTAATAAAAAAAAACATGTTTTAAAGGTAATAATAAATTCAGATTGGTTCGGGTTGGTTTGAGTTATATTAGGTGAACCTTGAATCAACCCAACCCATAAAATTATATTTATTTGAACCCAAACCGCACAGGTTGAGTTGGGTTGATCGAGTGTTTTTTGAACACCCCTGGGAAGAAAATAAATTTAAGGAACGAAATTGACCTATTCCCAAACACCAAAAGTATAATTAATCTAAAATTAAATTAACATATTTGTTTAATATATTTTTCATAGAATTGAAATGTTCCATTAATTAATAAAATATTTAGATAAAGACTAATATCAACAATTAGTGTAACACAATAAAGAGAGACATCAATTATCATTTTAAATATCGATTATATAGTCTCCTACTAATTATATTAAAAGAGTTTAGAAGATTCACAACATTCTTAATCAAAATTAAAAACTTTAAATATGACATAAATTTACAACAATTATCGTTCAATTTAATAATATAAACTAATCATTCATTAAGGTCATGTAGGTCCATAAGGAGCAAGCCAAATTCTTAATAGGTTTGACATTTTTAAAGTTTCTATTTTAATTCGTAATCATAGGGATCGATTCTCTATAAAATATAAATGCTACTGTGTAAAAATCAAAACATATTCCTCCTACATTATTTTTATTATTTTTTCCATAGCTTCCTCCCTTCTTCTCAATTTGGGTATTACTTGGAGCGTGCAATTGAGTTGTCAAAGAAGTTCTCCGAGTTCTAGTAAATGGCCAATGAAAACAATGTTTTGAGGTTAGTTTTCCAGTTTTCATTTTGTTTGTCTAAATACATTTCAAAGAGATTTTTTTTTCTTTTTTTTTTCAAAAAATAGAAAAATAAGAACAAATATTTACATAAAATAGTAAATTTAATATTCTTTGATAAAGATTAATAAAGGCTAATAGAAGGTTATTGATATCTATTGGTGATAATATGTGATAGACGGAAGTTTATTTATTTATTTATTTATTTTTGCTATTTCTATAAATAGTTTGACATTTATTTTATCTGTGAACATTTTTTCTTTTTTCCTGTTCAAGAATACTTTTTTCTTTAACATACAAATCTTTTAGAGTTTAATGTTTAAACTGTTTAAACGCTTAAATCAATCAAATTATGCTTAGGTGTTTTTTAGCCGGATTTATGAATACTTATATAAGGATGTTTTAGTATAATGAGGTTAAATTACAAGTTTAGTTTCTGAACAGTTAGTTGTGTCCCATATGTCATTGAAATCTTTGATTTTTGTCTAAAAGTTTTTAAACTTTTGATTTTATGTCTAATAAATTTCAAACTTAAAACTTTTAAAATTTACAACTTTTGTTCGGACAAAAGAAAAGGTTCATTTTCCTATTAGACAGAAAATTCTATTTTATGTGTAATAGAATTGTTAGTTAAAAAATATGGAAGGTGTCAGATACAAGAACTTATTTGACATTTTTAATGTTAGATAAATGATCTGTTAGTTTCAAAGTTAAAATTCGAGAGACTAAGTGATCTCAAATTTAATATTAGAAAATTGCTACAAAATTCATGTACTTATTGATAAATATATTGATATTAAGGTCATTTTTCGTAATAATTTGGTTTTAGGTTTTAAGTTTTTTTAAAATCAAGTCTATTAACATCCATTCAACTTCTAAATTTCTTGTTTGTCATCTAATTTCTATTAATGTTTTTAAAAACCAAGTCAAGTATTGAAATCTTAAAAAAAAAAAAAAAAAAATTTATGAACTTGTTTTTGTTTTTAGAATTTGACTAAGAATTCAATTTTTTACTTGAGAAAAATGAAAATCATTGTAAGAAATTGAAAGTAAAGAGATTTAATTTTTAAAAATTAGGACTCCGTTTGATAACCATTTGGTATTTTTGAATTTTTTTAATTAAATCTATAGATACTATTTTCACCTCCAGGTTTTTTACTTTATTATCTACTTTTTGTCAATAGTTTAAAAAACTAAGCCAAATTTTTGAAAACTAAAAAAATAGGTTTTAGAAACTTGTATTTTGTTTTTAGAATTTGACCAAGAATTCAACAATTGTATTTAAGAAATGTGCAAATTATTATAAGAAAATTGAAAGGAAATAAGCTTAATTTTCAAAAACCACAAACAAAAAACGAAATGGTTATCGAATGAGACTTAAAAATTAAAACTAAGGCTTTGTTGGGTAACAATTTGATTTTTATTTTTTTTTAATTAAGCTTATAGATACTACTTTTACCTCCAAATTTCTTCATTTGTTATCTATTTTTTATCATTGGTTTAAAAAATCAAGCCAGATTTTGAAAATTAAAAAAGTTGATTTTAAAAAGTTGTTTTTGTTTTTAAATTTTGGCTAAGAATTCACTTAAGAAAGATGTAAATCATTGTAAGAAATGAGAAGAAAATAAACTTAATTTTTTAAAACAAATAATAAAAAATAAAATGATTATTAAATAGGATCTAAATAATTATCAAATGGAATCTAAATCACTTAACTTCTTTTTCTTGGAAAATAAGTGAGTTGATGACAAAAAGCCCTATCAACATATTTTAGTGTCGTGGGTATTAATGGTTGAGGCTTATCAACAATTTAGATTTAGGAAAATTGGAGCGTGTTTGGTTTTGAAAAATGGTAAAATTGGCAAATAAAAAGATTTATGACAACTCACGTGACATAAACATGGTAATGAATTTTCAAATCCTTGTTTTACCGTTGTCTAGTTCGTAACTTTTGTTATTAATGAAACTACAAATAAATGGTAAATGTAGAATCATATACAATGACAGGGCTCTGTATACATGGTAATTGTCCTTAAAATAACCACCCATTTTTTGACATAGTTAATATTTCAATGCAGAATTTTTTTTTATTAATTTAGATTATGTTTAACCACTTTTTGAATTAATTTCATTTGAATTAAATATCCAGATTTTTCTACCAAATTTATATTTTAAACATTCATATATTATCAAATTTCATTTATCTAATCAAATTTTAAATTTGTTCAAATGTTTGAATTTTTTTTCATTATTTATACACATTCTTAATAAATTAACTAGATATTTTCTCATATTTTTTAAGGTTTAAATTGTTTTATATATGTTATTAGATTCAATTGTATATATTTAATATTTAGTCACTATTTTACTTGATATTTTAATAATACCTGACTTGCCATTGGTTGGTTCATATGTTCAGAATATTAAATAAAATATAAGTGTTAGAGTATTATTAATAACTAAGATATAAGTACAATGGAGAGTTTAATTAATAACTGAGATATAAATACAATGTAATTGTAGAGCTTGATTAATAACCAAATTAATCATATTATAATCTAACAGATCTAATTTCAAAACTAAAAATGAGCATCATTCAATAATTTTCTCCATTTTTTGGAATTTGAATTTATTTTTAATATTCAAATTAGATTTTGATAACCGCTTAACGAACTGATTTAAAATAAACCAATCTCTTCCCTATTTTTCTCTCCCTAATTGATTCAAATCAGCTATATGTTTTAATTTGATTTAACTACTTTTCGAAATATTCCAAATTAATCGATCTTTAATTTGTTTATCACAATTTTGATTTTAATTTGTAATATATCTTTAAATTTTACATTATTTTATTCTTTTTTTTACTATGTTAAATTTGGATCATGTACACATTATCATCCAACTGTATATTTCATTTAGATTCTATCATTTTTTTTATTTTTTAATCACCCTTTATTTATTATCATTTTATTATATTATTATACCATTAATTAGGTTTCTTTCATAGGTTTTGTGGTTGATGAAATAATAAATACACTGTAATTATTGAAGTTTAAATAAAAATTGAATTATGAACATTGTGTAATTGTAAATAACTCTCTTCCTAATTTTTTCTCCCTCGAATTATTATCAATTTATATTTCATCTAACTACTTATCGAATCTTACTCACAATAAACAAAAACTTTCTGATTTTTCTCTCTAATTTATATTTGAATTTATTTTTTATTATCAAATTTGATTTTATCCAACTAACATTCGATTTGTTTAAATGTTTTATCCAACTAACATTCGTTTTGTTTAAATGTTTGTTACAAATTCATTTGTATCGAAATATTTTTTCATTATTTTATATATATTGTTATCAAATTAATTTGGTATATCTTTTTTCATATTTTCGATGGTTTCATTTTTTCATATAGGAACATGAAGAAATGGCTTGTTGTCCTCGAAGAGTAACATATAAATGAAAATTAAACTTTAAATATTTGAAACAATATATGGTTTAATTTATTATTAATATTGATATTAATGTTAATATAATAATAATGATGATGATGTTGGTGATTTAGTTTTGTTATTTTAGGATAATTAGTTTTACTATTTTTATGATTTTGATATATTTTTGCCATTTTTTCAGATGAAACTTTAAAATTTGTTATTCCTTAAGTAAGCTCTTTGGTTTTCTAGAATGTTTGAATTCTCCCTTAGGTTGTTAATAAGATAAAAATAGTACATCAGTATTTTTTAATTTTTTTTTATTTTAGTATAATTGGAGTAGAGAGATTCGTGAATCTCATAGTAGTATAGTTGAATGCCAATTGAACTATACTTTATTTAATTAACTTTTCTTTTCACCTATGATAGACTCATTCACTATATGAAAATTTAATCACAAATATTCCACATAAATAGAATTGAAAATGGTATATTAGGGTTATTTTAATTTTTTCCTTCCTATTACTAATTGTTTATATATTTATTTGTTAAGCCTTACGAACTCCATCTTCCATCACATATCTTAGGTGCGATTGGGTGATTTTTTTCATGGTGAATGTGATTGGTGAGAAAATTACTAGTTTCACCGATTCTATGGAAAATTCTGTATTTTATTGTCATTAAAAGGATTTTAAATTGCGTTCAATTCCTAAAATGACAAAAAAGATATTTTTATTATCCAATTTTAGTTCATATATGTTAAATTTTTTGTAATTCAAATTTCAACTCTCAAGATACTTTTATTTATTTTTTATTTTTTATATTTTATTTATTAATTTTTCTATTTACAAAAATAATTGTGCTATATTTATATTTTATTAATTTTGAATTTTAAAATGATCTAATATTTAAATTCATATATAACTTTAATTTTTAATATGTATACTGTTTTTTTTTTATATTTCAACTTTTGATTAATAAATTTTGCAATATACATATTTATATATTATCTTAATTCTAATATTTTAGTATATCTGGCATTGAGTAGACTTTTACAATATATATACATTTTGCCAATGAAAACATTCATTTAAATTAACTTTAATATTTTACAACCACATGACATTTACATAATAATATAATTAAGTTGGATTTAACTTGATAACAAATGGCTCGAGTTAGAGATGACAATGTTGATCAAATTTGGATAACATATGAAGAATATGATATAATTTGTAGTATATTTAGTTTTCATCGAGACTTATTTATATTAGATGACATAAATTTTTGATAATATCTTTTTCGATATTTAATGTATAAGATATCTTCTCTTTTTATATTATATTGTTAAAAAAATAAGAAAAAAGATAAGAAACAAAAAGCAAGAAACAAAAAATGGTTATCAAATAAGTTTCTATTTTTTTTTAATTAAGGAATGGAAACATGAATAATCATTAAACATATTCCTATTTCTTATTCAAAAAAAGAAACAAACAGGAGAAGATTATCAAATTGGACTCGGAAACGGAACCGGCGTTAAAAAATCAAGAACGCAGAAAATTTGTGATCATATCGTTACTTATTTCTCTATGGTTGAACTTATGTTGTTACACGATTTACACGATGCAGGGCAAGCTCGGAAACGGAGCAGTCATTGAAAAATCAAGAACGCAGAAAATTTGTACTACAAGTTGGATTTCTCATTTCATCTATAACAGCCGTGTGCCTGGATGTTTTGTTCTTCTACATCCATTACATAGACGACGAGAAAAAATGCTTCGCCGTCGACGACAAGGTCAAGAACGCGGCCATTGCGGCTAGATCGGTAACGGACTCCATCCTTCTACTCGAAGTCATCTACAAGATCTGTTCAAGTTCGATACTTCAACAATGTGCGACTCATCAGACTTTCTTTGGACGCCTTGCCGATGTTGGGAAAAGGGTTCCATGGATGAATGTCATTGTCGACCTTTTGGCTCTGCTTCCCCTTCCACAGGTTCTGCTTCATTTTTTTTTAGTATTAATTGCGTAGTGAGGTTAATTACTAACTGTTTATTTTGGATCAAGCCCTATTTGTGTAATGACCCGACCCAAGTTAGACCGTTACTTAAACACATGCATGCATGGAACTTAAAACAATCACCTTCATTAAATTTAGATATTAAAAACAAATTATAGGATCCTTATAAATCATAAATAATAATAAATAGGTCTGAAATCAAATCTTAATAGTAAGTTTCAAACATCAAATTGAAAGTTGAAAAACATGGAAAGAAATCTAAATATCATTAGCGGAAGCATAGAACTGGTCCCTAGTGGCTCGTTCAAGGATTCCTTTTAGTCATTTGCCAGTGCGTCCTTACCTTTACTGAAACATAAACATGAGAAAGGGTGAAAGGGTGAGTATAAAATACTCAGTAAGTAACCCACTACCGGCGTTAGGCTAGCATTTATGTTCAATAAATACAACATGAACTGAAGCTTTCTACTAGTGGGACATGAAAATTTCCCTTACATGGCTCATCTTTTTCC
The DNA here is from genome assembly GCF_027475165.1 of Benincasa hispida. NCBI lineage: Eukaryota > Viridiplantae > Streptophyta > Magnoliopsida > Cucurbitales > Cucurbitaceae > Benincasa > Benincasa hispida. The sequence continues at coordinate 33,591,255 of NC_143478.1, forward strand.
TTTCCCCTAGAGTGCACCTCCTACGTACACCCCAGGTCCTCTCTATGAATGTAGGGATGCATACTTCTTTCGTACACATGGTTATGTATACACCTCTTTTGCATACACATAACCCACTGAGCGTGCACCTCTTACGTACACTCCAGTACCCTCTAGGTGTGTATCACTTTCATATACACCAGCCCTAGAACATCTCTTTCATGTACTAACGCCCTCGGACATACATCACTTTCATGCAATCACATAATCTGGAAAGGAAAAGAGATTATATTTAACTTCATATTACATATAACATTCACATAATCATGAGTCCTCTAAAATCTCCTCATCGAGATCATGTTAATTAACCTCAATGTACGTGTTTAATCTAGTTTTAATGGCTCAACTCCAGTACATTACTTTCATGCACTAACTCATGTAAACAATCAAACATTCGAAATTTCATAATACATTATATAGCCTATACACTTTCATAATAAATCACATAAATATGTACATCAACAAATGCTTCAACTTTCACCTAGCTTAGTGTTGCTTAACTCATGATTTAGGGTCATGCTCAATCGCACTTGTAATATGTCTCATAAAATTCTAAATCATGCTCATACATTAACATGCTTCAGACATATTATCACATGCTCATATATCTTTTCTAAACAGTCCATTAAATCTCGGAACAATTAAAATTATCCTTGTAACTAGTCTTAAAATCCTCAAAATAAATCGTATATCGCCTTGCACAAAGGCATTTTCAGTAATAAGATTACTTACCTCAATATGAAACTAAAATAATAATTCTGCACTTAAGCAAACTCTCCAATCCAACTTCACAACCTTTAGTCCAATCCTAGGGCATGAAGAAAATTCATTTTAGTCTTCAAGCTCGACTCCATATATAAAGCAATTTTAGAAGCCAACAAAATTCTTATCCAACTAGCACTTTAATCTTAAATCCCCTCCAAAACTCAAGTCAAAATCCAAGTAGGAACTCTTAATTCAATCTTGTTAGTGTTGAATAGCATGATCCTGACTTCAAACTCCGGTCTAAATTTCCAACACAATGGGCTACCGTTATATTAACTCAATAGTCAAAACCCCAAAACCCAAAGACCTTTGGAGGGGGAGTGTTGTCGCATGAGAGGGAGAAGAATGAGTATTTTTTTTTTCTTTTTAATTCTCCACCACACAAAAGTATAAATAATATATATAAAAACATATATATATATATATATATATATAATATTATTTTCTTTCATTCTTAAATTCCAAAATCCATATATATTCTTTTCTTTTCTTAAATTCCAAAACCCTTATATATATATATATATATATATTTTTTTTTTTCTTAATAAACATATCACATCAAACTCAAATCTTTCACCTCTTCTCCAATTAATTAAATAAACCTCAAAATAAATTCATCAACTTTAATTCACTTCTTCCCAAAAATCCTAAATCCCAAAATTAAATTATAACTGACCAAATTAACTTAAATTCAAATTAAAATCTTTTAGATACTTGATTTAATAACTTCCAAATAAACCAATTATCTTTTCCTAATTTTTTACTTAAATTTTGGATTCACATTCCAAAATTAAAGAGGGTAAAATTTTAAAACCACAATTTCCCCTTTTTCCCTTTCAAATTTCATAAAACACAAAATTTCTTATCAAAATAATTCAATTATCTCTTCCAATTACTTTAAAACTCTACTCAAAGAATCTATATAACCAATAAAACTTCTTCAACCGTAACAATTTTTATTGTCTTACTCAAACTTTAGATCTTTACTTCTAGTTAATTCGTCTAGAATTTTCAGTTTTGTCATTGACTCTTATGATTAAGAAAGAAGAGATACGAGGTCAATCTTGGATCTATTAGACAACTTAGAATTCCATCTCAAATTCAATTAATAATGAGAAAAGTAACTTATGTAACTTTGGTATTTTATTAAGACTGCAAGGTCTTTTGATTTTTCGAATTTGGGGTTATCGATAGGATCAAATATTCATCTGCCGAATCTTCTCTTCAATACAGACATTAAACAAAAAAACATGGGTTACAATAGAAGGCTTACAGCAAAACAAACTCAAGAGTCAAGCCACACCTAACTAATTTGTGGCAAACTAAGTATATAATAGAAACTATTTTTTTGAAAAAATGATGCAAATGATCCCAAGAAATACCTGTAAACTTCAATCCTTAACATTGACAATTGGATGTGCAGTTTATCATGCTGGTAATGTTTGAAAGAAGGAAAAGTATCAAATATTTAAATAACAGGTGGCGGATGATCCTTCTGCCTCTCTTCCAATTTATCCCAAGAGTCATCCGAATCTATCTGTTATGTAAGGAGCTTTCCAGGAGTGCTGCTCCTAATGACATTACAGGAACTGGGCGGGTCAGAGGCACATTCAATTTCTTTCTCTTCATTCTTGCCAGCCATGTATGTTTCTTTACCTAAAATGGACATTTAGTGTTTTGCTGTCCTGTTAATATTGGTTCTGAAGCTGTTGTATTTTTTTTGTTTCTGAAGGTGGTTGGAGCATTTTGGTACTGCTTCTCGGTTATAAGGGAACTGCATTGCTGGCAACATGCCTGCAAATTCAACAGTGGATGTAGGGTGAATACATTTTTTTGTGACGACATCACGGGCAATGAACGGTTTGTTGATGAGTTTTGCCCTATTAATCCACCTGATCCGGCCGTATTTGATTTTGGTATATTTCTCGACGCCCATCAATCCGGTATCTCGAGGGTAAAGGATTTTCAAGTAAAGTTAATCTATTGCTTCTCTTGGGGGCTACGTGCACTAAGGTTTGAAACGTTTCCTTTTCAACACATCTCTGTTTGTTCTTCATTTTAAATGGCTATTGCCTTAATCATCAGCTAATTGGTGCGAGTTGGTTTTATGAGGATAATAGACTTCAACTTAGATCAAATGGTCGTCTGAGTTTACAAGATCAATTATCTGATTTCATTTTTCTTTTCTGTGTCTGTTGGTTTTCATCATCAAAACGTTGTCTGAACAAATAGGGAGAGAAAGAAATTAGATCTAAAGATACAAGTTTGAGATTACATTGATTTCTGCCTAGCGGTTTGGTTTAGAATCTTATCTTAGAAGCCTCACTTGTATTTTACTCTGTTTAGTTTTCTCAACTTCTAACCTCATCCCCTCCCCACGAGACCACCATCAAGCCATATGTCAGTTGAATGATACATATTCTTGAGTATATATGTTTGAATTTCTTAGAAGTTGACCTTCAGACGTACACTCGTCGACAGAGAGAAGTGTTTGCTTAGACTTGGAGGAAAAGATCGGTGAAGAAGGGTCAACGGTCATAAATGTTTGGAAAATAATAAATTAATGGACGGTGACACACGTGTGGTGAAAGGGTTCCACCACCAACACACTTTTACGAGTCTTTAGAAGTGGTCTTTCATATATTCCATCTGCTCACTCCTTAATTCTCCAATGTGGGACAAGTGAAAGGTGCTATCTATCCCATGTGCCTTTGTTCGCCTTGGGCCTAAAATGTATGTGGGTCATACCCAATAGTCCCCTACGAATGATCTACGTGCATCGAAAAAATTATAGAAAGAAGAAGATGATTTTGAGCAATGGAATGATAGTAAACTTAAGTATCAATATCTTGCAATTTGAGTTGACGCATAGTGAAGTGGAGCAGCAATTGCATTCACAAAGGTGAGTTACCTCTTGAACTTTTGTGAATTCTGGTTGAGACCCCCCACAACACGTTGTAATCCTTTTAATTTCTCTCTTGATTATGTGATAAAATCATGCATACAAAGCCATTTGGGCTATTCACATAGAACCTTGGGTCATCGTGAAAGCTCTAGAAAGAGGCCCTTAAACTCTTTCATAGAAGGCAACCCACACCTTCACTTTCACGTTAGATGCGTCATCAAATCTATTGCAATAGACCACTCAAAATCGAGCTATGAAGACTTTAGAGATTATCCATCAAATCTATTGCAATAGACCACCCAACAGGCTATGGATCACTCACAGATTATTCATCAAGTCTATCACAATAGACCACCCAAAATAAAGGGCAATGGATCACATTGAGGATTTGAGTCTCATACTAGTTGAAGACTCTAGGATTACTCTCCTTGTCAAGCCTTTAGAGAGAGGATCTGCTAAATTTCTCTCAGACATTACATACTCTAAGGAGATAATTCCTTCCTTCAATAGTAGTTTCACAGCTCCATGTCTCAGGCAAATATGACTTCTTTTGTCATTATACACATTGTTCTTGGCAATACCTATAGCAGCCTGTGAATCACAATGTAGAGATACTAATACAAGAGCCACCCACAGTGGCACACCTTCTAATAGATTTCTTAACCACCCTACTTCTTGTCCAGCTAGCTCAAGTGCTATGAACTTTGATTCCATGGTGCATCGTGCTATACAGGTTTGTTTAGCTGGTTTCCATGAAATAGCTTTTCCACCTAGTATAAATACATATCCACTAGTGGAACTTACTTCGTCGTTATCTATTACCCGGTTTGCATCACAATATCCTTCTAACACTATAGGAAAATTATTGAAATGCAGACAAAAATCCATTGTACCTTTGAGGTGCCTTAGCAAACTATGAGGTGTTGTCCAATGATCCTTATCAGGATTATGAGTGTATCTACTTAGTCTACTCATAGCATATGCAATATCGAGCCTAGTATAGTTCATTAAAGACATAACACTACCAATAATTTTTGCATATTCAGACTGAGAGCCTAGTATAGGACCCGCCCCGATCGGAGCGGGGAATCCCCGGTTTGATCGAGATGGAGTCCAATTGGGGACCTCTTTAGGGTCCCTGAACCGAGGACAGGGCGGGGATGGGGAGAGTGTCCCTGCCCCGTCCCCGCCTCGATTAGGTTTTTAAATATTTTTTCTATATATATAATTAGATTTTAAATATTTTTTTCTCTCTCTCTATATATATTAGGTATTTAACTTTTTACATTTAGCTTGGTTTTTAATTTAGCCCATTCTAAGCCCAACTAAAGTGTTCAAGCCCAAACTAAAGACAATTTTACAAAAAAATAAAATAAAATAAAATAAAAAGTCCCCATAGGGAAATAAAAGGGAAATCGGGGAATCCTGTCCTCGTTCTCGCCTTGAAATGGCAGGGATGGGGATCAGGTACGGGGATGGGGAATCCTTTCCTACCCCGCCCCGGCCTTGTTGCCAACCCTACATACTAGGATCATAGGATTTTCTTACAGGTGTAACATCAAAATTGTCAAATCTCTTTAACAACTTTTCAATATAATACCAAATATCACGTCAGCCTCACCTAAATCTTTCATTTCAAATTGTGAGGATAGAAATAACCTGATATCGTTAATTATATCTATGTTTGTATCAAAGATCAACATACCATCAATATAAAAACAGATAACTACACAGTTAGCTCCAAATGACTTTGAGTAATCACAAGTGTCAGAACAGTTTACCTTAAAACCATTGTTTACCAAAGTATTGTTAAATTTTTCATACTATTATTTAGGAGCTTGTTTCAGACCATAAAGAGATTTTGTAAGTTTATAGACCTTATTTTCTTGACCAACAACAATAAAGCCTTCAGGTTGTGTCATATATATTTCCTCTTATAAGTCTCCATTGAAGAATGTCGTCTTTATATCCATCTGATGTATTAGAAAGTCATGTATTACAACATAAGCTATCAAAGCTCTATTAGTGGCTATTTTAGTCACATGTGAATTAAGTATCAAAATAGTTTATGCCTTGCTTTTGTATGTATCTCACAACCATTAGTCTAGCCTTAAACTTTTCTATTGTACCATCTGGTTTCATTTTCTTCGTAAAGAACCATTTACACCTAATGGGTTTATTTCCTTTAGTTAGTTCCACTAATTCCCATGTTTGATTCATGACTAAAGAATCTAATTCACTCTTGATTGCTTCTTTCCAAAAGCTAGAACCTACATAGCTTAAAGCTTCTTGATAGGTTTTTGGATCCTCTTCTATTAAGTATATGCAAGCAAATTGATTGTCTATTTTATTTGAATTTTCAACTAGAAAGGTAATTGGAAAATCAGGTCCAAAATCCTTACTACCCCAGGTCTTTTACTTCTTCTAGGCTCTAATTCAAGAGGGCTAGAAAGAGGGAGTTAATATATTTAATCAATGCTTGAAGTAATAGTAATTTGATCATTGAATTATCTACTGGTTTATCACCAGTTTTAATCATGGAAAAAACATGCTAAAAAAAGACAGCATCTCTATATTCACATAGTGAATTATCATTAAACATATAAACCTATATACAACACTATTATTTGCATAACCAACGAAAACATAATCAAAAGTTTTAGATCATACCATTGGTTTCTTGGATTATGGATATGCTACCTTAGCTAAGCACCCCCTCACTCTTAAGTAATCCAAGTTAGGCAGATAACCCTTCCGTAACTCGTAGGGAGGTCTTATCCAGCTTTTTGTGAGGAAGCTTGTTAAGAATAAAACACGAAAGCACAATTTCCCCCCCCCTCCCCCCCCCCCCCCCCCACCCCCCCCCCCCCCCCCCCCCCCTCCCCCCCCCCTCCCCCCCCCCCCCCCCCCCCCCCCCCCCCCCCCCCACCCCCCCCCCCCCCCCCCCCCCCCCCCCCCCCCCCCCGCCTCCCCCCGCCCCCCCCCGCTCCCCCCCCCCCCCCCTCCCCCCCCCCCCCCCCCCACCCGGCCCCTGCCCCCCACTACGAATGTAATTAACAAGGATCCGATAGAATACGATTTCTTGACGTTTATTTGATCTGTAGACGAAGCGTGGCTTGCTTGGTAGGAGTAACATGAAGCTCAGAATTTTGGGTGTAGTCAATACTCCCATCCCAAATAAAAGGGGAATTGGTCTATGGTCGATTCAGTAATAAATAGGACTGGTCTCGATTGTGGGTATCCCTACGAATACCTTATTTCGTATTTTGACAAAGCAGCCTCTTAACACCGACTCCTCTCCATGTTATCGAATAATCTAGAATTTAATAATATAGCATCCATCATTTCTTTTAAAGTTCTATTTTTATGTTCTACTATGCCATTTTGTTGAGGTGAATACAGAGCAATTACTTCATAAATGATACCGTTTAATTTACCAAATTCTTTAAGGAAAGTGTCGCTATATTCACCTCCCTTGTTGGATTTAATTCTTTTTATTTTTCCATCTAATTGATTTTCTACTTCAACTTTGAATTTCATAAACATGCTACTAGCTTCATCCTTTGATTTTAGAAGGTAAATTTTTGTATATCTAGAATAATCATCAACAAAAAATATATAATATTTTTTACCACCTCTACTCATAGTGTTTCTAAAATCTGCTAGATCTGTGTGAATTAGCTCAAGTAATTCTATACTATGTATTGTTATTGATTTGAAAGACTTTTTCACAAATTTTGCTTATACACAAATTGGACATCTATTATTTTCATGTGAATCAGATACGTTAATTAGATGCAAATTTTTAAGCCTTTTAATTGATGCAACATTAGCATGTCCTATCTACCAAGCCACACATCAAGTGATTCAACCATATAAATAAAACGAGAGGCATTTTCGTTCATAGAAATAGGAGCAGAAACAACATTCAAAATAAACAGACCATCAGACAAATATCTTTTACCAACAAAGTCACCATTTTTGGTGATGACAACCTTGTCAACTTCAAACACAATTCTAAATCTTGCTTTGTTCAACAAACTCCCCGATACCAAATTCCTACGCAAAGAAGGAACATACAGTACATCACTAAAGGATAGAGTTTTTCTTGAAGTAAGTTTCAATAAAATCTTCCCTTTCCCAAGAACATCTGCAGTTGCTGAATTTTCCATAAAAACACTTTCGCCATTGTCGGTATCCCATTCGCCAGCAGTCGTGGAAAAGATCTCGGTTTGAGTAGAAATGCTTTGATACATTAGTGTCCAGGATCCAATCAGACTTGTTCTTCACCAAATTTGCCTCCACGACCACTGTAACAATGATATCGTTCTCGACAACGTTGGCCTATGGGACTGGTTTTGCAGCAGCAAAATTTTGATCTGACTTTCCCTTTCGCTAGGTGCACTGATAAGATTTATGTCCAGGTTTCCCAAAGACAGAACAGATCACTTTGAATTTCTCTATTTGTCCACCAACGGCCTTAAATTGACCCTTCTGCGATGTCTTTGCATTTTGTTTCCCTTTGTTTTTGAATCCATCAACAAGGTTAGCATTAACCGAATTAATAGATAAAAAGTTTAGCTTATCTTTTTGTCTATTGGTCTCTTCAGTGTTCATGTGACTAATCAACTCCTGCAGCATCAAATCTTTCTTTTTGTGCTTCAACTGGTTACAATAGTCACTCCAAGATGGTGGAAATGTTTCAAGCAACACATTTGCTTGAAGAATCTCGTACATCTTCATGCCTTCGGACAAAACATTGGATACTAAATTTTCATACTCGTGAACCTGCTCCATCACTTGTTTGTCATCCAACATCTGGAACTGCAGCCACTTGTCGACTACATACTTTCTTTTGCCTACGTTGTCACCTCCATATCTGGATTCTAGGGTATTAAGGTATTCCAAATAACATATGTAGATTTTTGGATGACGAATAGATCAAATAAAAAAAATTTCATGTGGTTGAGCAAATTGTTGCCAACAATTTTGTTGCCCTTCTCGAACTTGTCAGCATCAATGGTGAGAACTGGATTAGTAGTGGCTTCCATGGAGGTTGTTAGGTCAGTAATGGCAGTAGCATCATTGGAAGACGTCGGATCTGGCATAGCAGTAGCATCCTTGGATTTGTCAAGGCTTTCCATGGTGAGAACGTAGTCTACCTCCAACTACTCAAAGAAGATAACAGCTTCTTGGACGAGCAGCGATAATTGGCTCCGTCGAGTGGCTCTAACTTGGACAGATCTAGGAGAACTTTTTCAGATTTGATCGACATAGATAAAATTTTGTCAACTTGTTAGACATTGACAGATCCGGAAGGTAGTTGTGGTGTCATGGAAACCACTGCCTTGAAAGTAAATTTGGCACGATTGTGGTACAAATCATTCTTGTCGGTTGCTTCCCAAGGTTAACACAACGCCCCCTTTCAGACGTGCACTCGTCGGATGGAGGGTTGGAATCACATCGAGAGAAGTGTGCTCAGAATCGAAGGAGAAGAACGGTGAAGAAGAGAAAACTAAAACAGGGATGCAAAGAACTGATTTTCCAGATTTGGGGACTTTGGTTTTGTAAAGCTATCAAGAGGAAGAAGGAGGTCAATGGTCATAAACGTTTAGAAAATAATAAATTCAGTTTTGGAAAATAATTGCATCATAGAAAACCCCAAACATTTTTAAAACAACTAACATTTAAAATTTTGTAAAAAGTTAAAAAAAAAAAGGAATAAAACTATTTTCGTTTTTAAACGTTTGGAAGATAATAAATTTTGATCTGGAAAATAATTGCATCATTAAATGCCCCAAACGTTTTTAACGGTGGCACATGTTGGTGAAAGGGTTATACTTCTACCACCAACACACTTTTACGAGTTCCTAGAAGTGGTTTTCTATATATACCATCTACCCACTCTTAAATTCTCTAATGTAGGACAAATGAAAGGTACTACTCCTACCTTTGTGGGCCTTGGGCCTAAAGTGTATATGGACATTCTTAACGGAATTAACTTTCAAAAATAGCATTTTTAAATAACACTAATTAACTTTTGTTTTTTGAATCTATGAAATCACTTTTCTATTCCAAAACTCTCATCTGGGACAAAATAGCTTCGTAGTTTAAAAGATAATGAGATGTGATAGTATCATCTCATGTCTGATTGAATGTAATTTGCAGCTCATTTGGTTCAAATCTGAAGACGAGTAGCTATTCATGTGAAAACATCTTCGCGGCTCTCGTTACCATTGTTGGGATCCTTCTAGTTGTTTATCTTATCGGCAACTTGCAGGTTTGTTAAAGATCTTCTGATCCAATATATCAACCTCCTTTCTAGAGTTGCAAAGATATTCACTTGAAACAGGTGCTTTATTTAAACAGGTATATCTGCAGTCCGCAACTTCAAGATCAGAGGAGAGACGAAGGATGATGCAAAACAAAGACTTTGAATTAAAATCCTGGATAAAAGAATACGAACTCCAGGAGGAGGAGAAAGAAATCTTGCAGTATGTGAGAGACAAGTTCGAGGGAAAAAATGATGTCAATTTGAAAACACTGCTCGACGTGTTTCCACCTCTATTTGTTGAGGACATAAAGAGAAAACTTTGCTTGAATATCCCGAGGGTGAGTTTTGCTTGGTATATTTGTAAAGTAACTTGGTAGAATAGAAACTTAACAAACAACCATGAATGGTTGATTGCAGGCTGAGTTTGGTAATGTTGACGATGAGAAGTTAGAAAAGATCATCAAATATATGAAGCCAGTGGTTTTTGCAGAGCAGAGCTATATTATTCAAGAGGAGGAGCCTGTCGAGCAGATACTATTGTTCACGAAAGGTACTGCATTGGCATTTAGCAGGGAAACTGGAACTGTAAAAGCGACAAAGATGTTTGTAAAAGGTGAGTTGTTTGGGCAGTCGCTACTGAAATGGGCAGCGACGAATGGTAAAGTAGATCAAATCCCTTTGTCCCAATGGACTCTCAAGACTGAGACCCAGATGGAAGCCTTCGCCCTTAAAAGGCTGCCGATCCACAATATCATAAGGAACACAAATACATTTGGTTAAATTAAAAGTTCAAATCTCTTGAACTTTTATGTTCGTGTTCCTATGTCAATGTCATAAACTCTAAAACGTGTCTTTTGAGTTTTGACAAGTTCTCCTTACACATTTTTTATTTTTAAATTTTGAACTGTCTATGTAATATGTGCTTTGATTTTTAATTGTGCCTAATAATAGAACAGGTCCTTAATCTATTCAATCTTTTTTTTTCATTATACTATTTTTTTATTTGGCAAAGGTATAGATTGATCTCGTTTTAATTTGCATAAATATATAATCAAAAGAATGAAACTTGAAATATTTACTAAACATTTTTTCTAAATAGAAATAAGTTTCTTTAAAAACAAAACATTATATATGGGAAATTGTTTTAATTAATAAAATTATTTAAAATATTTTCAAATATAGTAAAATTTCACAGTCTATCAATGATAGAGAATGATAGACATCTATCAGTGTCTATTAGTGATAGATAATAGTAGTCTATCAATATTTATCACTGATATTGAGTAACATTTTGCTATATTTGTAAATATTTTGATTCATTTTACTATCTTTGAGGAAAACATTTATATATTGATTTAGTTTTCAACATTGATTATAAAAATTTTAAAAAGAAAAAAAAAACCGTTGAGAAACCCAGAACCTCCAAGGCACTGATGTGCTAAAAGCATAATACATTGTTTTTTAATATTGTCATACAATAATAATTTAAGGGAAATACCATGTTTTTTTTTATGTTTTTTATATTGTCATACAATAATAATTTAACAGAAATACCTTGTTTTTTATATTATGATACAACAATAATATTTGTGGCCTTGTGCTAAGTCTGGTTTAATGACAGGTTATTATTCCCATTGGAACTTTCAAATGGTTCTTACGAATGTTTTCATTTTTCTACTTATTATAGAGTATAATTTTGTCCATGAATGTCCTCTGTTCTCTTATCAAATGCAAATCCTATCATGTCCCATTGTATTTTTTTCCCCAAAAAATAACAAAATAATTAAAAATAAGAGGAAAAGGGAAGTTTAATCCAACACAGTGATGTACCATGCGTTACAAGAACCAAAGACCTGAAATCATTGATACTTGTTGCAAAAATCCCACTGTTATATAAATTTCCATTTTTTATTAATTGGAAAATGATTTCATATTTCTTTTTCCTTTATTTATGAGCTAATTGGCATACCAATCAGCTATGAAAAAAGCAACAAAAAGACTAACAAACCTGAATTATTAAATAGTCATTAACAATGCCCTCAGTACACACAGTAGAGACGTCTCAACCACTCCAATACTTTTATGTATACACTGAAAAATGCCCATCTCCACCTTGAGAAAAACCATTTCAAATAATGGCTACTTGGGATGAAATGCATCCATTTTTACCTGAAGCTGGAGCGTCGCTAAGCGCCTGCACCTCCCTTTTGAGAAAGGATGGCAGTGCAAAAGCAGCCGAATGCATCTGTTGGAATGCCAACCATTATTATTAGCATCAACACAAAATGCAATCAAAATTATACTTCATGATATCAATGGCATCTTTAATATCGACATCGTATCGAATTTGAAACATATAGAGTGAATTGTGTTGGTTATTCAATCCACAATGTTGTTACCTCAGAATTATAGAATTTGAGTTCTCTTTTAGACTTGAGATGTCCCAACTTCTCAATGGGATTCACAGGATTCCTGAAATCAACTTTTGGTCCTTCTGTTGAACAGAGCAGAAACCCTATGACACCACTTGGATATGTTGGAACACTGGTCCATGCATAGCAAACATCCTTAAATGTTTGGCGACAAATTGATATCATGTCCTGAATAAGATGTGTATGCAGCCACATACTTTCAGCCATGTTACAGAGAACCCCACCGGGTCGTAATGCTTGAGCTATCGTCCGAAAAAATGGCATCTCCACCAGCTCTTGGGCAGGACCTACATTACCAAGACACCCCGGCTTGAAGATGAGTTGAGTTCACAAGCACAAGAACACAATTTTAAGGTTTCACTTGTCATAGTTATACTAAAAGATATGCATGTAGCTTGCAGAGTTGCACCATTTCTTTCTATCTGTTGCAATTCAAGAACTTACCAACAGGATCAGATGAATCAACAATGATGGCATCATACTTCCCTTGCTTTGCATTCCGAAGGAATTCAACAGCTGATATTACCAAGATATAAAAAAAAAAAAATAATAAATAAATAAATAAATAAAATAAAATAAAATTATACAGGAAAGAGGATAAGAAACAAATAAGAAACATGATGCTTTGACTTTCGACGTACCATCACCAACATGAAGGAGGACACGGGGGTCCTCAAAGCCAACAGCCAGTTGGGGAAAATACTTTTTTGATACCTAGCATACAAGAATGCAGAGAAACAAGCAATTACATAACAGCAAAACTTTCAAACATGCCAAAGCAACAAGTTATATGACACTGAACATATTATACAATTTGCAATATGTCGTCTAACGAACATTTCTCTGCGTACTTACATCAATGACCATCTTATCTATCTCACAAATGTCAATATGTTCCACCGAGTCATGGCGGGAAATTTCCCTCAGAACTCCCCCATCACCTCCGCCAACCACCAGAACCTACATAATGCAATTTTACCTCATAAAATGGTGCCAAAGTTGGAGGAGAAAACAAAATTTCCTAATAAGAGATAGGATTGGTGCAGAATCAGTTTGTTTTAGAGGACTAACGGATTTTGGGGATGGGATTGAACAAAGAGGAAGATGTGCTATCATTTCTTGGTAGGCACATTCATCTTTCTCTGTCAGTTGAACAATGCCATCAAGAACAAGGACTTTCCCGTATGATGCAGACTGTAGACAAATACACACAAACAAATCAGGTATTGATCAAGAGACCAAGGCAAAGGATTTGAAGAGAAAAAACATCGGCTTTGAGTGTCGTACCTCAAAAACCATAACTTCCTGGTACTCTGACTTTCCTTTAAATAGTATATTCTCTACTTGCAGAGCATGTGCTTCTCCTGAAAGGGTTGACAAATTACATCAACTTGTGAAATGCAGAAATTTGATGTGTCACTTGTGTAATGTACGTTAACAAAGTTTCAATGTTGCAAAAATGTCATGAACTGTTATTATGAACTTTCAATTCCTCTTCCAGAATGAAAGATTCCACAACATGAAAATGAGACCATTAACAAGAAACATAAGAAAAGCACTCACCCGGCCACATTGGGTTGTTGAAATAAACTTTCTTGCATGCTTTATCTGCAACGAAAAAGAAAACAGGAAAAAAAACATGTGTAAATGGTGTTAATTAGCCACATGGTAAGCCGCAGTGTCTAAAGTAGAAACAGTAGCTTCAGAAGGTGATAAAAGAAAAGGGTATTACCAGAGCCAGACTGAAATTCCGAAAACCATCCAGAAACAACAGTTGAATGGCATTGAGCCTCAAGCTCAGGGTCTGACGTCTTAGCCTTCAAGCAACAAGAAGGAATGGCCTTCTCTGAACCGTTCCCATTAGTCACCTTCCCATCCTTGATCTTCTGGCATTCCAAACTTCTTCCTGTGACGTCCTCCATGTATTATCTCTTTCTCTTCTGTCTCCAGCCTCTGGAAAATCAAGAATAATGCATCAGAAAGATGGAGAAAGAAAATATGCATACAAGAAATTTTTTTGAGAAATTCATGCTCTTCTACCAAGTCATAGATTACAAATTTTGAAAGCATTTGCACCTTTACTTTCTGTAGATTCATGATTTCAGAGAAAGAAATAGAAAACGGCATTGGACGAATGAAATTGCAGAACATATCACTTTTTTGTAAGTTTCTTAGCTGTTGGACAAATACATGTCATCACCAACTAATATCCCTTGTTATACACCATCAAGAAAAGACAAATTATTTACGAAGAAATCCTAATAAAATAAGCTCGAAGAAAAATCAACGGTAAAAAACAAAGGTTCAGCACAAGTTGTGTAGAAAGTAGTTCAGCATAAAGAGCTGCCATCCATCTAGTTAGTTGCAGCACTTCTGCTATAAGCAGAAGAACTTTACTGTAACCAACATCGAAACTCAATTAACACAGTCACACATCTTTTTCTATAGTGCATAATGCAAGGCTTTTGATCACAAAAACCTGAAAATTTACCCGAGTGAAGAATGCCATCAGACTTATGTTAAACGAGTAATAGAGAAAATAAATGATCTCTTAGTAACTTTTGAAGTTCTTCCAGGTTCAGATCAGAATTTACTATACGAACAAGTTGGTTTTTGCTTCATTACTAGGACCAGCAAATTCATCAATTCATATGAGAAGATGGGAAAAAATTGACAAGGACAAAGGAAGAAGTTTCACAAAGCCAGATCAAGAAAAATAAGCAAATCATATGCCTGAATTGAAATCCATCAGAACAAAAAAGTTTCACACTTGGGATGAAAAGAGAAAAATAAATACTTAGAAATGGAACCGAAGCACATAAGTATCTTAATACAGGCAGTGAAGTACTATTTCCATAAGCCAGGACTGTTTATCAGAAAACTCATGTAGCTCAACTAGAATTAAGGTCCAATATAATAAGAAGTTCATTTTAAAATTTAAAAAAAAGGTCTAAACCCCCCACCGTCTTTCAGTTTCACCAGTAAATCAGACATAAACTAATGTTTACAAGTCAGTCAAGAAATGCAAG
Organism: Benincasa hispida; assembly: GCF_027475165.1. Taxonomy (NCBI): domain Eukaryota; kingdom Viridiplantae; phylum Streptophyta; class Magnoliopsida; order Cucurbitales; family Cucurbitaceae; genus Benincasa; species Benincasa hispida. Next base: position 33,606,699 of record NC_143478.1, read on the forward strand.
ATGGAAAACAAAGTTGCCATTCGCCAAACCACAAAGGGACAAAATAAGGAAACGTGTATCTCTATCTTACACAGAACGACTAACAAAATAGGCCAAATCCAAATATTTCCTTCCATCTATAATTTCAGCTCTAAAAAAAGTGCTCAAACTTCCTAATTTTGTTCTTTTCCTGAAAGTCTGCAAGGTTAGGAAATGACAAGATTATGAACTGGCCACTTCGAGATCTTTCTGATGGAAACTGAAAACAAACAAAACCCAGAACCCCAACATTAATGATCAAAGTTATCGAAACCCCATTTCAGGAAATACGTACAGAGCATCAAAAACAGAAGGGAAAACGGAAGAGACGGCGAGCATAGGAACTAGAACGGAACAGAGAAAGAAAACAAGAACAAATTGAAACGGAAAAAGAAAAGGGGTTAAAATATTACATTGAAGAGTTGGAAGAAAAAATGAGAGAGCCCCAAAGTCGGTAGTGAGAAATTTGTGTCCCTGTTCGTCAATGGCAGAGAAGAGAAGGGCTGAAGCTTGGGTTTGCCCAAAAATGGCGTTGGCTTATATAAAAGAATGTGCAATGGGATAAAACGAACACTAAATTTGACCACAAAAACACAAAACAATGTTTATTTTAATCTGCAAGCCAAGCTCTGCCCACAAAATCAAAATTGGGTTTTACAACTTTCGTTTTAACAAGTACGAATTCTACTCGAATGAATGGAACTTTTTCTTTTTCTCCACCCTCCTTCTTCTTTTTCGTTCCACTCTGTTGCACTGCACAGTCTTCCATATGTCCTACTCAAATTATATGTAATTTTTTTATACACCCTTTTAATTATTTTTTAATTAATCAGGGGATCCATGTTTTTATTTTTTTAATTATTTATTTTCAACATTTTTTTAAATATTTTTCTTTCCATTTTTTTAAATATTTTTCTTGTCGTAATTTTTTTAATGTTAAAATACTATTTTTAATTTTAACCATAATTAAAATTTCGATAGGCTCAAAATTTTAATATGGGTAATTTCAATTTAATTTTCATCGATATTTATTTCATAGGTAGGTGATTATCATGGATTGAACCTTTGATCTATTAGTCATTTTTTGATCATCATGGATTGAACTTTTGATCTATTAGTCAATTATTGAGACTGTCACTTTTATACCACCAGGTCAACTATGATTGTTAAAATAAGAAAAAACTAAAATTAGTTAAATTATAATATAATTTTCATAAAATTTAATTCAATGTGTAAATATATTTTTAAAATTGTTGTTTTCAAATATAGAAAAATAAACTAAAATATTTATAAATATAATAAAATGTCACTATCTATTATTGATAGACATGGATGGATAATGAAATATAATGATAGATACGGATACACATTGATAGACTACCATCATCTATCACACGTTGATAAATATCTATCAATATTTATCAGTATCTACTAGTGATAGACGATAATAGTCTATCAATATCTATTAATAGACGATGATATTTTATTATATTTAAAAATATTTTGAACAATTTCACATTTAAAACAAACTTTCTTTCTAAAATGTATAAAAAATGATAATAGATAAAAACAAATTAAAATTAAAATTAAGCAAACTTTAAAGTCTATTGACAAAACTAATATTTTAATATTTTAATACTGAAAGAGTTGTCAAGTGGTAATCTTGCACGTTAATCAAGGTTAACTTTCTTTTAGAATGGAAACTTTGGAAAACAAAATTAGAATATTATTTATTCTTTTTCAATTTAGCATATTTTCAATAAATAAAATACATATTATCCTTTTAAATATATTCTCTTTTAAAGTCGAGCTTAAATCTCTCAACTACGGAAAGATGGATGGATGCCTGCAGAAACCCACAAATATATATAGGACAACGGTAATACGAATATGGAAAAAATATAATATAATAATAAATAAATAAAATATCATTTAAAATAAAATAATTAAAATTATAAAATTGGAGAATAGAAAATTTAGTAGAATTTGAGGTGAATTTCTTATCAATGGGTGTGTGGTTTTAAGATCTACTAAATGTCATTATTTATAGGCAAAATGACAAGTAGAATGGGGACTTACATGGATACCAAACATGAATAGCTACAAGGCATATGAACAATATGAAGGGTGACACATGACCTTTGGGACACTAAGCAATGAACTTCTAAGTATTATTATAATATTCATAATACTCCCCTTAGATGCCCACACACACACACACACACACATATATATAATATGTCTCGTTAAAATCTTACTAGAAAAAATTCAATAGGAAAAACCCTAACGAAGGAAAAAAAAAGTACATATCTCATGTAATATATACTCATACAAGAATATAATATATTTACTCCCCCTCGTGAAAACATCAATTAAAATCTCTGAGTCGTCGAATTCTAATGTTGTGTACCAATTTTTCAAAAGTTGCGGTTGGTAATGCCTTTGTAAATAAGTCTGCCAAGTTATCTTTTAAACAAATTTGTTATACAGTGATGTCGCCATTTTCTTCAAAATCACGAGTGTAGAAAAGCTTCAGTGAAATATGCTTTGTTCTATCTCCTTTAATATATCCTCCTTTGATTTAGGCTAGGTAAGTTGTGTTGTCTTCGTATAATGTTGTTGGAGGGTTTTCATTAGAAGACAAGCCACATGTTTCACGAATGTGCTGAGTCATTGATCTTAGCCATACACATTCTCAACTAGTCTCATGAATTGCAATAATTTCAACATGATTTGAGGAAGTGGCCGTTATGGTCTGTTTCACCGATCGCCATGATATAGCAGTTTCTCCACATGTGAATAGATAACCTGTTTGAGATCTAGCTTTGTGCGGATCAGGTAAATATCCAGAATCTGCATAACCAACTAGATCAAAACTTGATCTATTTGAATAAAACAAACTCATATCGATTGTTCCTCAGAGATAATGGAATATATACTTAATTCTATTCCAATGTCTTTTTATAAGAGAAGAACTATATCTAGCTAACAAATTTACTGAAAATGCAATATCTGGCCTTGTATTATTAGCAAGATACATAAGTACACAAATTGCACTACGTTATGGTACTTTAGGATCAAGAATTTCTTCATTATCTTCTCGAGGTCGAAATATATCTTTCTTTATATTAAATGAACAAACTTCTATTGGAATATTTAATGGATGTGCTTTGTCCATATAAAATCTTTCTAAAATTTTTCCTGTATAAATTGACTGATGAATAAATATTTCATTGGCTAAATGCTCAATTTGCAAACCAAGGCAAAATTTTGTTTTTCCAAGATCTTTCATCTCAAATTCTTTATTAAGATATTCTATTGCTTTTGAAAGCTTTTCAAGAGTTCCAATTATATTCAAGTCATCAACATATACAGTTATAATAGCAAATTCCTATTGTGATTTCTTTATAAAAACACATGGACATATTGGATTATTTTGATATCATTCTTTTCATAAATATCCACTCAGTCGATTGTACCACATCCATTCTGATTGTTTCAATCCATATAGTGATCTCTATAACTTTATTGAATACCATTTCCGGGAATTTGATGTATATGTTTCAGGTATCTTAAATCCTTCTAGGATTCTCATATAAATATCATTATCAAGAGATACATATAAATATGCTGTGACTAAGTTCATAAGATGCATATCCAGACTTTTATACACAGTCAAACCACTTAAATATCTTAGTATGCATCCACCACTGGAGAATATGTCTCCTCGTAATCAATACCTAGGATTTGTGAAAAACCTTGAAAAACCTTGTGCAACTAGTCTTGCTTTATATTTTGTGACCTCATTATTTTCATTTCTTTTTCTTACAAATACTCATTTATATCCCACAGGTTTGATACCTTATGGTGTTCGAACTACTGGTCCAAAAACCCGACATTTTAAAAGTGAGTTTAACTATGCCTCGATTGCTTCTTTCCATTGAAGCCAATCTTTTCTATGTCGACATTCTTCAACAGATTTTGGTTAAGGATCCTCATTTTCAGATATAATATCAAGAGAAGTATTATACGCAAAAATGTTGTCAATAATTACATTAGTACAATTCCATCTTTTTCCTGACATAACATAGTTTATTAAAATCTCATTATTATCTTTAGGTATTTTACCTTCCTCACTAGTCATGTCGAGGATTTCTTCATGGGTATTTACATCCTCAACCAAGATTTTTTTACTATTAATTATTTTTCATTTTCAAGGATTTTTATCTTTGGAACTCACTGGTCTACCACGCTTCTGGCGTGTTCCATACTCATTAGTGACAACTTGTTGTGTTGGGATATCATTTTTTGATGGAACATTTGCAGTTGGTATATACGACTTAGTTACTTTCTTTGCATCTATAAATGCATCTGGTAATTGATTTGCTATATTTTGCAAATGAATTATCTTCTGAACTTCAAGTTCACATTGATCTGTATGAAGATCTAAATGAGACAATAATGATGCATTCCATGTAATTTATTTTTTCAATTTCTTAATTTATCCCCTTAATGTTGGAAAATTTGTCTCAATGGAATGACAATCAGCAAATCGTGCAGTAAATACATCATCCGCCAGGGGTTCAAGATATTTCATAATTGATGGGGAATCATATCCAACATATATTCCTAACCTCCTTTGAAGACCAATCTTAGTGCGTTATGGTGGAGCAATTGAAACATATACTACACACCCAAAAAATCTCAGATGGGAAATATTTGGCTCATGACCATAAGCTAATTGTAATGGCGAGTACTTATGATAAGCTACTGGCTTAAGCGTACAAGTGATGCTGCATGGAAAATAGCATGTCCCCATCCAGATGAAGGAAGCTTAGCTCTCATAAGTAATAGTCTTGCAATTAATTGCAAACATTTTATAAATGATTATACTAAACCATTTTGTGTATGAACATGAACTACAGGATGTTCAACACTTATCCCAATTGACATGCAATAATTATCAAAAGCTTGGGATATAAATTCACCAGAATTATCAAGACGAATGGTCTTAATTGTATAATCAAGAAATTGTACTCTCAACTTAATTATTTGAGTAAGTAATCTTGCAAATGAAAGATTTTGACTTGATAATAAACACACGTGTGACCATCTACTGGATGCATCTATATCAATACCACAAATATCTAAATGATCCACTTAGTGGGTTAATGAGTCCACATATATCACCATGAATTTGTTCCAAGAATGCAGGTGATTTAGTCCCCACTTTAGCTGGTGATAGTCTAATTATCAATTTTCCTTGAGAGCAAGCATCATATGATAATTCATTAGATTAAAGAATCTTCTGGCTCTTCAATACATGTCTATTTGAATTCTCAATAATTCTCCTTATCATTATAGATCATGGATGACCCAATTGGTCATGCCAAATTGTAAATATGTCTGGATTCATGAACTTCAGGTTCATTGTTGCATATGTTTTAATTACTTGTATATAAGTATAATACAATCCATAAGATAAAGCTGGCAACTCTTCCAATATATGTTTTTAATTTGAGATAGTGGATATGATATATAGATATTCCACATTATTTTTACTATCTGTCTCAATATGATAACCATTGCAATGTATATCTTTAAAACTTAGAAGATTTCTCTTTGATTGACTCGAGAACAATGCATTGTCAATTGTAAATTTTGTTCCTCTAGGAAAAATAATATTTGTTTTTTCAAAACCTTCGATCAGGTTCGAACCTGATATCATATTGACTTTTGTTTCCAACATTGTCAATTTGGAAAAATATTTTTTACTTGTAAGTATTGTATGCGTAGTTGCACTATCTGTTAGACATAGATTTTCTTTGCTCATTTTTTAAACACCCAACATATGAAAATGATCCATGTTTCTTTAAAAAGGAAGTAATTACAATAACAAAAACAACACTTAAAATATTAAAAGTTACTAAAATAAAACATGAAGATAGATAAAAAAAGAAAACAATAACATTAAGTCTAGATATTCTCAAAATCAAAAGAAATACTTGATATCCCATCAATTATGCCAATGTTATCTTCAGGAGATTCAAAGAAGCCCCCCACATCCAAATTTGTCATATGGGATAGGTCAAATATATCATTATTCTGGTATGCAAAATTTGCTTCCACATTTTTCCCCTTTTCCTTCAGGGAGGCTTGATAGAGGTCAACTAAGGGTTTTGATATACGACAGGTACGTGACCAATGACCAGTCATTTCATATCGGAAGCATTTATTTTCAAAATTTTTTGAACTCTTATCTTGTGGATCTTTTCTTTTGTGATCATCATTTTGTGTGATTCTTTTGAAATTTGAATGATTAAAACGACCACCACGAAAATAATAATTATTTCTTCCTCTGTCATGGTCACGACCTCGACCTCGACTACGATTATTATTAAAATTCACAACATTCACTTCAGGGAATGGTGTTGTTCTCGTTGGTCAAGATTCATAATTTTTCATCAATAACTTGTTATTTTGTTCGGCCACGAGAAGATATGAAATTAATTCAAAATACTGTTTAAAATCTCTCTCGATATTACTGCTGTAAGAGCATATTCGAGATATGAAATGTAGGAAATGTCTTCTCTAACATATCAACATCAATAATTTTTTTCCCGCATAACAATAGTTTTGAACTGATTTTAAATAATGCGAAATTGTAATCAATTATTGATTTAAAATCTTGTAGCCTCAAATGCATCCACTCATAACGAGCTTTAGGAAGAATAACTGTCTTTTGATGATCATACATGTTTTTCAAATTTTTCCATAAGATTTAGAGATCTTTTATTATAAAATACTCCAATTTCAATCCCTCGTAAATATGATGATGAAGGAAAATTATAGCTTTTGCTTTGTCCTGAATGAATGTCGTATTTCCTTCTTTAATTGTTTCTCTCAAGTTCATAGCATCCACGTGAATTTCGGCATCGAGCACCCATGACAAATAATTATTTTCATTAATGTCAAGGGCTGCAAATTCTAATTTTATAAGATTTGTCATGGCAACATTTTAGGACCTACCTTTAGCGGAGAAAACGATAGGAGCTTGTGCTAATAACGTGTTGTGAAATTAAGGAACACAACAGAAACACGGATATGGAGAAAATATAATATAATAATATATTTATACAACAATAATAATAAATAAAATATAATTTAAAATAAAAACTAAAATCATAAAATTGGACAATAGGAAATTTAGTAGAATTGAAGTGGATTTCTTATTGGTGTGTGATTTTAAGATCCATCAAATACCACTATTTATAGGAAAAGTGAATGTAGACTTACATGGACACCAAACATGAACAACTACAAGGCACATGGACAATATGAAGGGTGACACATGAATTTTGAGACACTAAGCACTGGACATCTATTTATTCTTATAATATTCATAATAATAAACATTTTGAAGAGTTGATTTTCTTACTTTTTTTATAATACTAGTAAAAGAAAAACATTGAGTGTAATGTATGTGAAAGTTCATAGCTTTAAATTTTAAAAAAAAAAAGTAGTGTAAAAATCTAATATTTCTCGTTATATAAGTTAATTTAGAATAAATTTAAAATGAATTGCATGTAAATTTAGAATTATAAAATGTAATTTTATAAGGTAATATTGAAAAATTAAATGATTATGTTTTATATTGAGTTCAGTTGGAAATATTAATGTACTACACTGAGATATATTTTACAGAGAAGTAGAGGATATATATACAATATAAAAGAACTATAAATAGTCCCAAAAAAGGGCTCAACCACAACCTAAAGACTCTTTAACCACCTAGACTAAATATACATTAACACCCTCCCTCAAACTTAAGGTGGTAAAGTAGGAATCAACTTGAGTTCGCTAAGTAGTAGGAGGAAGCAGTCGGGGAATAGAGCTTTGGTGAAAATAGCAACAAATTGCTTAATAGCAGAAACAACTCGCAAAAGAAGAGTATTACTCTGAAGATGATGCCAAACAAAATGACAGTCATTCTCGATATGCTCGACGCGCTTATGAAAGAATATCATTGTGAGCAATCTGGATGGTGATGCGATTGTCACAGTGAAGGATAGTGGTAGACGACTGAGGAATTCCCATATCAGAAAGAAGCTAGTGGATCCATAATAACTCGGATGTAGCATCAGCCAGGGCGTGATATTCAAACTCCATACTAGAATGAGAGACAACACTCTGTTTCTTACTCCGCCAAGAAAAAAGAGAGTCACCAAGATAGAAATAATAGCCTAAGGTAAACCGCCGGTCAGTAGGATCACCAACCCAATCAACATTAGAGTAGCCAGATAATACCAGTATGACTGGGATGAGAACTGAAGGCCATGTCCTAGAGTTTCCTTGATATAATGAAGAATATGAAGAACAACAGTAAAATGAATGGCTCAAGGGGCAACCATGAATTAATTTACAATGTGAACAACACATGCAATGTCAGGATGAGTTATTGTTAGATATAAGACTACCAACAAGTTGACGGTAGGGATTGGCATCTTCGAGGGGAACGCCATCAAACAGAGTCAGGCGAACATTAGGGTCGAGTGGTATTTGGGATATAGCAGAGTCAATGATTCCGAAGTGCACCAGTAAGTCCGAAGCATACTTCGCTTGAGACAATGAGTAACCAGCAGAGCTCATTGATACTTCAAGACCAAGAAAGTAACTAAGGTGCCTCACATCCTTCATCTCAAAGTACTCCTCAAGATAGTGTTGCAGATCAGAAATAGGCTGAGGATCATCCCTAGTAATAATCATATCATCAACATACAAGAGGAGGAGAACAATACCATGATCCATCTGATGTGTAAAAAAAGTTGTGTCATGAGAACTGGACATAAACCCAAGCTTAACAATGGTTAAATTGAAAGTTGCAAACCAAGCCCGCGAGGCTTGTTTCAACCCATACAATGTTCGACAAGTGAGACACACCTTTTAAGAATGAAGAGATACACTTGAGGGTGGTTGCATATAGACCTCCTCAGATAATGCCCCATCAAGGAAAATATTCTTGACATCCATCTGAAAAAAGAGCCATCATTTGGCTGCTGCAAACGACTAAGAGACTCTGAACGAATATCAACCAGGCCACATGGGCAAAGGTTTCTTCATAATCAATCTTATATTCCTGAAAGTATCCTTTTGCCACCAGCTGAGCTTTATAACATTCAACAGAATCATCAAAGCAAGTCTTGATCTTATAGTCTCACTTGCAACTAAAGGGTTTCTTACCAGGAGGCAAGTCAACATAGTCTCATGTGTGCATCTTGTCTAAGACCTAAAGTTTATCTCTCGTAGCTTGTTGCCACAGAAGGTTAATATTTGCCTCATGAAAAGAGGTAGGTTAAACCAAGGAACTAATAGTGGAAAAACAGTGAAAATCTCGAACGACAAATGGAATAACGAGCATAAAATGTGAACGGCTGTCCCGACTGGCACGAATGGTGAGAAGAAAACGTGAACGAAACTAAAACGGTTGGCATGAACGGTGACTATAAATGAAAAATGGAAAATTTGATGACTAAATGGTGCACGAACCACGAGGCTATTTATGGTATGATGACAGAGGCTAAGCCTAATTCTTGGTTCTGATACCAAGTTGGAATTATTAGTATATTACATTGAGATGTATTTTACAAAGGAGTAGAAGGTATATATACCGTATAAAGGAACTAAAAATAGTCCCAAAAAGGGCTCAACCACAACCTAAAGACTTTATGCATTAATAAGTTCAAATGGTAAATATTTGACATGAAATTAAAAAATAGTGAAAGAGATAAAAATGATTAAAAGAGACCAGATGGATAATTTAAATTACAATACATAGAATGGAATCTAATTTGATAAATAAATTGGATTTTGATTATATAAGAATGTCGATCTTTATAAACAATATTTTAAGCACATCTCTCACGGTCAAATTTTGATGTTTTACACCAACTATTTGGATTGCGTTCATATGTTAATGGATGAACTGATTCGATGTGTAATCATGTCCATTCAAACAATCATGTCCCGTTAGGAAGCATTGAAACCATTCAACGCTCTTCTCTCAATGAACACCTCAAACACCTCAACTTGAAGATTCATGTTCTATTAGCAATGATTAGGTAAATTATAAATTTATTAAAATTATAAAAGTAAAAGCGGAAAACAATGATTCACTCTTCCTTAATGAACCCATAAAATTTAAAAGTTTTGAAAAAATGTATACAAAAAAGTGTTAAAAACGCACATAAATGATTAAAATTAAAATACATATACAATGCAAGTGAAATGAAAAGTTATAAACTAAAATTGTGATAAGTGGCATGATAAGATAGTTTATTATTTTATGCGTAAATCTTTAATGTTCTTAAAAGGGGTTGATTCTAAGAGAAAAAGAAAGAAATAAATAAGTATTTAATAAATAGAAAATTTATTATAGGAGAATCTCATTATAAACATTTTTATCTCTTTATCATTGAAGTATAATTCAACATTCAATAGATATATAAAAGGTAGAAAAGCATGCCCCATGAATTATAGTCCTTACCAAATCGATGGTTTTGTTGTGGGAAGAGTGATGTCTATGGACATGTTTAAACACGTACATTGCATTCATTGATCCCAATCTTTACAAATTTCACTATCATTTCATGTGAACTTGTCGAAGGACCAATGTTGCATACTATCTTAGTTTTCTTTTGAGACTTGTTATGCATAAAAAAATAACAATAATGAAAAACAAAACATCCCATCTTAATTAGTTTAAATAGAAAACAAAAAACCGAGCCTATATTTACCAAGTAGTTTTTAATAAGAGAATAAATAACATCATATTCCACAATCTAAGATTTTTTTTCTTTCCGCACTCCAAAACAACAATTTGAAACTTCGATAAATAAATGACATTGGAAGATAATTCGTCACCTGGTGAGAGATTCTATGAAAAAAAGATTTTTGGAAAAAAAATAAAGAAAAAAAGGAATATCTAATCAAATGAACTTTAATTATAGAAGAATTTATAAAGAACATTTTAGGCACATCCTAGGGGCATTCATGGGTTGAGTTGGATTGAAGTTGAAGGACTTTTTAGACCCAAACCAATTGTTCGAGTTGTAAATTTCTATAACTCAAATAACCCTTATTAAAAAATGAACTCAAACTAACCTAACCATGAAATATTTGGACTGGGTTGGTTCGGGTTACTCGAGTCATTTATTAAAGTTTTGTTTTAAAAATAAATAAAATGTAAATATGTAAAGATCTATTTTAATTATTTTCATATATTGAATTAAGATTAACAACTCAATTTCAATTTATATAATAAAAATTTTATTTTCAAAGTGCTCAGAAACTATTTTTAAGAGTTATTGGAGAATAAATTATTAACAAAAAGAAAAAGAAATTAAATAAAATGGTATAAACAAAGGTATTATAAGTAACCAAAAAAAAAAAGTTTAAAGTCAATAATAAGTTCGGGTTGGTTGGGATTGGTTTAGGTTATATTAAGTGAACTCATGAACCAACCCAACCCATAACAACCTAACCCATAAAATTTTCATTTATTTGAACTCGTTTCAACCCAAATGAGTTGATAACCTAACCCAAACCGCATGGATTGGATTTCGATTTTTCGGATCATCAGGTTTTTTTAACACCTCTAACACATCCATATTGATAGATCGTGATATTTCACGTCTACAATTTGAATTGCACCCATATATGAACTGTCGAAAAAAACAGCTTGTAACCCTAGGAGTATTTTAGTAATTGTGTGTACCTTAGAGCTTCCCACTAGTCTATTTATTTGGCCTATTCTCTTGTACTTTGAGTATTAGAATAAATAATAAAAATCAGTGTCTATCGTGGTTTTTTTCCCCTGTATTAGGGTTTCCACGTAACTATTTTTGTTATTCTTTTCCCTACTCTTTTATTTTTAACATGGTATCAGAGCATGAAGACGAAACCCTGGTCACCATTGAGGAAAATCCAACAAGAAAATCCCAAACAAATAACCTAGATATAACTAGTATTATCCAAGCCATTGACAGGTACTTCCAATCTCTTCTTCCATACTTTCGTGAAAACCAGCCACCGCCGCCCTACCCACAGCCGGCCAACTCCTTCGCAGACGGAATGACCAGCCGCCAGACCCAGCAACTAGCGACCAGCGAACCAGCAACTACCCATTTGGTCCAATCGCGCGCAGACGAAGACGACCAACGACCGGTCGAACGAAGTCGAGATCTGTCCAGTCGCTCTCAGACACTGCCGAACGACTCCAACCAGCCTCGATCTTCAATGGCCAGGCGTGCAGACGAAGACGACTAACAACCAACCGAACGAAGTCGAGATCTGTCCGGCCGCTCTCAGACACTTTCGAACGACTCCGACCGATCCAAATCTGTGACGCCCAGCAGTTCCCATCTGTTGCCGTTGTCGCCGGTCTTCTCCTCTCAGATCGGCATCTTATTTCAGCCACTGCCACACCAAAAGACAGATGGAAGAAGTGTGGGTGTTTTCCAGCCGAGTATGAGCAACCGAATGAGGCATTTTTCGCCGATCATGGATGAGTTTGGAGGGGAAGATTTTTCTTCATACCACAAAGACCTGGTGTTGGGATATTTTAGGAACGCGTTTTGTTTTATTTTAATTATTAAGGACGAACAGATTTAAACATGAAATCATGCGTTAGACATAACTGATGCGTTTTCTCCCATGCGTCTGAGGTCATACGTCGAAATGATGATGCGTTAATCTTAGCATGCAATGACCACGCGTTTCTATCACAAGTTTTCTTATGCTTGCACCAAGTATAACACAAACGCAAGTTTCTCGGGTAATCCAAGGTCGAACACGGGGACTTGTCACTCAATAATATTTGTGAAGTGATGCGTTTAAGGTGAAGAATAAAAAAAATAAAGCGAAGAAAGTTTAAATGATTTATACACTACTCCTACTCCTAGCTAAACAGATTGAGCACTAGGAGGTTTACAATGAGAATAGGTAGAAACACAACAACCAATAACGCATAGTGATGTTTACTATCTTAAATCGCCCGAGTAATGCCAGCTCGTTGCACTAATGCATCACACCTCTCGGTGGTCAGTCGCATGACTATATCTCTATAGTGTATGGTTGCATTAAGCATAAGGTTGTACCTATATCTAGGAACAATGCGAACCTTGTTTAATGCGTTCCATCTCTTACCTTCTCAGGCAGTTAGACGCGACTATTTAACTTAATGACAAGCAATGCAACATCCCATAGACAAGCGTTGCTACAACCTTTCACTAAGCAAAGAGGATTAACTCACTATACTCGCAGAACACGCACCTCTCGGTGGGTTGCTTCATGCATCCTATCTCTAGGCTACACGATTAAGCATGTGATTGACTTTGATAAATAAACACTGAAGATAAAATATGATAGAAACGAAGATGATGAAGAAGATGGTAATGAAGGAATTAGGATTTACATTGATCACAAAATATCTTAATATCTCAAGCTAAAATGTAATACAATATAGAGATTAGAAGGGAGATGAAGGAATCTGCGTCAAGGCTGCCAGTGGTGCCATGGTTGAATGGTGGAGATGTCTCTCTCAAGCTTTATCTCCAGCGAATGCTCCGAGGTCTGGGTTGTGGAGATGAGGAATTCTCACTGGAAATCTCTTTCAAGCTCTCATCTGTGATCATAAACTTCTGCTTTTAGACAGAAACTCGGATGTCTTAAAATGAAGGTCTCAAGGGCTATTTATAGAGTTTGGACGCCGACAGCTGTAATGATGAAGGTATGGCTCACTACTGCTTTTGTCGCGGTATGGGCATTGTCACATCGCCTTATCTTGTTGATACTCCCAAGGTATGCGTTCGAGCTGAATTCAACTGAAGTTATCAATGCGTTCTACCCATCTTGTGATTTTCTATTATGGTTGTCAATCCGTGGCCGCATTTTTTATTTGTTCACCGCTTTCTCCATGCGTTAGACGCATGTGTTTACTGCAACTTCCATATGTTAGACGCATGTGACTGTTGCCTACGTCGTCTTTGCAGTAGACTGGCTTCAGCGCATGCATTTTTCTGTGATTGTTAGCTTCAAACGCATGCGTGTGATTCCTGTGATAGCTACAAATATAGACATTTTGGCGCATAATATTGGGTCAGTGGGGATTTAGGTGCTAATCGACGCAAAACTCAATTTTTCACAAATTCTAAGTATTATCACCGCGTTTTTAACTATTAGCCCTCATAATTCTAAATAAAAGGCTTATAATAAGTGGCATTTCTGCCAGTTATCACCTAGGATCGACTTCCAAGATCCAACCAGATCTTGCTTCTTTTCCAGTCGCGTCCAATCATGGTGGCTCGACACAATACCCAGATGAAAACCTAGTAAATTCTTTCCCTATTTTACCCACTACAAATATCCTACATGGTTTTCCCTCAGTTGATAGTACCACCAGCATGAGTACAGTTGGAATTAGTACTATCGCCCAGTCAGGAAATATACAGTCTTTTAGTCTTGTTAGTGTGAACGGTAAAAAAAACCTTGAATTGTTGACTCAGGGGTGACGGATCATCTTACTGGTACCTCTGATCAATTTCTCTCATATTATCCAAGTGCTGATAACGAACAAATTAGGATTGCAGATGGGTCGTTCGCACCTGTTGCAGGAAAAGGGGATTTATCTCCGTCTGAGGGTTTGGTTTTGCAGGACGTTTTGCATGTTCCTAAAATTTCATATAATTTGTTATCCATCAGTAAGATTACAAGAGATCTGAATTGTCAGGCAGATTTTTCAGCCCACTCTATTTTATTTTAGGATCTAAGCTCGGGGACGACGATTGGCACTGCCCGACACGATGGGAGACTCTACTTCCTAACCAATGATGCTTTCTCTAGGAATGATTATAGGACTAGCCTTGTCTCCTTAAAATTTTCTACCTCTAAGAATGATTTTCTGCTATGGCATTACCGCTTAGGGCATCCAAACTTTCAGTACATGAAATACTTATTTCTGCATTTATTTTGCAATATCAATATGTCTTCTTTAAAGTGTGAAGTGTGTATTCGTGCCAAACACCACTCCCAGTCCTATAAACCATCCAAACCCTTCACCTTAGTCCACAGTGATGTTTGGGGTCCCTCACCAACCACAACCTCCATAGGGAAACGCTGGTTTGTCACTTTTATAGACGACCACACCCGGCTTACTTGGGTCTTTCTTCTCACTGATAAGTCTAAGGTATTATCTATATTCCAGCAATTTTATGCCACTGTGGAAACCCAGTTTAATGCCAGGATTGGTATTTTGAGAAGTGAAAATGGGCGGGAATTCTTTAACGCTTCCTTCCAGGAGTTTCTTGCATCCAAAGGGATTATCCACCAGAGTTCGTGTGCCTACACTCCCCAACAAAATAGGGTTTCCGAGAGGAAAAATCGTCATTTGGTGGAAGTTGCTAGGTCCTTAATACTATCCACATCACTCTTGTCTTACCTATGGGGTGATGCTATCCTTACTGCTGCTCACTTGATCAACCGAAATGCCTTATCGGGTCCTCAATTTTCAAAACCCCTTAGACTGTTTAAAAGAGTCCTACCTACGACCCATTTAGTCTCCGATGTACCACTTCAAGCTTTTGGTTGTGTTGCCTTTGTTCACTCCTATGGCCCAAACCGCACGAAATTTACCCCCCGTGCTAAAAAATGCGTCTTTGTTGGGCATCCACTCCATCAGCGTGGGTATAAATGTTTCCACCCACCCTATCGCAAATATTTTGTTTCCATGGATATCACCTTCCTTGAGGATCAACCCTTCTTCCCTGTTAGCCATCTTCAAGGGGAGACCTCTAGTGAAGAGACTAACTGGTCCACATATACAGTTTCCTTGGTGTCTACTCCTATTCCCGAACATGTTAGTCCTATCCTTCCTACCAATCAAGTCCCATGGATAACATACTATAGGAAGAATCTCAGGAAGGAAGCAGCATCGCCTATTGCATCTCCGGCTCCAGTCCATGAGTCAAACCTGACATCAGGTACGTCTATTCCTGAAATTAATGAGATTGATACTTGTACTAACGAGTGCAGAGAGGAAAAAGGAGGAAAAGGTGCTGACAGCACTACTATAGTAGATGGGAAGACGATAGTGAATGACGATTCAGACACAACTCTAGAAAATGTGAGTGGTACTAAAGATAATGGTGAAAAAGGTGTGATTTCTGAAGATGAGAAACAGGAAGAGCAGACTAATGATCACAGTGGAAATTCTGACAGTTTGAAGGAATATGATACTTCTCTTGATCTTTCAATAGCTCTGAGGAAAGGTATTCGGTCATGTACAAGGTATCCTATGCATAGTTACATGACATACAGTAACCTGTCATCTGAATTTAGGGCTTTTACCACTAGTTTAGATGCAGGGGTGATACCGAGTAACATATAGGAAGCAATGGGAACTGAAGTTTGGAAGGCTGCTGTTATGGAGGAGATGAGAGCTCTGGAGAAAAATGGAACGTGGGACCAGATGATCCTACCTAAAGGGCACAAGACAGTTGGGTGCAAATGGGTTTTCACTATAAAGTACAAGTCAGATGAGACTGTTAATCGGTACAAGGCTAGGTTAGTTGCCAAAGGGTTTACTCAAAACTTTGGGGTAGATTACTCCGAGACATTCTCTCCCGTAGCTAAACTCAATACTATCTGAGTATTGCTATCAGTTGTAGTTAACAAAGATTGACCTCTGCATCAACTGGATGTAAAGAATGCCTTTCTCAATGGAGAAATTGAGGAGGAAGTCTACATGAATCCTCCTCCCGGATTTGAAGTTCAGTTCAAACAGCGAGTCTGCCGGTTGAGAAAGTCGCTATATGGGTTGAAACAGTCTCTAAGAGCCTGGTTTGATAGATTTTCCACCTTTGTCAAAGGACAAGGGTATACCCAAGGGCACTTAGATCATACACTTTTTTTACAAAGAAGTCAACTTTAGGGAAGGTAGCAGTTGTCATTGTGTATGTTGACGATATTGTGCTCTCTGGTGATGATGATGATGAAATTGTGAAACTCAAAGCAAAGATGGCCAAAGAGTTTGAAATTAAAGACCTTGAGAAGTTAAGATACTTTCTCGGAATGAAAGTAGCTCGGTCTAGGGACGGAATCTCAGTGTCCCAACGAAAATACATGATTGATCTTCTAACGGAAACAGGAATGACTGGGTGCAAACTTGCTGACACCTCAGTTGAATATAATTCAAAGCTCAGCAATACTAGTAACAATGTTCCGGTCAATAAAGAAAGGTATCAATGGTTAGTTGGGAAATTGATATACTTATCTCATACGAGACCTGATATTTCATATGCAGTGAGTGTCGTCAGTCAGTTTATGCAAGCTCCTTGTGAAGAACACATGATAACAGTTGAATGCATCCTACGATATTTGAAAGGTACACCAGGTAAGGGGTTAATGTTCAAGAAGTCTGATAAACGCTGCATTGAAGCCTACACCGATTCTGATTAGGCAGAATCTGTTGTTGATAAAAAATCAACATCAGGGTACTGCACTTTTGTTTGAGGTAATCTTGTGACTCGGAGGAGAAAGAAACAGGGAGTTGTGGCCAGAAGTAGTATAGAAGCTGAGTATCGGGCCATGAGTTTAGGGATATGTGAAGAAATCTGGTTAATGAAAGTGTTGTCAGATCTTTATCAAGACAATGAGCTCCCAATGAAACTGTTTTGTGACAATAAGGCAACAATAAGTATTGCAAAGAATCCTGTTCAGCATGACAAAACAAAACACGTTGAGATCGACGACACTTCATCAAGGAAAGATTTGACAAAGGAAGTATATGCATTCCTTATGTTCCCTCAAATCAGCAAATTGCAGATGTGCTCACAAAAGGGTTACCGAGACAAAGCTTTGATTACTATGTCAACAAGTTGGGTCTTATTGATATTTACGCCCCAACTTGAGGGGGAGTGTCGAAAAAAACAGCTTGTAACCCTAGGGGTATTTTAGTAATTGTGTGTACCCTAGGGCTTCCCACTAGTCTATTTATTTGGCCTATTCTCTTGTACTTTGAGTTTATAATAAATAATAAAAATCAGTGTCTATCGTGGTTTTTCTCCCTGTACTAGGGTTTCCACGTAACTGTTTTTGTTATTCTCTTCCCTACTCTTTTATTTTTAACATGAACGTATGCGTCAATTCAATGTATAACCACCTTTATTTGAACAATTGTGTCTCATAGTATAATTTATAACTATGTGATGAAGGACAAAATAGAAATTTATTAAAATTGTAAGGACAATAGAGGAACTAAAAGTTATCCTTTATAGTCCATTTATATATAATATAGAGTATTATTGTTGTTATTGTTTTGAGTAAATCTTTTTCTACTCAAGTCTTAGCCTTCTACATTTTACGTTACACCATATGGGATGAAATGACTTCAGTTATGATAGAGATATAATGACTTTTCAGTTAACGATAGAGATATAAACTTTTTTTGAAAAGATAATTAAGTTCCTATATTATTTAATGATTTTTTTTGTTCGTCTCAAAAATATGATTTTTTTTAATAATCATAGATACAACAAATTAAAATTCAAACAAAATTTTAATGTACCATCAACGTTTTTAGAAGTTCGATTTTCCTGCCCCATATAATAACAAAAAAGAGAAAAAAAAAACCAAACAATTTTCTTTTTAATTAACATTAAAAAGAATTAAAGAGTAATATACAAAATGAGTTTTGAAAACTAAACTAAAACAACCCTATAGTTGAGCCAACAAGAATAATTATTATTGCAATAAATGGTTGGTTGGAGTTTATTCTTCTCTCTTCTATTGAGTATATGTCAATAGTTGATAGTTTATACAAACTTGTACAATTAACTCAAAAATTAATTCTAAATTATATACTTACATTAACTTGACGATCAAGAGGTTTTTGGTTTAAATCCTCCACTTCAGTTGTATTTAAAAAAATTAACTGCATTCATAAACCATTTTAAAAAGCTCATAACAAATAGAGAAATTTTCACAGATAAGAAAAATATCAAATTACTTACAGAAATAACAAAAAAAAAAAAAATTGATAAATATCGATAGACTTCTATCAACCTCTATCAGTGATAGATTCGTATAAGTTTCTATCACTGATAGTATCAATGATTGACTTTTATCAGTTTCTATCACTGATAGACACTGATAAACTTCTATCAACATCTATCAGTGATAGACTTGTATCGGTTTCTATTATTAATAGATATTGATAGATTTCTATCAGCGTTTATTTATGATAGACAATGATAACAATATCTATCAAAACTATAATTAAAATTTGCTATTTGTATAAATATTTTTCCTTACTTTTCTATTTTTGAAAATCCTTCTAACAAATATCTATTGTGGTAG